>NC_134688.1:143740283-144340283 GCF_050947455.1 Rhinoderma darwinii | reverse complement strand
TTGGGGAGTTTTCACTTTACTGGTATCTAAGGGGCTTTGCAAAAGCGACATGGTGCAGAAAAACCAATCCAGCAAAATCTGCTCGCCAAATGTCGCTCCTTCCCTTCTGAGCCCTGATGTGTATTCATACAGTGGTTTATTACCACATATGGGGTATTGCCGTACTCCGGAGAAGTTGCTTTACAAATGTTATGGTGCTTTTTCTCCTTTATTTGATGAGAAAATGAAACATTTTGACCTAAAGCTACATCTTAGTGGAAAAAAATGTAATTTTTAATTTTTACTGCACAATTCTAATGAAATCTATGAAACACCTGGGTGGTCAAAATGCTCACTACACCCCTAGTTGAATTCCTCTAGGGGTGTAGTTTCCCAAATGGAGTCCCTTTTGGGGGGTGACCACTGTACTGGTACCTTTAGGAGCTTTACAAATGCGACATGGTGCCGAGAAATTAATCCAGCAAAATCAGCGCTCCAAAAGCTAAATGGCGTGCCTTCCCTTCTGAGCCCTGATGTGTATTCATACAGTGGTTTATTACCACATATGGGGTATTTCCGTACTCTGGAGAAGTTGCTTTACAAATGTTGGGGTGCTTTTTCTCATTTGTTTGTTGAAAAAAATTACAAATTCCGAGGTAAAGCTACATCTTATTGAAAAATAATGTCATTTTTCATTTTCACTGCCCAATTCTAATGAAATCTATGACATACCTGTGTGGTCAAAATGATCACTACTCCCCCTAGATGAATTCCTCTAGGGGTGTAGTTTCCCAAATGGAGTCACTTTTAAGGGGTTTCCTTTGTTTTTGCACCACAAGACCTCTTCTAACCTGACATGGTACCTGAAATATAATTTAAGAAAAGAAGGCCAAAAAATCCACTAGGTGCTCCTTTGCTTCTGGGGTATTTGTTTCAGGCCCGTAGCACACTAGGGCCACATGTGGGATATTTCTAAAAACTGCAGAATCAGGGCAATAAATATTCAGTTGTGTTTCTCTTGTAAAAAACCTTCAGTATTACAGGATAAATTGATTAAAATGGAATTTCTGCAAAAAAAAATGAAATTTGCAAATTTCCCTTCCACTTTGCTTTAATTCCTGTGACACGCATAAAGGGAATTAATTAAGAAACTTTCTAAATGCTGTTTTGAATACTTTAAGTGGTGCAGTTTTTAAAATGGTGTGATTTGTGGGGGTTCCTAATATATAAGCCCCTCAAAGCTACTTCAGATCTGAACTGTTCCCTAAAAAAATAGCCTTTTGAAATTTTCTTGAAAATATGAGAAATTGCTGCTAAACTTATAAGCCTTGTAACGTGCTAGAAAAATAAAAGGATGTTCAAAAAATGATGCAAACATAAAGTAGACATATGGGAAATGTTAACTAGTGACTATTTTGTGTGGTATAGCTATCTGTCTTAGGCCTCATTTACACGAGCGTGTTATTCGTCCGTGCAAGGCGCGTGATTTTCACGCGTGTCGTACGGACCTATAATAGTCTATGGGGCCGTGCAGACAGTCCGTGATTTTTGCGCAGCGTGAGTGCGTTGCATAAAACTCACGACATGTCCTATATTCGTGCATTCTTCGCGCATCATACACCCATTGAAGTCAATGGGTGCATGAAAATCACGCATGCCACACGGAAGCACCTCCATGGGACGTGCGTTTTTCACGCATCACTTGTTAACTGCACGTAAATGACTTAGAAAACTTGTCCAAACAAGCAGAAACCAGGAAGTGCTTTCGATTCTACAACGTGTTTGGGCCATAGCTACCTACAGAGAGAGAAGTGCAGTCATACCGCGTGCTCTTGATGTTTAAAAACGAATCTGCCTTGTGCAGGAGAGGCCCGAGGTGTGGGACACCCGCACGGATTCCTACCATGACCGGTCGGCCAAAGAAGTGGCATGGGACCACATCGCCACGGCGCTATTCAGCAGCGAATGGGCAAAAAGCAGCACACGAGACCGGCAGAGAATTGGTGAGTACATGTCTTTGTAGATGAAATGTTCTCCCTATTTAGTAGTGTGTCCCTGTGTATTAATTTTCCAAAATGGCCAACGTTGCTTTTGTGTTGCTGCAGCATCACCTTGTGAAATGTACTTTTCTGTGTAAGGACCGTAATGTTTTTGCCAGTCCAGTTTTTTGTGCTGGAACACAATGAGTGACCATGTTTTTTTGGTTCATCCTACAGTCCATGATGTTAAGACCCGGTGGAGGAGCTGCAGGGATCAGTTCCGTCGGGAGTACGGCGACAAAGGCCGAAGTGGCGATGGTGCCTCTAAGAAAAGGAGGTACCTGTACACCAACCAACTAATGTTCCTCAAAGACATAATGGAGATGCGAGAGTAAGTACATGTACTCTTGCCTGTCAAAATGTTTGTTTGCACATGTCATGTCCTCACAACAGCCTGTTTGTTCGTTGTTGACAAGTGGTTTCTCATTATGCTTTTCGATTCTAGAACCACAGACAATCTGAAAGACTCGGAAGAGGAGCCTGACCATGCAGAGTCGCAGCCGCAACGTCACTCCAGTCGTCTGCTGCCCCTAACCCCGGAGCCGACACCACAGGACCCTGCACCACTAGTGTTCGGCCCACCAGAAGTCCCACCGGAGGAAATTCCTCTACATCGTGCACCAGCCAGACACCGACGCAGTCAGATGGCATCCGCTGGTGCGCAAGTGGACGGAAGGGTCCTTGAATACCGGCGTCGTGCAGCAGATGAAGACGGGTACGACTACTTTGCCCGCAGCATCGTGCCACTGCTGCGCAAGGTACCAGAGAATAGGCTAGCGCGCCTCCATTGTGCAATCGTCTCCTTAATTGACTCAGCAACACCACCCAACAATCCTCGCCAGTGTTTCTCATCACTGGAGCATTGGTGAGTATTACCCGAGCCTTCTGTGGCCTCAAATTTCCCAGGCCCATCCCAACCAGCCACCCCCAGCGCACGCCAACAGCAGTATCGGCCAGTGCCTGCCCGCTTTTCCCCTGGTCCTCTGCCTGCCCATGACCGTCATTGTGCACCGTACAGCAGAGCAGCAGAAACATATGCACCGCCTTTCCTAGGCCACAGCTACCAGGCGCAGCATCAGCACCACTATGCTGTAGAGGAACATCCACTGCAGGTCCGTGGACAGCATAGTGGTGCTGAAATGGCCGCCTACAATTCCCCCGCCTCATCACTACCAGGAGTTATAGAACTGTTTGTGGGATGTTGTAAACTAATGGGTTTTGTTTTATGCCTTCAGTGTTGGGCTCATGTTTGTGTTGCATCATGTTGGTGCCAAGTTACCAGTTGTATGAGAATATTTTTGCACTTGTGTTTTTGTGTGCTGACAACATAAAAACTCAGTTGTTTTGATTTGCAATTGCGTGTGGACATTAATTATTCCTCCTAATTTTCACAATGTTTACCTAACTTGATGTTACTGTACATTCACACACTGTTTACCAGGGCCCAACAGAGTGGCATGCGTTCATTGAGGTATTAGTTCATCTGTTGGGGTTTGGCATTATTCCAAAGAGATGTCAATGTTGTGGTGAAGTGCTTTCACATTTGCCACACAAAGGACAGTTGGGATTGTATGAGAAATCAATGGCTTAGAGAAAATTTGTTTCTCATGCAATCACTTGTTTGCCTGTTAAATGCCAAGTTCAAACCCAAACACATGTAAGCTCGCAACCCACGTCAAGGGTCCTCATGTATTGCGAGTCCCTAACACTACAAGCCCCTAACATAAAACACAAAACACGGGCCACTTAGGACCTTTGGACACAATAATAATAACTATGCCACCCTTTAAATGGCATCGAGCTGCCATGTTACGGCTCCTGCAGGGCTCTCAAAATATGCTGCAAAACTTTCCCGCACTCGGAGTCCAGATGTTAGAGATCTCCCTAGTGGAATTGGCGGCACTGTGTTGATGGTGACTGCATTTGTTTGGATATATTCTGCATCAAAACTTGCGTCATGGATGCGGCTGAAGTTATGCAGAACTATACACGCTTGGATGATACGTGTCACATTCTGCGGTGACATTTGCATTGTTGTCAGAAACACCCGCCACCTGTTAGACATAATGCCAAAGGCGCATTCGACACATCTTCGCGATCTGCATAGGCGGTAATTGAACATGAGTCTATGCTCATCCAAGCCCCTTCTTGCAAATGGACGCATTACTTGCCTTGTCAGGGCAAAACCCTCATCTGCAACAATGACATATGGGATTGGTGGGCCGCTGGAGCCAGGGAGGATTGTAGGTTCTGGCACAGCAAGTTGATTATTCCTAAAACGTTTACCCATTCTGGATGAACTAAATATGCGGGCATCAGCAGAGATTCCATACGACCCAATGTCTACTATGGTAAAACAATAATTACTGTCCGCCAAGGCCAACAAGACGATTGAAAAAAACTGCTTGTAGTTATATTATCTTGAGCCAGTGCGTGGGGACTTCTTCACACGAATGTACTTGCCGTCTAGGGCACCAATACAATTAGGAAATTGTGTTGCGGTTAGAAATGAGTCCGAAATACTAAGCCACTGTTCTGTCGTAGGCTGAGGCATGACCGTGGCCTTTAATCTCTGCCACAGCACTACACAGGTGGATGTCACAATGAATTAAATGGTGGTCACTCCCAGAAGGAATTCAAAATGTAAAGAATGGTAACTATTGCCTGTGGCCAGAAAGCTACATGACAGGAAAAACAGAAACAACAAAGAACACATGTTATGTGTGGCATGCAATCCATACAGCGTCCTGTAAGCACTAATTTCTGAAACGCACATACCTCAAGGTCACAAGCAGTCGTTCCTCAGGGGAAATGCAGCACCACATGTCTGTATTCTGGTAGGTGATTCCTGTTCGAATCTGCGCAAGCAGCATATCAAAAGTGGCCACAGACATGCGGCAAAAGGCTCGAAATTTCTCAGGGTGACGCCGTAGGTCCTCATAGAGGGTATGAAAGTGCCCTTTGGAGGTACGTTGGGCCACAAGTGGATGAACCCAAATCCTACTTCTTGTATGCGGATGGTGCTGTAGCATGAGACGCCGTTTGCCAAATCTGCGCAAAATCATCCACGCGAGCAGCACACGGGCCAGCGACGGAGAAGGCATAAATGTGGATTGCAAGACAAGTCGCGTGTTTTTGCTGAGGAGGAAATAAGGCTCACAACCTGTTCAACCAGCAAGCAGGTGTTTTGCAAGGGTGCCTTTTTGTAGGCTGGCCTCTCATGAACGCATCCCTCCTTTTTTACGCGCGGTTTTCAACGCAGGTCGCACGCGCGTAAAAAACGCATCAATGCAGCGTATACACATGGCAAACGCATGTGCAATGCGCGCAAAACGCAGCGTTTTTTTGCGCGCGCAAAACGCACACGCTCGTGTCAATAAGGCCTAACAAGCAGATACAATTGAATTTAGAAAAATGCTAATTTTTGCAAATTTTCTCTAAATTTTGGTGTTTTTCACAAATAAATATTGAATTTATCGACCAAATTTTTTCACTAACATAAAGTACAATATGTCACGAGAAAACAATCTCAGAATCGCTTGGATAAGTAAAAGCATTCCAGAGTTATTACCACATAAAGCAACACATGTCAGATTTAAAAAATGAGGCTTTGTCATATGGTCCAAAAGTGGCTGCGTCCTTGAGGGGTTAAAGGATACGCTGGGTCATCTGCACTTACGTGACAGCTAAAATTCTTACAAGGATTATTTAGGATTTTCTTTTTCCCGGGAGGGGGGGGAGGGTTTTTCTATCCCCCCCCCCTTTTTTTTTTCTCTTGTCTCTTCATTTTACTATTTCATGTTTTTGGGACAATACAATTTGCAAATTCTTTGATTGTTGTATTACTTATTGCTGTAATATTGTTTTTTTGGGCCTGTATGTCCATATTTATTGTATGGTTTTGTATAACTTGAAGAAAATAAAAAAATATTTTTACAAAAAATTCCAGTAAGACTCCAAAACAAAACTACTACCAAGCAAAATCCACGCTCCAAAAGCCAAATGGCAATCCCTCCCCTCTGAACCCTACAGTGTGCCCAAACAGCAGTTTACTTCCACATAGATGGCATCTCCATACACAGGAGAACCCTTTTAACAATTTTTGGGGTGTGTGTCTCCAGTGGCACAAGCTGGGCACAACACATTTGCCACTGAAATGGCATATCTAGGGAAAAATTAGAATTTTTACTTTGCGCAATCATTTATGGGAAACACCTGTGGGATGAAAATGCTCACTACACCCCTTAATAAATGCCTTGAGGGGTGCAGTTTCCAAAATGGGGTAACTTCTCAGGGGTTTCTTTTATTATTTCACATCAGAGCCTCTGCAATTGTGAACCAATACTTTGTAAATTGCCAAATTAGGCCTCAATTTCGCATGGTACACTTTCACTCCTGAGCCCTGTCAAATTTCCAGGAAAAAGATTAGGGCCACATGTAGGGTGATTCTAAAACCGGCAAACACAGCATAATAATTAGAGAGCTGTCTCGTTATGTGGCACAAGCTGGGCACCACACATTGGCATATCCATGGAAAAAAAATCCCATTTTCACTCTGCAACATCGAGTGCACACTAATTTCTGCAAAACACCTGCGGGGTTATCATGCTCACTACACCCCTAGGTGAATACCTTGAGGGTTATAGTTTCCAAAATAGGGTCACTTCTGGGGTTTCCACTGTTTTGGTTCCACAGGGGCTTTCCAAATGCGACTTAGCGCCCAGAAACCAATCCAGCAAAATCTGCAAAAGCCAAATGGCGCAAACAGCAGTTAATGACCACAAATGGGGTATTTCCGTACTCGGGAGAAATTGCTTTACAAGTGTTAGGGTTCTTTTTTTCCTTTATTTGTTGAGAAAACGAAAAATTTGGAGCTAAAGCTACGTCTTATTGAAGAAAAGGGATTATTTTTATTTTCATTGCTCAATTCTAATAAATTCTATGAAACACCTGTGGGGTCAAAATGCTCACTACACCCGTAGATGAATTCCTCAAGAGGTAGTTTCCTAAATTGAGTAACTTTTTGGCTGTTTTCATAGTTTTAGTCCCTCAGGGGCTTTGCAAATGTGAAATGGCCTCCGCAAACTATTCCTGCTAAATTTGAGCTCCAAAAGCCAAATGGGGCTCTTTCCCTTCCTAAGAAATGTTATGTGTTCAAACAGCCATTTATGACCACATATGGGGTATTGTTTTACTCGGGAGAAATTGCTTTACAAATTTTGCATGCTTTTTCACCTTTAGTCCTTGTGGAAATGAGAAACAATCAGCTAAACCTACATTTTCTTTGAAAAAATGTAGATTTTAATTTTCACGGCCTACTTCCAATAATTTCTCCAATAAACCTGTGGGGTCAAAATGCTCACTATACCCCTAGATAATTTCCTTGAGTGGTGTAGTTTCCCAAATGGGGTCACTTTTGGGGGATTTCCACTGTTTTGGCACCACAAAAGCCCTTCAAACCTGACATGGTGCCTAAAATATATTCTAATAAAGAGAAGGCCGCAACATCCGCTAGGTGCTTCTTTGATTCTGAGGCCTGTGCTGCAGTCCATTAGCACACTAGGGCCACATGTGGGATATTTCCTAAAACTGCAGAATCTGGGCAATAAATATTGGGTTGCATTTCTCTGGTAAATTTTTCTGTGTTACCCAAAAAATTGATTAAAAATTAATTTCTGCAAAAAAAAAAAATAATTTGTCAATTTCATGCTTTGCTTTAATTCCTGTGAAACGTCTAAAGAGTTAAGAAATTTTCTAAATGCTGGTTTGAATAATATGAGGGGTGAAGATTTTAAAATGGGGTGACTTATTGAGGGTTTCTAATATATAAGGCCCACAAAGTCACTTCACAACTCAACTGGCCCCTGTAAAAATAGCCTTTTGAAATTTTCTTAAAAATGTGAGAAATTGATGCTAAAGTTTTAAGCCTTGTAACGTCCTAGAAAAATAAAAGGATGTTGAAAAAAACTATGCCAATCTAAAGTAGACATATGGGGGATGTTAATTAGCAACAATTTTGTGTGGTATAACTGCCTGTCTTACAAGCAGATGAATTTATATTTCGAAAAATGTTGGTGTTTTTCATAATTAAATACTGAATGTATCGAGCAAATTTTGCCAGTAACATAAAGTCCAATGTGTCACGAGAAAACAGTCTCAGAATCGCTTGGATAGGAAAAAGCATTCCGAAGTTATTACTACATAAAGTGGAACATGTCAGTTTGGAAAAAATTAGGCTCTGTCAGGAAGGTCAAAAGTGGCCAAAGAGGGAGGGGGTTAAGGATTGATATTTAGACTTGTTCCCATATCACAGGTAATTTTACTAAGCCATGCTTAGACGAAGGTTTTTTTTTTCCATATCCCCAGTTACCCATTCCCCCTGTTGGAACAAAAACCAGGCCTGTCCAGGTTTATAACAGACATGGTTAATCTCATCTTTGGAGAACAACAGCTTTATTGGGAACCCCCAGCGACAGCGTAGAGACTTCTTCCTAAGGATTTCTGTGACTCTTCCATATTCTCTTCTTTTTTGGGAGGGTAGCTGCTGAGACATCTGAGAAGATTTTGATATTATTGAAATTTTCCAGCCAGTCCATTTTGACATTGGCAAGACTAACAAATTCATCCTTAATGTGAGAGAAGTGAACTTTTACTATCTGCTTTGGCTTGCTAAACAAGTTGTTTGTATATCAAGTGGATTTACAAAACCGGATTGACTTGCTGTGTTCTTGCATGACATAAAGTGTGGGATATTGTGTGTGATATATGAATTGAGTGCTTGCTAAAAGTTTGCAAAACTGACACAATTTAAAACCTTTTTTTCCTTCCTAGCTTCTGTTCTGCTGTGCAGCTGACTAGGGGGAGGGGTTAACTGCTCTCAGGTGGTATAAATTAGCCCACAGGCCTCTGTAGAGCTTGCTGTTTTGGCTTGCTGAACAAGTGGTTTGTATAATAGGTGGAGTTACAAAACCGGAATTAAAAAGAGGAGTTAAAGCCCCTGTAAGTACTCTTCTTTTCTTTTACTTTAACAATTGTTCACAGTTTTTTTGTAACTGGGATAATGGACAACAAGATCGGAGGTTTTCTTCAGTGCACAGTTTGACACGACTGGGGCTGGAGTTTCAGAGTGAATACCTCTGTGGCAGATGTGAGCATGTTGTTCGCCTGGAAGCTCGCATTAGAGATCTGGAGGAGCAAAATGCAACACTGAGGGCGATAGACAATCTTGAGCGGAGCATGCTGCTCAAGGAGCACGCAGTTAGTGTGGTAGAACCGGAGGGTGAAGACATGGGTGAGCAGGATAAGGCAAGTAGTTGGGTTAATGTAGTTAGGGGCAGTAGAAAGGAGTCAAAGAAAAGGAAGGCCAATCCTGCTTCTGATATTCCAAGCAAAATTGCCAAGTTTTGTGATGATGCGAGGGTGTCGGTCTCAAAAATGGCAGCCCTAGTGGATACTGATCTCCCTAACAGCCGGGAGAACAGCCCAGCTAGTAGTCGGCGGGATGGTAATGCAGGTAAGCCAAGACAATTGATAGTCGTAGAGGATTCTATAATCAGGAAGACGGATAGAATAATTTGTCGCCAAGACCGCCTCAACCGAATGGTTTGCTGTCTCCCTGGTGCCAGTGTTCGGCATGTGGTGGAACAGGTGGATAAATTACTGGGAGGGGCTGGTGATGATCCAGCTGTTGTGGTCCATGTATGTACCAACGACAGAATAAATGGTAGGTGGAGGACCCTTAAGAATGATTTTAAAGAACTAGGCTACAAGCTGAAGGGAAGGACCTACAAGGTTGTATTCTCAGGAATACTGCCTGTGCCATGCGCATCACAGGAAAGACAGTGGGAGCTCAGGGAGGTAAATGCATGACTTAAGTCTTGGTGTAGAGGAGAAAGCTTTGGGTTCCTAGAGCACTGGGCTAACTTTTCATTGGGGTACAAACTGTATTTTGCAGATGATCTGCACCTAAATGGAAGGGGATCCGCTGTGCTGGGGGAGAGAATTCTACCTGGGGTGGTGGAGCATTTAAACTAGGACTGAGGGGGAGGTCAATGTAGAAAATAAAGGGGTAGTCAGGTTAGAGAGGGGTCAGACTATACTGGTGGGGGGAGAAACAGACTGTGGGGAGAGGACTAGACAACAGGATAGGGAGTTCCTTTTGTTACAAAACAGCAATAAAAAATGAAAATAAATATGCCCAAATAATGTCAAATAATCACATTTCTGATAATGAAAGTGAAAAACTGAAAGGCACGTTAAAGTGTATGGTCACAAATGGCGGAAGTCTAGCAAACAAAATGGGGGAACTGGAGGCCTTGATACTGGAAGAAAATATAGATATAGTTGGTGTTGCTGAAACATGGCTAGACTCTTCACACGACTGGGCTGTAAATTTACTGGGTTTTACACTGTTTCGGAAAGACAGGACAAATAGGAAAGGCGGTGGTGTATGTCTGTATGTGAGAAGTGATATGAAGGCGAGTGTGAAAGAGACATTAGAGGGTGAAGATTGTGAGGAGGATGAAACCTTGTGGGTGGAACTAGAAAGGGAGGTAAACACTGAAAAAAATTACTTTTGGTGTAATCTATAGACCTCCCATATAACTGAGGAGATGGAAGGTCAGCTATATAAACAGATGGAGCGGGCTGCACAGGCTGGTACCATAGTGATAATGGAAGATTTTAATTACCGAGATATTAATTGGCGTCATGGTTCGGCTTCAACTGCAAAGGGGAGACTTTTCCTCAACCTGTTGCAAGAAAATTTTATGGACCAGTTTGTGGAAGACCCGACTAGAGGTGAAGCTCTGTTGGATCTGGTCATTTCTAATAATGCAGAGCTTGTTGGGAATGTCAATGTTCGTGAAAACCTTGGTAAGGGTATGTTCACACGGCCAAATTTCAGACGTAAACGAGGCGTATTATGCCTCGTTTTACGTCTGAAAATAGGGCTACAATACGTCGGCAAACATCTGCCCATTCATTTGAATGGGTTTGCCGACGTACTGTGCAGACGACCTGTTATTTACGCATCGTCGTTTGACAGCTGTCAAACGACGACGCGTAAAAATACAGCCTCGGCAAAAGAAGTGCAGGACACTTCTTTGGACGTTTTTGGAGCTGTTTTCTCATAGACTCCAATGAAAACAGCTCCAAAAACGGACGTAAAAAAACGCCGCGAAAACGGCGTGAAAACGCCGCGAAAAATGCGAGTTGGTAAAAAACCGTCTGAAAAGCAGGGTCTGTTTTCCCTTGAAAACAGCTCTGGATTTTCAGACGTTTTTGTTGACTACGTGTGAACATACCCTAATAGTGATCACAATATAGTTACATTTTACCTATACTGTAAAAAACACAGGCTGGGAGGGCAAAAACACTTAATTTTAAGAAGTCCAATTTCCCCAGGATGAGGGCTGCAATTCAGGATATAGACTGGGAAGAAGTAATGTCAAATAATGGTACAAATGATAAATGAGAGATTGTCAAATCTACTTTTGGTAATTATAGTGCAAAATTCTTTCCTATAGGTAACAAGTATAAACGACTAAAATTAAACCCCACATGACTTACACCTTCTGTAAAAAGGGCAATACATGATTAAAAAGAGCATTTGAAAAATACAAATCTGATGATACATCTGTGGCCTTTTTAAATTATAAAGAGCGTAATAAAATCTGTAAAAATGTAATAAAATTAGCAAAAATACAAAATGAAAGCCAGGTGGCCAAGGATAGTAAACAAAATCCCCAAAAATTCTTCAAGTATAAAAATGCAAAAAAGCCAAAGTCTGAACATGTAGGACCCTTAGATAGTGGTAATCGGGAGTTGGTCACAGGGGATCAAGAGAAGCTAGAGTTACTAAATGGGTTCTTTAGCTCTGTATATACAACAGAAGAAACAGCAGCTGATGTAGCCGGTGCCAGTGCTGTTAATATATCAGTTGATATACTGAACTGGATGAATGTAGAGATGGTCGAAGCTATAGTAAATAAAATAAATGTACACAAGACCCAGGGACCAGATGGGTTACACCCTAGAGTTCTTAAAGAGCTTAGTTCAGTTATTTCAGTCCCACTCCATAATATTCAGAGATTCTCTAGTGACTGGTATAGTGCCAAGGGCCTGGCGCAGGGCAAATGTGGTGCCTATTTTCAAAAAGGGCTCTAGGTCTTCCCCAGGTAATTATAGACCAGTAAGCTTAACATCCATCGTGGGGAAAATGTTTGAGGGGCTATTGAGGGACTATATACAGGATTATATGACAAAAAATAGGATTATAAGTAACAGCCAGCACGGTTTTACTAAGGACAGAAGTTGTCAAACTAACCTGATATGTTTTTATGAAGAGGTGAGCAGAAGCCTAGACAGAGGGGCCGCTGTGGATATAGTGGTTTTTTTTTAACTTTGCAAAGGCATTTGACACTGTCCCTCATAGACGTCTAATGGATAAATTAAGGACTATAGGTTTAGATAGTATCGTTTTGTAATTGGATTGAGTATTGGCTCAAGGACTGTATCCAGAGAGTTGTGGTCAATGATTCCTACTCTGAATGGTCCCCGGTCATAAGTGGTGTACCCCAGGGTTCAGTGCTAGGACCACTATTATTCAACTTATTTATTAATGATATAAAGGATGGGAATAATAGCACTATTTATATTTTTGCAGATGACACCAAGCCATGTAATATAGTTCAGTCTATGGAAGATGTTCGTGAATTGCAAGCGGATTTAAACAAACTGAGTGTTTGGGCAACCAGTTGGCAAAGGAAGTTTAATGTAGATAAATATAAAGTTATGCATCTGGGTACCAACAACCTGCATGCATCATATGTCCTAGGGGGAGCTACACCACCTCAGCTAGAATTCTCTCCCCCAGCACAGCGGACCCCCTTCCATTTAGGTGCAAATCATCTGCAGAATACAGTTTGTATCCCAATGAAAAGTCAGCCCAGTGCTCTAGGAACCCAAAGCCTTCTCCTCTACACCAAGACTTAAGCCATGCATTTAACTCCCTGAGCTCCCGCTGTCTTTCCTGTGATGCGCATGGCACAGGCAGTATTCCTGAGAATACAACCTTGGAGGTCCTTCCCTTCAGCTTGTAGCCTAGTTCTTTAAAATTATTCTTAAGGCTCCTCCACCTACTATTTATTCTGTCGTTGGTACCGACATGGACCACAACAGCTGGATCATCACCAGCCCCTCCCAGCAATTTGTCCACCCGTTCCACCACATGCCAAATCCTGGCACCAGGGAAACAGCAAACCATTCGGTTGAGGTGGTCTTGGCGACAAATTATTCTATCCGTCTTCCTGATTATAGAATCCCCTACAACTACCAACTGTCTTGCCTTACCTGCATTACCATCCCGCCGACTACTAGCTGGGCTGTTCTCCCGGCTGTTAGGGAGATCAGTATCCACTAGGGCTGCCATTTCTGAGACTGACATCCTCGCATCATCACCCAACTTGGCAATTTTGCTTGGAATTTCAGAAATAGGATTGGCCTTCCTTTTCTTGGACCCCTTTCTACTACTCCTAACTACATCAACCCAGCTACTTGCCTGATCCTGCTCACCCATGTCTTCACCCTCCAGTTCTAACCCACTAACTGCATGCTCCGTGAGCAGCATGCTCGACTCAAGATTGTCTATCGCCCTCAGTGTTGCATTTTGCTCCTCCAGATCTCTAATGCGAGCTTCCAGGTGACCAACATGCTCACATCTGCCACAGAGGTATTCACCCTGGATCTCAGGCTCCAGTCGTGCATACATATGGCAAACTGTGCACTGAAGAAAACCTCCAATCTTGCTGGCCATTATCCCAGTTACAAAAAAACAGCGAACAGTTGTTAATGCAAAAAGAATAGAAGAGTACTTACTGGGGCTTTAACTCCTCTTTTTAACTCCGGTTTTTGTAACTCCACTTGATATACAAACCACTTGTTTTACAAGTCCCACTAGAGCAGGCTCTCTAGAGCCCTGAGGGCTAATTTATACCACCTGGGACCAACTAACCCCTCCCCCTAGTCAGCTGCTCAGCAGGAAGTAAGCTGCAAAGAATAAATGGTTTTAAATTGTGTCACTTTTGCTAAATTTTTAGCAAGCAAGCAATCAATTCATATATCACATACACTGGCCCCCCACTTTGTCACACACAACACAGTAAGTCAATCCAGTTTTTGTAACTCCACTTGATATGCAAACCACTTGTTTAGCAAGCCCACCAGGGTTAATCATGCGTTAACTATTTTATTTAAAGAAAATTGATCTACATAGCAGAAAATATTTTCAAAAAATATGGTATAATCATTACATTGGCATCCTAGAGGGAGCCCCTGATTTCTCTGTCCATATATGGACAGTCACGTTAGGGGCTAACTCTAAAAGCGGAATCCCCTGCCTCAGCGTCGGCAGCGCTGTGGACGGGGATTCTGCTCCAGGAGTTGCCCCTGACGTCATTGTCCATATATGGATAGTGATGCCATGAGCTTCTCCAGTAGCGGAATCCCCGGTCAGAGTGTCGGCCGGGGATTCCGCTCCTAGAGAGAACCCCTGACTGTGGACATGGACATCAAGGGCTCTCTCTAGAAGAGGAATCCCCGGCACAGAGCGATCTGGCACTGGGGATTCCTTTCCTAGTGGGAGTTTAGGTGGCGCTATCTACGGGGGGGAGAGTGCTATCTACGGGGGAGGGGCACTATTTACAGCAGGGATGGAGAGATGTCAGAGGCTCCCTCTAGGCCAGGGATTCCGCTCCTAGAAGGAGCTTAGGTAGCGCTATCTGCAGCTGGTTTTGCGCTACCTACAGGGGGTTATGGGTGTACACCTACAGTGGGGGGTGTAGTCCGGGGCTCTTAAAGACTCGGCAGACATGAGAGTGCAGTGCTGCTCAGACTGAAACAGCACTGCACTCATTAAACCCCTTCAGGGCTGTCAATGTTTATACACGTGGCAACTGCACGGGGCACCGGGCAGTTGGAACGTATGTAGCCGTATGGCAGTCGTGAAGGGGTTAATATAAACTGGTGGTCTGACTGGGGAACCCTTACATTAGAAGATCTGTGTATCCAGAAGCAAATCAAATCATTTGAAGGTGTTACTGTTAATCATAAATAACCTAGAATAGATTTTTTTTTCAATATATTCAAGTAACTAGATTTGTTGCCAATTATGGCCTTATCAAAAGAATAGACTCTTTGAAACAAAGGCTGCAAAGGCAGCAGATCGAGTAATGCCCCTAAATATACCAATGGTTCTAGTGACTAATAGGATAAACCAAAAAGAGAAACAAGTCACGACCAGATAATAGAAAAAGTAACAAAACCTTTATTAAAATCAATTAGACACAAACAAGCACATAGACAAAACTATACATAGTAAAATAAGCCCTCATAAAAAGATGGAATCAGAACATGAAAGCAGCATGGCCCCCCAGATAGAAAACCGGTCAAAAGATCGCCCAGACTGTTAAAGTGCATAAGTCGTAAATTTGAAAGAGGTGCTAGATATAGTATGTTTGCACAGATTAGTAAATGAAAATGAATAGATATAAGTGCAATCACAGACATATATATCATACAAACGGCAGTGTCAACCCCTGACGAAGCATCAGCGAAACGCGCATCGGGCACAGCAGCGGTTCCCCCCTATCCTGGTCCTGATCTCCCGGCTGTCTTTGTACTTTATAGGTATAGGTACACTGCCGTTTGTATGATATATATGTCTGTGATTGCACTTATATCTATTCATTTTCATTTACTAATCTGTGCAAACGTACCATATCTAGCACCTGCTTCAAATTTACGACTTATGCACTTTAACAGTCTTGGCGATCTTTTGACCGGTTTTCTATCTGGGGGGCCATGCTGCTTTCATGTTCTGATTCCATCTTTTTATGAGGGCATATTTTACTATGTATAGTTTTGTCTATGTGCTTGTTTGTGTCTAATTGACTTTAATAAAGGTTTTGTTACTTTTTCTATTATCTGGTCGTGACTTGTTTCTCTTTTTGGTTTAAAGACTGCAAAGGGTTTATAAATATATAGCTGTTTCATCGTCGTCAAAAGGAGGCCTATATATCGTTTATTCTACGTTACGGTCATTATATTGCAGTAAGAAATTAAACTATATGATAAGCTGGGAACAGAACCTCGGAAAAGTTTTCTCATTACATAATTGATACCGAGCCACAAATTGGTCATGTAAAAATACACGTTGTATTAACCACATTCAGATAATTCGGAAAATACAACTACGCTGGTATTTGACGTCTGCTAAATTAGCGAGAATTTATTCACCGGAGTCAGATCTTTGCTGGAGTGGTTGTGGGGAGAGAGGGGATTTAATACATATGTGGTGGAAATGCACGAAAATAAAATTATGCCGGATATCTAGTGTTATAAATAGAATCAACCAATACCATTGCTATGAAATGACTCTAAATTAGAATCATGTTCTTCATATAAAAGATCCGCATAAGAAATGAGTGAGTTGGTTAAACTGGGAACAAAAGAATAATGCAAAGGAATAATATAAAAGAATAAGTTACTTCTTTATTTTTTCCTTTTCTATTCTTTATACGATTTTTTGGAATATTGTATAACTTAGAATATTTGTTACAATTACAGGTTGCGGAAATTTTTATGTCATGTGTATTGTTAAGTGTTTGTTGTATGTGTTAAAATAAAGTAAAAGTAATTTAAAAAAAAAAGAGGTAATTATTAAGGCCCTAATATTTGGGAACCGGGGAGGGCCCAAGCACGCCTTCCCCAAAACATCACCATCTCCGCTGGAAGCAAAGCTACCTTATTATAGCAGGGCAACACTTTCTCAGTGAAGTCCCCCAAACTGCAAACAAGGGAAGGACCCAAAAAAGGTGCAGTATGTTCCAAAAAGGGTATAAGAAAGGACAGCATATATCAGTGAAACACCTACTCCACAAAAACCTGGCCTGTGCATAAAAGATTGGTTCAAAGCCTAACACACCAATCCATGATTTATTAATTTTATTATACATTACCCCATTATTATATCAGCCTGTTATGCCCCGATGCACTCAGCCCAGTTTCCATATGCCCCCACATTATAAGCTAAAACACCAGTAAAACCCCATACAAAACTACTACCAAACAAAATCTGCGCTCCAAAAGCTGTGAATATCCATGGATTATTAATTTTATTATTCATTTACCCCATTATTACATCATCCTAATTTCTGCAAAACACTTGCGGGGTCAAAATGCTCACTATACCTCTTGATGAATTCCTTGGGGAAGTAGTTTCCAAAACGTAGTCATTTTTCTATGGTTTCCACTGTATTGGTACCTTAGCTAATCTTGTAAAATATCCACTCCAAAAACCAAATTGTGCTCCTTCCCTGTAGAGCCTTGCCTTGTGTCCAAATAGCAGTTTACAACCACATATGGGGTATTGCCTTACTCGTGATAAATTGCATAACACATTTTGGGGTACACTTTCTCTTGTATTCCTTGTAAAAATGAAAAATGTTGAGCTACATATTATTGGAAAAAATGTTGATTTAAATTTTCATGACCCAATTCTAATAAAATCAATAAAACACCTGTGGGGTCAAAATGCTCACTACACCCCTAATTTAATTTCTTGAGGGGTAAAGTCTCGAAAATGGGGTCACATCTGGGAAATTGCTACTGTACTGGTACCTCAGAAAGCTCTGCAAATGCAACACTGGCCCCCCAGAAACCAATTCAGCAAGATATCCACTCAAAAAGCCAAATTGAGCTGCTTCCCTTCTGTGTCCAAACAGCAGTTTGGGATCACATATGGCGTAGTGCTGTACTCAGGAGAAAATGCTTTACAAACGTTGAGGTGCTTTTCTCCTATAGTCCTTGTGAAAATTTAACATTTGGAGCTAGAACTACATCTTATTGGAATTTGAGTTCTGTTTTTATTTTCACGTCCCAAATCTAATAAATTCAGCAAAAACCTGTGGGGTCAAAATGCTCACTATACATCTAGATTAATTCCTCAACGGGTGTAGCTTAACAAATGGAGTCACCTTTCAGGGGTTTTCACTGTACTGGTACAGGGGCTCTGTAAATGCAACATGGCGCCCAGGAATCAATTCCTTTGGCACCACAAGACCTCTTCTAACCTGACAAGATGCCTAAAATATATTCTAATAAAAAGAAAGCTCCAAAATCCACTAGGTGCTCTTTCACTTCTGAGGTCTGGGTTTCAGCCCGTTAGCACACTAGGACCACATGTGGGATATTTCTAAAAACTGCAGATTCTGGGCAATAAATATTGAGTTGTGTTTTTCTGTTAACACTTGCTGTGTTACAGAAAAAAATAGATTAAATTTGAATTTCTGCACGAAAAATATTTTTTTGTAAATTTCACCTCTACTTTGCTTCAATTCCTGTGAAACTCCTAAAGGGTTAAGAAACTTTCTGAAGGCTGTTTTGCATTCTTTTTTTTGAGGGGTGCAGTTTTTAAAATGGGGTGATTTATGTGGGTTTCCCAAAAATAGGCCCCTCAAAGCTACTTCAGAACTGAACTGGACCCTAAAAATATAGGCTTTTGAAATTTTTGGGAAAATGTGAGAACTTGCTGCTAAATTAACCCCTTCCCGCACCTTGGCGTAACTGTACGTCCAGATAAGCAGTAACTTCGCGCACCTGGGCGTACAGTTACGTCCGCGCTTTAAAAGTTAACCGCCGCGCGGCGCTACACCGCAGCGGCGGTTAACTGTGCAGGGTGTCTGCCCTGCTCTCCCCGTTGCCGATCAGCGGGCCTGGCGCCGCTGAAATCGGCAATTAACCCCTTCGATGCGGTGGTCGATTGCGATCACCACATCGAAGAGGTTTACAGCGGATCGGCAGCCCCCCACATGTATTTGCGGGGGCTGGCGATCCTTATCATGGCAACCAGAGGCCAGACAATGACCTCCGCGTTGCCATGTACGGAAGCCTCGGAGGATCAGCCTCCGGCCGTTCCTCCTCTGCTTCCTGTCAGTGTGACAGTTACGTCACAATGACAGTTAGAACACATTACACTACGTGTGTAGTGTAATGTATTCCAGCAGCAATCAGAGCTGCCAGTCTAAGTGTCCCCTAGTGGGACAAGTAAAAAAAGTTAAAAAAAGATAATAAAAATGTTTTGAAAAAGTGTAAAAATCAAAGTTAGAAGTGACATAAACAAAGAATGCTTTTTTTCCTATAATAAGACTTTTATTATAGGAAAAAAATTAACACGTTAAAAAAAGTACACATATTTGGTATCGCCGCGTTCGTAACGACCCCAACTATAAAACTGTAATATTATTTTTCCCGCACGGTGAACTCTGCGAAAAAAATAAACGAAAAACAGTGCCCGAATCACAATTTTTTGGTTACCAACCCTCCCAAAATATACAATAAAAAGTGATCAAAAAGTCGCATGTATGCCAAAATGGTACCAATACAAACTACATCCCGTCCCGCAAAAAACAAGCCCTTACACCGCTTTTTTGACTGAAAAATAAAAACGTTATGGCTCTCAGAATATGGTGACACAAAAATTAATTTATTTTATAAATAAGTGATTTTATTGCACAAACGCTGCAAAACATAAAAAAATTATATACATCTGGTATCGCCGTAATCGTATCAACCCGCAGAATAAAGTATAATGGTCATTTATAGCTCAGGGTGAAGGCCATAAAAAAAACAAATAAAAAACAGTGTCAGAATTGATGGTTTTTGGTCACCTTGCTTGCCAAAAAATGGAATAAAACGTGATCAAAAAAATTTCTGGTACCCCAAAATGGTACCAATGAAAACTACAGATTGTCCCGCAAAGAATAAACCCTCACACAGCTCCGGTGGAGAAAAAATAAAACCGTTCTGGCTCTCAGAATATGGCGATGCAAAATGTGCAGAGTGTTCCAAAAGCAGATAAGATCGGGCACCATTTATAAGTACGACACCGGCCACATATCTGCAGATTATTATTTATTTACTGCATTATTATACCCTCTTATTATACCCTGATGTACTCCGCACAGATAACATGTACCCTGATGTACCCCGCACAGCTTACATATGCCCCCACATTATAAACTGAAACACCAGTAAAACCCCAAACAGAACAACTACCAAGCAAACTCTGCGCCCCAAAAGCCAAATGGTGTCCCTCCCTTCTGAGCCCTGCAGCGTGCCTAAACACCAATTTACGTCCACAGATATGGCATCACCATACCCGGGAGAACCCGGTTATTATTTTGAGTTATTTGTCTTCAGTGGCACAAACTGGGCATAACATGTAGTGCACTAAAATGGCATATGAGTGGAAAATTGTAATTTTCACTCCGCACCATGCGCTGCGCATTAACCCCTGCGCGCACCATGACATAGCATGTTGTAGTGTGGGGGGTGATGTATGGAGCGTCTCACGGAAAAAATAAAGAATTTAGAATGGCAAAATCGCTGTTTTTTTGGTCACCTTGGCTCTACCTAAAAATTTAATAAAAAGTGCTCAAAAAGTTGTATGTACCAAAAAGTTGCACCAATAAAAACGACCGCTCGTCCCTCAATAAATAAGCCCTCATACCGCTCTATTGACTGAAAAATAAAAAAATTGTGGCTCTTGGAACGCGGGGAGGAAAAAACTAAGAAGGAAAAGAAAAAAATGGATCACTCCAGAAAGGGTTAATTACTTTCTAATGAAAAACCATTTATGACCACACGTGGGGTATTGCCGTACTCGGGAGAAATTGCTTTACAAATGTTGGCCGGCTTTTACCCCCTTTATCCTTTGTGAAATTGAAAAAAATGCAACATTTTAGTGGAAGAACTGTCGATATTCATTTTCACGGCCTAATTCTAATAAATCCTGCAAAAGACTTGTGGGGTCTAAATGCCCACTATATCCCTAGATAGATTCTTTAAGTGGTGTAATTTCCACTTTTGGGGGGTTTCCCCTGTTTCGGTCTCTCAGGGGCTTTGCAAATTCGACATGGCACCCAAAAACCATTTCAGCTAAATTTGAGCTCCAAAAGCCAAATAGCGCTCCTTCCCTTCTAAGCCCTGCTGTGGGTCCAAACAGCAGTTTATTACTACATATGGCATATTTCCGTAATCGGGAGAAATTGTTTTACAAATGTTGGGGTGCTTTTTCTCCTTTATTCCTTGTAAAAATAAAAAATGGCTACCTTTTTTCAGAAAAAAAGTCGATTTTTACCTTTACAGAATAATTCCAATGAATTCAGCAAAACAACCGTGGGGTCAAAATGCTAACTTTACCCCTAGAAAAATTCCTTGAGGGGTGTAGTTTCCAAAATGGGGTCACTTTCCGGGGGTTTCCACTATTTTGTTCCCTCCAGTGCATTTCAAACGTGACACGGCACTGAAAACCATTCCAGCAAAATCAGAATTTCAAAATCCAAATGGTGCTCCTTCCCTTCTGAGTCCTGCTGTGGGTCCAAACAGCAGTTTATTACCACATATGGGGTATTTCTATAATCAGGAGAAATTGCTTTACATATGTTGGGGTGTTTTTTCTCTTTTATACCTTGAAAAAATTAAAAATCTCTAAGTTTTTTCAGAAAAAAGTAGATTTTCATCTTCACAAACTAATTCAAATAAATTTAGCAAAAAAACTGTGGGTTCAAAATGCTAACTATACCCCTAGATAAATTCCCTGAGGGGTGTAGTTTCCAAAATGAGGTCACTTTTGGGGGTCTTTATTGTTTTGGCCCCACAAGACCTCTTCAAACCTGACATGGTACCTAAAATATATGCTAAAAAAAGAAGGCCCCAAAATCCGCTAGGTGCTCCTCTGCTTCTGAGGCCTGTGTTTCAGTCCATGACCGAACTAGGGCCACATGTGGGGTATTTCTAAAAACTGCAGAATCTGGGCAATAAATAATAAGTTACATTTTTTGGGAAAAACCTTCTGTGGTATAGAATTTTTTTTATTACAAATGAATTTTGTATAAAAAAAATGAAATTTGTAACTTTCACCTCTACTTTGCTTTAATTCCTGTGAAACGCCTAAAGAGTTAATACACTTTCTGAATGCTGTTTTGAATACTTTGAGGGGTGCAGTTTTCAAAATGGGGTGATTTATGGGGACTTTCTAATATATAAGACTCTCAAAGCCACTTCAGAACTGAACTTGTCCTTGTAAAAATCGCCTTTTGAAATTTTCTTGGAAATATGAGAAATCGCTGCTAAAGTTCTAAGCCTTGTAACGTCCTAGAAAAATAAAATAATGTTCAAAAAACAATGCCAAACTAAAGTAGACATGTGGGGGATGGTAACTAGTAACTATTTTGTGTGGTATTACTATCGGTTTTACAAGCAGATACATTTAAATTTAGAAAAATGCTAATTTTTGCAATTTTTCGCTAAATTTTGGTGTTTTTCACAATTAAATACTGAATCTATCACGCACATTTTGCCAGTAACATAAAGTCCAATGTGTCACGAGAAAACAATCTCAGAATCGCTTGGATAGGTAAAAGCATTCCGGAGTTATTACCACATAAAGTGACACATGTCAGATTTAAAAAATCGGCTTCGTCCTGAAGGCCAAAACAGGCTCAGTCCTGAAGGGGTTAAGCCTTGTAAAAAATAAATAAAAGGATGTTTACAAACAATGCCAACATAAAGTAGACAAATGGAAAATGTTAATTAGCAACTATTTTGTATTGTATTACTATTTGTCTTATACATACGGATACATTCTAATTTAGAAAAATGCTAATTTTTGCTAATTTTCTCAAAATGTTGGTATTTTTCCCAAATAAACAATGAATTTATCAACCAAATTTTACCCCTGACATAAAGTACAATTTTTCATGAGAAAACATTCTCAGAATCGCTTGGATAGGTGAAAACATTCCAAAGTTATTACCACATAAATTGACACATGTCAGATTTGAAAAATGGGGCTCTGTCAGGAAGTTTAAAAGTGTCTGCGGTAGGAAAGGTTTAAAAACAGCCTTGGTCAGATTGGAGGGGCGCACGACCAAGTTGGAAACAGTCACTACCCTCAAAAGTCCATTGCATAAAATAAGGTTAGTCAGCCCCTAGAATAGTCACCAATTGGTGGAGGTTACGCTGTAGCAAAGAACTTTGTATCCAAGTCCAGAACGTAGCCAGACTCGTCAATGGAATACAACAAGCCAGAGGAAGAGTTGAAATTGTAGTTGGTAGACAGGCCAGGAGTCGATACCAAGTGTAGAATCCCAATTGGACACAAAATGGCTGCAGTGTGGAGAGGGGGGAAGAGTGGGGAGGAAAATTGTGGAGGAAAAGTGGGGAGGAAGAGTGTGGAGGAAGAGTATGGAGGAAGAGTGTGGCAGTACAGAGGGATCTGTAGATATTACTGTGACTACATGCTACTAACATGTTTAGGAACTACTGCTTACCATGATGCTGTTGTGTCCCTCCCGTGGCTGCAGTCAGGCGGTTCTCCCTCCACATATCCAGTGAGCAGCCTGTTTGCCCAGCCCCCATCTCCTAAGCTGCTCAGAGCCTGCTAAGCAGAATAGGAGACACTGCAGTCTAGAGAGGGGCCCGCGCGACATGTAAAGCTACATGATTATGGACAAGCTCTATGTTTTACTAAGATGAGCAGTATCCCATAGATCAGTACAGTATTGAAATTATGTCGGCCCTGACTACAGGTCACAGAGCATGCTCTTAACACTCTACAATAGATGTTAATAGGTAATTTTCTGACTGAAGTTTTGTATGTGAATATGGCTGCTGTAAAGCAAATCTCTGAACTGCTGCTTCACAGCTTAGAGCAGCAACTCATATACACACTTCTATATAATATTAGATACATTTCTATGACATGTAATACTAACAATTGTATTTTTTGATGTTGATATTTATGGTTGAATACAGTCGACTATATATTTAATTGTATACTGATCATTAATAATTGTCATGTTTTGCTATATAGATACGTCCGGTTTTTGTAAGAACAGTACACCTAAATATGCCAATGTAATGATTATACCATATTTATTGAAAATATATTCTGCTATGTGGATAAATTTTCTTTAAATAAAATAGTTAACGCATGATTAACCACTTCACGACTGCCATACGGCTCTATGCGTTCTAACTGCCGATGCCTCGTGCAGTTAGCACGTGTATAAACGTTGACAGCCTGGAATAGGTTTAAGGAGTGCAGTCCTGCTTCAGTGTGAGCAGCAATGAACTCTCAAGTCGGCCGGAGCTTTGAAAGACCCTCCACTGTATATAGTGCTGTAGACAGCACAAAACCCTCTGTAGATAGCGCCACTTAAGCTCCCTCCAGCATCGAAAACCCCAGCCAATGCTCTGGCCGAGGTTTCCCCTTCTAGAGTGAGCCCCCACCATCTCTCCATCACTGCTGTAGATAGAGCCACCCCCCAGATAGCAACCCCCCCACTGAAGATAGCATGACACCCCCCACTGTAGATAGTGCCGCCTGAGCTGACTCTAGGAGCGGAATCCCCAGTGTCTGATCGCACTGGACAGGGATTCCACTTCTTGAGAGAGCCCCTGACATCACTGTCTATTTGGACAGTGACGTTAGTAGCTCTCTCTAGGAGCGGAATCCCCGGCCGACATTCTGGCCGGGGATTCCGCTACGAGAGAAGCTCCTGGTGTCACTATCCATATATGGACAATGACATCAGTGGCTATCTAGGGGCGGAATTCCCTGGTGTCACTATCCTTAAATGGTCCGACGTCAAGGGCTACTCCTGGAGTGGAATGCCCACTCTGGCAGGGGATTCCACTTTTAGAGTTAACCCCTGACGTCATTGTCCATATATGGACGGAGACATTAGGGGCTTCCTGTAGGAGCGGAGTCTTCGGCCAGAGGGATTCCGCTCCTACAGGGAGCTACAGTGGTGTTATTTACAGGAAGGGACTGCCATTTACAGGGGGGGGGGTTGGCGCTATCTGCAGCGGGGATATTGCTAAATACAGGGGGATGTTGCTATCTACAGGGGGGTTGCGCTATGTACAGGGCATGTAGTGCTATCCTCAGGGGGTGCTATATACAGCTGGTGTGGCACTGTCTACATGGGTACTGTGGCATTAGAGTGGCACTACGTACAGTGGACAATGTGGCGCTATCTACATAGGCACTGTGTGTGGCACTATGTGGGCATTATCTACAGGGAGAACTGTGGCACTATGTGGGCACTGTGGCACTATTTACAGTGAGGAATATTGATGTGAGCACTGGCATTATCTATGTGGGCAATGTGGCACTATCTACAGTGGTATTGCGTCACTATCTACATGGCACTGTAGTGTTTTCAAGGGATTGGGACAAAAAACCCTAACAAATAAAATTCATCAATTTTTTTAACATCCATGAAATACGGATGGCAAATGCCGTTTAAAAACGGTCAGACGACCGGGAAATGGTTTACAATTTTGAGACACATTGATGCAAAATAGCCATGAAACAGTTGATTTGTTGTTGACTGACATATTTTTCACGGTCGTGTGTATATAGCCCTCTCCACTCCCCCCTCACAGCGATCCAGTGTGATGGAGAGAGAAGAGGACTAATTGTTTCAGAGCTCTACAGTGTATATATATATATATATATATATATATATATATATATATATATATATATATATATATATATATAGAGACAGAGAGAGAGAGAGAGATAGGTAAATATAAATATAACAAATGACCAAAAAGTGTTTTTTTAATTTTTTTAGTGATTTGTCTGCTCATAATAAGAATAAAAAAACGGAATTAATGAAACTAATTTAAATAAATGAAAGCCTCATAAGTCTTGTAAAAAATACCAAAGTGAAAATAGCTGTGATATTCAAAGCGGTTCCAAAGATATTATTGTTTAAAGAAGTGCATATCAAAAATGGAAAATTTGACCTGGAGCATCAATGACCCTTATTAATAATAATAATAATAATAATAATAATAATAATCTTTATTTATATAGCGCCAACATATTACGCAGCACTTTACAATTTAGAGGGAACATAAATAGACAATATGATACATTACATAGTGACAAAACTGATTTACAATTCAGACAGGAGGATTAAGGGCCCTGCTCACAAGAGCTTACAATCTATGACGAAATAAGGGAGACACAAAGTGTAAAAGTGTTTGTTCAGTACAATGGTCCAGCCATCTTTTATACACATGGGGTGGTATACATAAAGCTGCATGAGCCAGTCACCAGCCAGTATCCGTGTATGACGGACATGAAATGCAGTACGGTGCAAGGAGTGTGAGGGAATCTTGTTCTGATGACTAATGGGGCCAAGGGAAGGAGTCAGATTAGGGAATGTTATAGGCCTGTCTAAAGAGATGTGTTTTCAGGGCACGTTTAAAACTGTGGATATTGGGAATTAATCTGATTGTCTGTGGTAGCGCATTCCAGATGACTGGTGCAGCACGAGAAAAATCTTCTAGACAGGATTGAGAGGTTCGGATTATGGAGGATTTTTTATCTAAGGTCGTTGGCAGAACGTAGAGCGCGAGTAGGCTGGTAGACAGAGATGAGGGAGGAGATGTAAAGAGGTGCATAACTGTGGAGAGCTTTGTGTGTGAAAGTAATAAGTTTGAATTTAATTCTGAAGGGGATGGGCAACCAGTGTAGCGATTGGTACAGGGTAGAGGCGTTGGTATAGTGGTTGGTTAGAAAGATGAGTCTGGCTGCTGCATTGAGGATAGATTGGAGAGGGGAGAGTCTAGTGTGGGGAAGACCGACTAATAACGAGTTACAGTAGTCAAGACGAGAGTGAATCAGAGAAACAATGAGGAGTTTTTGAGGTGAAAATGATTGGAGCGTGTAAGTGATTGAATATGAGGAGTAAAGGTAAGATCGGAGTCAAAACTAACCCTGAGACAGCGGGCGTGCTGCCTAGGAGTTATGGTAGTGCCACACACTGAGATGGAGACATCTGGTTTAGGTAGGTTAGTAGATGCGGGAACACAAGGAGCTCAATTTTATAAAGATTCAGTTTCAGATAGAGAGAGGACATGATGTTAGAGACAGCGGACAGACAATCACTGGTGTTTTGTAGTAGAGCATGAGTGATGTCATGGGAAGAGGCATATAATTAGGTTTCATCAGCGTAGAGATGGTACTGGAAGCCAAATCTGCTGATAGCTTGTCCAATAGGCACTGTGTAGAGAGAAAAGAGGAGCGGACCTAGGACTGATCCCTGAGGAACCCCGACAGCAAGAGGAGGAGGAGAAGAAGTGGAACCAGCAAATTACACACTGAATGAGCGGTCAGAGAGATAGGAGGAAAACCAAGAGAGAGCCGGGTCTTGAAGGCCAATAGAGTGGCCAATATGTTAAGTAGGAGTTTGTGGTCTACAGTGTCAAAGGCTGCAGAGAGATCCAGAAGAATCAGGAGAGAGCATTCACCATCCGATTTAGCTGCCAAGAGATCATTTGAAACTTTAGTAAGGGCAGTCTCTGTGGAGTGTAGAATGCGGAAACCAGATTGTAAGGGGTCTAGAATGGAGTTAGCAGCGAGATAGCGGATAAGGCAAGAGTTGACCGAGCGTTCCATGAGTTTGGGGATGAAAGGCAGATTAGAGACTGGTCGGTAGTTAGCAGCGCTGGATGGGTCAAGAGTTGTTTTTTTCAGTAATGGGTTTATAATGGCATGTTCAAAAGAGGAGGGAAAGATACCAGAAGAAAGAGAGAGTTTAAATATTTTAGTCAGGTATCTAGTGGCAGCCGGGAAGAGGGACTGGAGGAGGTGTGAGGGGATAGGATCACTAGGACAGGTAGTGCGACGGGAAGAAGAGAGGAGCCTAGTGACTTCTTCTTCTGTTACTGAAAGTGAAGAAGAGGGAGTGCGGGAGGGAAGGGGATCGATGTTACTAGGGGACTGGGAGATAATATCATGCCGGGTGTTGTCAATTTTAACTTTAAAATAACTGGCCAGGTCTTCAGCACAGAGATCTGTGATCGGTGTCTGCACTTTAGGACTAAGGAGGGAGTGAAAAGTCTCAAAGAGGCATTTTGGATTATTAGATAGTGTGGAGATGAGAGAGGTAAAATAGAATTATTTGGCACAGTGAAGGGCAGAGTTGTAAGTTTTGAGCATAAATTTGTAATGGAGAAAGTCTGCAGACATTTGCGATTTTCTCCACAAACGTTCGGCACATCTCAAGCACCGCTGAAGAAAGCGGGATTGAGGCATGTGCCAGGGTTGTCGTCGTCTTTGTCGAGTGGTTCGAAGTTTAGGGGGGGGGGGCTGCTTCTTCCAAAGCATTTTTGAGAGTGTTATTGTAATGTTTGGCGGCCAGATTGGGACAGGAGAGGGAAGAGATAGGGGACAATGAGGACTGTAGACTGTCTGTGAGTTGTTGAGTGTTAATAGCATGTATATTTTTGTATGTCTGACACGTAGGCATGACCTGAGGAGGCCGAGAATATTTGATCGTAAAGGAGAGAAGGTTGTGGTCAGAGAGCGGGAGAGGAGAGTTAATAAAGTCAGAAACTGAGCAGAGACGGAAGAAGACCAGGTCAAGCGAATGTCCGTCTTCATGTATAGGAGTAGAGATGAGCGAACTTATCAAAAGTTCGGTTCGGCTAGTTCGCCGAATTTCACAAAAAAGTTCGGTTCGGACCGAACTAGTTCTGACCGAACCTGTCACTTACGTGCGCCGAGCATGCTACTGTCCAGGGTGCTGATAGAGTTAATGGGCTGCACTAACTCTTTCAGCAACCTTCACAGTACATGCTCGGCGCGCGGAAAATACCATTTAAATGTAATAAAAAAATAAAAATTATACGTTCGTACTTACTTTCCTCCTGTCCGGCCTCCAGCGATGACGTTTCATCCCTTTCGCCGCTGCAGCCAATCACAGGCTGTAGTGGCGGTCACGCACGTCAGGATGACGCTTCATCCCACGTGACCGCCTCTGCAGCCAATCACAGGCTGCAGCGGCGACATGAATGAAACGTCATCGCTGGAGGCCGGACAGGAGGAAAGTAAGTATGAACGTATTATTATTATTTTTTGGCATGTATGTATGTTGGCATGTATGTATGTATGTATATCTGTGCATGTATGTTTGCATGTATGTTGGCATGTATGTATATATGTGCATGTTTGTATGTATATTTGCATGTATATATTTGCATGTATGTATGTTTGCATGTATGTATTTTTGCATGTATGTTGTCATGTATGTATGTATGTTGTCATGTATGTATATATGTGCATGTGTGTATGTATATTTGTATGTATGTATGTATGTTTGCATGTATGTTTGCATGAATGTATGTATATTTGCATGTGTGTATATATATATATGTATGTATGTTGTCATGTATGTATGTATGTTGTCATGTATGTATATATGTGCATGTATGTTGGCATGTATGTATATATGTGCATGTGTGTATGTATGTATATTTGCATGTATGTATGTTGTCATGTATGTATGTATATATGTGCATGTATGTTTGCATGTATGTTGGCATGTATGTATACATGTGCATGTTTGTATGTATATTTGCATGTATATATGTTTGCATGTGTGTATGTATGTTTGCATGTATGTATGTTTGCATGTATGTATGTTGTCATGTATGTTTGTATGTATGTTGTCATGTATGTATGTATATATGTGCATGTATGTATGTTTGCATTTTTTTTTTTTGCATGTATGTTTGCATGTATGTTTATATATATGTGCATGTATGTAATTATGTTTGCATGTATTTATGTTTGCATGTATATTTGTGCATGCTTGTATATATGTATGTATGTATCTTTGCATGTTTGTTTGTATGTATGTATGTTTTCATGTGTGTGTGTATGCATGTATGTATGATAGTTTGCATGTATATATGTGTGTATGTTTGCATGTATGTATATTTGCATGTATATATGTGCATGCTTGTATATATGTATGTATGTTTGTATATATGTATGTATATTTGTATATATGTATGTATGGCCATGTATGATACTGTCTGCTGGCGCCCTGTATCTAAGTCAACTTTGCGGCAGGCTTCTATACATGGTATAACAGTCAGTATCACACATTAAACTGAATCTAAGCCTACAACATGTTTTATTTCATTATTTTATTTTTTTACAGGTTTGGTGTTTGGACTACGTCGGTTTCGAGGACTACTTCGATGACGGTTTTTTTTCTACAATAAAATGGTTAATGAGGGTTGTGTTGGGGGTGCTTTATTTCAATAAAATATTTTATCTATATCTTTGTCTTTTCAAATTTTATTATTACCACTTTAGTAATGGCCGCTGTCTGAGTGACAACATCCATTACTAATGCGAGGCTTAGTGTTAGCCGGTGCAGAGGCTAACACTAACCACCATTATTACCCCGGTACCCAAAACCACCAGGGGTGCCGGGAAGAGCCAGGTACGATCCAGTACCCGACCATCTGTTGTGATGGTCGGGCCCTGGGGCGGCCGCAGGCTGGTATTATGAGGCTGGGAAGGGCCAAAAACAGTGGACCTTCCCACCCTTGTAATGCTAGGCTGCTGCTGCTGTGTTGTATCTGGCTGGTTATAAAAGTGGGGGGGACCCCACGTCATTTTTTTAAATTATTTATTTATTTACATTTTTTTTTTAAAAAAGACATGGGGTTCCACCCAATTTATCATAACCAGCCACATACAACACAGTGTTATTAGCCTGGGAATGGACAAAACCAGTGGCCCTTCCCACCCATGTAATGCCAGACTGCTGCGGCCTTGTATATGGCTGGTTATTAAAAATGTGGGGGACCCGTCTATTGCTAAATTTGTTAAATTCCAAAAAAAAAACGACGTGGGGGTCCCCCCCATTTTTATAACCAGCCCGATACAACACAGCAGCAGCAGCCTAGCATTACAAGGGTGGGAAGGTCCACTGATTTTGGCCCTTCCCAGCCTCATAATACCAGCCTACGGCCGCCCCAGTACCCGACCATCACAACAGATGGTCGGGTACTGGATCGTACCAAGCTCTTCCCGGCACCCCTGGTGGTGGTGGGTACCGGGGTAATAATGGGTGGTTAGTGCTAGCCTCTGCACCGGCTAACACTAAGTACCGCCTTAATAATGGACGCTGTCAATCAGCCAACTGCCATTATCTAGGCACTAATAAAGTTTGAAAAAAAAAACACAAAGACAATTCTTTTTTATTGAAATAAGAAATGCCCAACAAAACCCTCGTTAACCATTTTATTAAAATTTGAAAAAACGCAGATCTACGCAGTAGTCCAACGAATCGTAGATGTAGTCCAATCGGTACATCAAAATCTGCAACAACATAAAAAAACAGTTATCAATGTGAACAATACCAATACTTCTACTCACCTACACACATATATACACGCACACACAAACAAACAACCATACACAGACACACACATATATACACAAACACAACAAGATATACACACACACATAAACAGACAAACACGCACATATACACAAACTCACACATATACAAACAAAAACACACATATCCAAACACACACACACACAGATATACACACATACACGAACACATATACACAAACACATATACAAACAAAAACACACATACCCAAACACACATATACACAAACACATATACACAAACACACCCATATATACACACAAACACACACCCATATACACATACAAAAACACACACAAACATCTACACACAAACATATACACAAATACACCCATATATACACAAACATATACACAAAACACATATACACAAACACACCCATATATACACACACACACACATATAAAAACAAAAACAGACAAAGTCACATACCCAAACACACATATATACACAAACACACACATACACAAACACGGTTTCTTTTAAATGCTGCTGGGGAACCCGCTCGATCCACTATATACGGCTGCGCTACAGTGCAGCATTTAAAAGAAACAGGATCCTGACCTGTCCATAGAGTTTAAGGCAGCACAGAGTATTTCAGGAGATGAGCGTGCAGATTCAGTGCTGCTGCGAACTCTGCTCTTACCATTACGTAGCTCTCAGTCTGTTACCTCTCCTCCACTCCTGTCCTCCAGAACACCTTCACATGATTGGCAAGTCACCACGTAATGGTAAGAGCAGAGTTCACAGCAGCACAGAGTATTTAAGGAGATGAGCGTGCGGATCTTGTGCGGGGTGGTGACTTGCCAATCACGTGAAGGTGTTATTGAGGACAGGAGTGGAGGAGAGGTAACAGACTGAGCTACGTAATGGTAAGAGCAGAGTTCACAGCAGCACTGAATCTGCACGCTCCTCTCCTGAAATACTCTGTGCTGCTGTGAACTCTGTTCTTACCATTACGTAGCTCAGTCTGTTACATCTCCTCCACTCCTGTCCTCTATAACACGTTCACATGATTGGCAAGTCACCACCACGCACAAGATCCGCACGCTCATCTCCTGAAATACTCTGTGCTGCTGTGAACTCTGCTCTTACCATTACGTGGTGACTTGCCAATCATGTGAAGGTGTTCTTGAGGACAGGAGTGGAGGAGAGATAACAGACTGAGAGCTACGTAATGGTAAGAGCAGAGTTCACAACAGCACTGAATCTGCACGCTCATCTCCTGAAATACTCTGTGCTGCCTTAAACTCTGTGGACAGGTCAGGATCCTGTTTCTTTTAAATGCTGCACTGTAGCGTAGCCTTATATAGTGGATCGAGCGGGTTCCCTAGCAGCATTTAAAAGAAACAGGATCCTGACCTGTCCACAGAGTTTAAGGCAGCACAGATTATTTCAGGAGATGAGCACGGGCAGCCGTTCGTTTTTCCGAGCCGTGCTCCCATCATGCACACGACCGTAAAAACACCCGTTATTGCGGGTCGTAATTACGACCCGCAATAACGGGCTCATAGACTTCTGTTACCCACGGGTACCTTTCCGTATTCTCACGGGAAGGTGCCCGTGCCGTTAAAAAAATAGAACATGTTCTATTTTTCTATTTTACGGGCCGTGCTGCTATAATTATAATGACAGCACGGTTCGCAAAAGCGGCCGGCTGCCCGTGGCCGGCCGGCCGTGCTCGTACTTACGAGTCGTAATTACGAGCACGGCCCGTAAAATAAAAAAATAGAACATGTTCTATCTTTTTAACGGCACGGGCACCTTCCCGTGAGAAAACGGGAAGGTACCCGTGGCTAACAGAAGTCTATGGGCCCGCTATTTCGGGTCGTAATTACGACCCGTGATAACGGGTGTTTTTATGGTCGTGTGCATGAGGCCCCGTAATGACGGGTGGCTACATGTGTGCACCCGTCATTACGGCAGCGTTGCTAGGCGACGTCAGTAAGGGTATGTGCACACACACTAATTACGTCCGTAATTGACGGACGTATTTCGGCCGCAAGTACCGGACCGAACACCCTGCAGGGAGCCGGGCTCCTAGCATCATATTTATGTACGATGCTAGGAGTCCCTGCCTCTCCGTGGAACTACTGTCCCGTACTGAAAACATGATTACAGTACGGGACAGTTGTCCTGCAGAGAGGCAGGGACTCCTAGCATCGTACATAAGTATGATGCTAGGAGCCCGGCTCCCTACACTGTGTTCGGTCCGGTACTTGCGGCCGAAATACGTCCGTCATTTACGGACGTATTTAGTGTGTGTGCACATACACTAAATAGTCACTGTTCAGGGTGCTGAAAGAGTTAACTGATCGGCAGTAACTGTTTCAGTACCATGGACAGTGACTACCGATCACAGTACCTGTAAAAAAAAAGACGTTCATACTTACCGAGAACTTTCTGCTTCCTCCAGTCCGGTCTCCTGGCCGTTGCCTTGGTGACGCGTCCCTCTCGACATCCGGCCCGACATTCCTTGATGACGATGCAGCCTTGTGAGCGCTGCAGCCAATCACAGGCTGCCGCGGCCTCTGCAGCCAATCACAGGCTGCAGAGGCCTCTGCAGCCAATCACAGGCTGCCGCGTCAGAAAAGGTCGGACTGGAGGAAGAAGAGGGACTCGTCAACAAGACAACGACCGGGTACGTATGAAATGCTTTTTATTTTATTTTTAATCAGCAGCCTCTTTTCTCTATCAGTGATTGATAGAGATAAGTGGCTGCCGATTTGTATAATGTTTTTGACCGGGTTCGGTCAAAACGGGTTCGGCCGAACCCGGTGAAGTTCGGATTCGCTGCGAACCGAACTTTACCGGAAGTTCGGACCGAAACCGGGTTCGGTTGTCCCGGTTCGCTCATCTCTATATAGGAGCATTAGTAAGTTGTGACAGACCTAGGGAAGAGGTCAAAGATAGAAACTGGGAGGCAAATGGGTTGAAGTCATCTATGATGAGAGTGCGTGTTTCAGAGAATAGAAATTGTGGAAGCCAGGCAGCAAAATGATCCAGGAATTGGTGGGTTGAGCCCAGGGGGCGGTAGACAACTGCCACTCTGAGGGAAAAAGGGTGAAAGAGTCTGAGGGTGTGGACGTCAAAGGAGGGGAATGTGAGTGAGGGGACAGGTGGAATGACCTGGAAAGTGCAGTGTGGGGAAAGGAGTATACCTACTCCTCCACCCTGCCTGTTCTCAGGTCTGGGGGTATGAGAGAAGTGGAGACCACCCTAAGATAGAGCAGGAGAAGCAGTGTCAGACAGGTGTAGCCATGTTTCTGTAAGAGCCAGAAGGTTGAGAGAGTTAGAAAGAAATAAGTCATGAATAAAGGTGAATTTGTTGCCCACGGACCGAGAATTCCAGAGCGCACAATTTAAAGAGTCAGGAGAAGACATACAAGAAATGTTGAGGAGATTTGCAGGGTTTCTATGTGTGGCAGGTAAGAGATTGAGCTTGGCAGAAGAAAAGGGAGGACCAGGGTTGGGAGAGATGTCCCCTGTAGGTAGTAGCAGGAGAATGGAAAGAGACAGCAGATGGTTTAGTGATTTATGAGAGCGACCTTTGTGTTGAGCAGTTGGATGAGATGTGTTAAGGTGATTTAGCAAAGTGAATAGTGCATGGGAGCTGTACATGGGTGAGGGAAGGAGAGAGGGACTGATGTGGACAGAGTTTACTAATGGGCGAAATGGGCGGTAGGCTTGTAAACCAACAACAGCTACAATGATGAGTGAGGCAGCAAACATTTTGCGATGGTTTGGTCGTAGGTAAGTGAGAAAAATTCTAAAGTATTAATTATAATGTATGCAAGTTTGTTTGGTTAGTCCACACTGCTTACCTGTCACTTACTTACCACTTGGTCATGAATGGGTTAAGCACTAATACTGAGTGCCGTGGACCTTTTTTTAAGTGTTGTTTGAGCCAATCCCGTTCCTTTCACTAACGCCTACTATTTTTTTTTTGAGTGTTCTAACATTATTTATTAGACCAGCAACTCAGGCAGATGGCTGCCTCCATAATCCTGGATAGAAAATTGAATTAAAAAAAATAATACAATCAGAAAATAAAAAAAGATTAAAAAACAAGAATATGTTTTAGTATATGGAATTAATTTGGACAGAACAATTAAGGTGATACATTACCCTTGATTTTACCAAAGGAACAGTCCTTTGTTTTTAATGCTAATGGTGTAACCTTACATTTATATACATATACAAGATTTTATTTTTACTAAGCTGCTTGTGAACAGCTTATGACTTGATTCAATGTGTTTGTATTATTATTGCTAGTATTCAAACTCTAAGTTTGCCTAGTCTGTAAAATCTGCTCTGTGATGTTGGATAAAGTAGTATGCCATTCACCTTGAAGTATAAGCTTATTCTTAGAATCATAACTGTATTAACGGAGATCTCAAGTATTTGTTTCAGGGATAATTCCATTTTATTTAATTGAGCATGTTTTAAGATTGCTCAAGCACACCCACACATATCCATGAAAATGAACATAATTGCCAAATAACAAAGGCAATTTAAAAAGCCTATCCAGGCTGAAAATGTTGCCATTGGTATTTTTGTGTTCAATGAGAAACCATTAATGATAACATGAAAGCTAGAGATGCATTTCATGTTCAGCATTGATATAGATCATAACTCTTTGTAGCTATAAACTGCTCAAGTGTTTTCTAGATTATTCTTTTGTTCAGGACATAGCAACACCACCTGTTGTAAATTATCATATTTCATTTACACTATATCTTAACTGCCAGGGCCTTTTTGTGAAGCTATGACTCATGTCACCACTGTCAAGAGGATACAGAACAAACTTCTGAGGCTATTTTATTCAATTGTATTGTCTAAAGACAATGGGGGGATTTATTATGCTTCCTTTTCCAGTTTTCTGGCGTAGAAAAGTCTCAAATGCCTCAAAAGACGCTCATGTCATTTTACTTAAAGAAAGTGGGCAGGGATTAGCACAATCTTGCTGAAGTAGATATGACTTTCTGGCAAACCGATGGCCAAATATGCGCCTAATGTATTAAGGCGTGCGTCTCTTAGTAAATTAGGTCCATCTTACTCTAGTGCTCTTTAGATTAAGACTGGCATCTAAAACATCTTAATAAATTCTGCCTTAATAAACGTCTTAATAAATTCCACCTATTGTGTAAATTAAATATATTTTTTTTAACCAACTGTAAGAAATAGAACAAACAGAATGAGTTTGGTATAAAGGAAAACTTTCCTAGGCAACAATAGTCATGTTATGGTATAGCCAACTGTATAGTGTTGGCTTTTGGGTGAATCTCCTTAGACTCCAGGATCACAAAATGTCAGTCATTATGCCTTATCCTGAGCATTTTCTAAACTCTGCCATGAGTACAGATGGAAGGTTGGATACTTATAATATTCATGTATATAATATCACCAGATATTTTATGGCAATTAGCCATTTTACAGCCTTGTGCATGCTGACATGATTATCTCCATTAGAGAGATTATTTCATAATGCCTATGATATCATAACACCACTTAGTTCATGTGCTTTGGGGGGCCACTGTGGACCACATGAAGTAGACAAAGAGACACCATGATATCTCAACATCACATGGTTTATGTAAAGAAATATGGTGGAACAAGGGGATTGGCAAACCTGAAAAATGTAAGAGCTTGATATAGATGGCTATATTCAAAACAAATATTTAACCTGCTGAATTTCAATGTACAGTATGTTGTATGGTCATTGGGTTTGAGCCCATGCCATTGTAAATACACCATGGGTTTAAAGCCTCTGTTCCTGCAATCTTGTGATCGCTAAGAGCTGCTAGGTTTTAGCAGATCCTGATCAGCTGTGCTTGTGACTAATGTCTCCACAAAGGACCCAAGTTACAGGGGAAAACAATATTTTTAATAAATATAACACATGAATGTCCTCTACAGTTTTTCTTTTTAGACCTTTGGAAGACACAATGTGTAAACAAAATAGTAAAAAACAAATACAAAGTAGTAAGAAATAATAAAAAGTCCAACCTTTCCCCCATAACAAAATTAATGCACGGAGGGGGGGGGGCGTGGCCAGCTATGGGAGAGTGAGGGCGTGCTTTCCTTGGCTCCTCCACCAGCTTTTGCACCATCGGCTAACATCCAGACCCTGCAATGGGGAAGGCGACTAAAAAGAATAAGGCAGCAGCCTCTACTCGTCCCTTATCTCCCCAGAGTGACATCGGGACATATTTTGGGAGGCAGACCCCGGTGCAGCTGCGGGCTCCGCTCCGGACTGAGGACCGAGGACAAGATGGCCGCCAGGCCTCTTCACCTTTGTCCTCCCCCTGCTCCGGGGGCCCTGAGATGCACTCAGATGACGTTGCCTTACCTTCTCAGGTACCGCTGCTGGAGGCACCTGACTCCCTGCTTCATCCCCGTGGTGTTGGTAGTGCTGGGTCCTGGACGCCGAGACCTTCCTGTGGCTAATCCCGGGCCTGCTCCGGCAATTGCTGTCCTCCAAGCAGCCTCCCCGGTTGGGGAAGACCTGACTGCAGTTGTGCTGGATCCCCTGCCTGCCCCGGAAGCCTCTGGTGAGGCCTCTAAAGCCGCCGCCCTCCTTGCTGCCGAGCACGTGATACTCCAAGATGGCCGCCAGCACTTACCTACAGAGACGCAGATGCCAGGACTTCGTTTCCCTCAAACCCCATCCACGGCCTTCTGTCCCTCTTCCTCCGGCCCCTCTGTGCAGGCTGCTCACATCTGATCCCGGACAGGATGCATTGCTGGATTCAGACCCGGATGTCTCGTGTGCATCGGACGTCCCTCCCTTACCAGTCGTTGCACATCTGGAAGAGACATCCCGGCGGCACAGTGAGTACCGAGTCCCTGGGCCTCATGCCATCCTGTCTGCTGTTGGGCCTTCGGGGCTACAGGGCCTAGAACTCCTCCAACCTCCCCAGGGCCCTGCACTGGTGGGAGTTTCCGTCTCTTGGTCCTCTGGCTCCTCATGGGGCAGTCCCCCTCAGATACAGCCGACCATACCACCGTCACTGCCTCAGTGGTCTCCATCACACCACTGGACTTTACCTGTACTGCATACCCACAACCAAGGCTCTATTATCTATTCTTCCAGCCATCCCGACCTGGACTCGAGTTCATGTTCCGGATGATATTCCGGCTGTTCTCAGATTAAGTCATTCGGACTCCTCATCTATGTCTGTCTGTGAAAACAGAACAGCAACTCTTTCAATTATACGTCAGCTAGCTCAATTGTTACTCACTAGGGCTGATATGACTTAATTTGCCAAATAGATTGTGGAAGAATGTAAGCTGGCGTTTACCAAGTTTCGCCCTGAACTTTCCTCACTTTCTATGAGGGTGGACACCCTTACTCAAGACCGTGTCACTGACTCAACATTTTCCGTCAAGGTCCGCAGATACATATATTACCAGATCTGTCTAGACATACCCTTGCACAAAGCTCCGCTCTCAAACCCCTTTAGGAGGTACTCCGGAACCGAGGCATCATCTACAGATGGGGCTTCTCCTTTGCCGTGATAATCAGACAAGATGGTCGCACCTCTACTATAAGATCTCCGACTGACTTACCTGTTTTTTAGTGGGACTTAGACCTTCCTCATGTTTCCCTACTGGAGTGGCCCTCGCTGCTATCTTCTGCAGGCGGAGGATTTCGGGTGGGAGACCCTCCCTCTGTGCATTCGCCTGCTAATAGAGGTCGCCGCCCACGCGGCCCCAGAAGACGGTCTAGACGCAGGCAGGAACGTGACCCTACACCGCCTGTGGAGACTGCCCGTTCGGCGTGATAACCTGCGCTGCCCTGTCGCCTGCATATATGCTCAGGGTCTTCTTTTGTCAGCTGCAATTGAACTATTAGTTCCTGGAATTTATCCTTTTTTCTTAATTGCTGTTAGGCATCTAGCTTGCCTTTTGTTTTGAGTATTCTTTTTTCAACTGCTTTACAATGCCTCTCCCCCTATTTTCTTTTCAGGGCGTACATAATGTTAGCTGTTTATACTTATGTTACCTTAAGCTGGGGAGTGCGGATAGCTTTTATGTGTAGCTGTCACCTTCCCCCTGTAGGTACTGGACCGAGCCTTTGGTCCTCCGCATTTTTGCGCTTAGCTTGCGCGCCAGTTTCTATCTTACTGCCTTTTTTGTTTGCATTTTTGTCTTTGTCTTTCTCTAATGCTGTGATTTCTATTTCTATCTTGTCTCCCTCCCCTTTTTTTCCCCATGGTGACCCGGGACTGTTTATTGCAGAACGCCTCAGCCAGCCATTTAGTCTACATCCATGGCTGACCTTAAAGAGGCTCTGTCACCAGATTTTGCAACCCCTATCTGCTATTGCAGCAGATAGGCGCTGCAATGTAGATTACAGTAACGTTTTTATTTGTAATAAACGAGAATTTTTGGCCAAGTTATGACCATTTTTGTAGTTATGCAAATGAGGCTTGCAAAAGTCCAAGTGGGTGTGTTTAAAAGTAAAAGTCCAAGTGGGCGTGTATTATGTGCGTACATCGGGGCGTTTTTAATACTTTTACTAGCTGGGCGTTCTGATGAGAAGTATCATCCACTTCTCTTCAGAACGCCCAGCTTCTGGCAGTGCAGACACAGCCGTGTTCTCGAGAGATCACGCTGTGACGTCACTTCCCCAGGTCCTGCATCGTGTCAGACGAGCGAGGACACATCGGCACCAGAGGCTACAGATGATTCTGCAGCAGCATCAGCAGGTAAGTAGCTACATCGACTTACCTGCTAACGCTGATGCTGCTGCAGAATCAACTGAAGCCTCTGGTGCCGATGTGTCCGACACGATGCAGGACCTGTGAGTGACGTCACAGATCTGCACTGCCAGAAGCTGGGCGTTCTGAAGAGAAGTGGATGATACTTCTCATCAGAGCGCCCAGCTAGTAAAAGTATTAAAAACGCCCCGATGTACGCACATAATACACGCCCACTTGGACTTTTACTTTTAAACACACCCACTTGGACTTTTGCAAGCCTCATTTGCATAACTACAAAAATGGTCATAACTTGGCCAAAAATGCTCGTTTTTTTAAAATAAAAACGTTACTGTAATCTACATTGCAGCGCCTATCTGCTGCAATAGAAGATAGGGGTTGCAAAATCTGGTGACAGAGCCTCTTTAATATAGCCTCCTTCAATGCGAAGGGGCTGAACACTCCTGAACAGAGAGCGCAAATTCTACACCATCTTCACAAGCGTAAGGTACACATTGAATGCTTTCAGGAAACACACTTCAAGGAAGGATATTCCCCTACCATTAACCTGTTAGTGACCGGCCCATAGTCTTTTTACGTTGGTCACTAACGGGCCTTATTCCGATGCCATAGACTTTTTACGTCGCGGCATCGGAATAAGTAAACAGAGCAGCGAGCTGTCAAATCTCCCTGCTCACAGCTGCCAGAGGCAGCTGAGGGCTGGGAGCGTCCCTGCTCTGCCGGGTGAGATCGATATCAGTATCGATCTCACCCGTTTAACCCCTCAGATGCGGTGCTCAATAGCGAGCACCGCATCTGAGTGGTTTTGGAGAGAGGGAGGGAGCTCCCTCTCATCCCACTGACACCCGGCGATACTGTCAGGGATCATTACCATGTATATTGTTTGCAAAAATATTATCCTCACACATATGTATATACATTTCAGTTCTTTGTGTAATATACTGATATATAACAAGTTCTTTGTTCATGTCGGACACACCTATGGAAGACACCGCCCCCTGGAATGCAAGAAGAGTGAGTCTGAGAACTTGCAGCTGAGAAGCCGGTGGGGGCTTGGGCACTCCCACATCCCTAGGGAGGAGGCATGTGTCTTTTCCTGTGTTTCTTTGTTCTGAATAAAGTCAGTTCACTTCCTGCTGGACTGAGGGAAAGATGTTTACCAACATTTGTCTGTGTGGTGTACTTCTTTCCAGGCATGCCTTCAGCTTTCAATTTACAGAGGTGGTTATTCGGTGTGAAATAACGGGGGAAAGGAAGATACCCTGAAATACGGACCTGACAATACGATCGCCGAGTGTCTGTGTCTCCCATGGCAGCCAGGGGCCTAATAAAGGCCCCCAGGTCTGCCTGCAATGAATGCCTGCTAGATCATGCCGCATGCATGACCTAGCAGATGCCTGTCCATTTTAAACGGACAGGCAGTAATACACTGCAATACAAAAGTATTGCAGTGTGTCACGAGCACAGGGTATGTGGACCCACTAGGCCGCTCCGCCGTAGCGGGGAGGCAGCTGACCAGGTCACAGTCTATGCAGAAGTAAATGGCAGACAGTAATGCTTGGGTACCTGAAATAGTCCGGGCGGTGGCTGTGGCTTCAGCACGGATAGAGGCAGGTGCAGCAAGTGGCGCCAGACGTGGCGGGCAGTATCTGATGAAACGGTAGACACTTGACGTGGTATATGACACTTGGCATGGCAGAAGACACTTGGCATGGCAGAAGACACTTGGCGTGGCAGAAGGCACTTGACGTGGCAGATGGCACTTGACGTGGCAGATGGCACTTGACGTGGCAGATGACACTTGGTGTGGCAGATGACACTAGACGTGGCAGATGGCACTTGACGTGGTAGATGGCACTTGACGTGGCAGATGGCTCTTGACGCTGGTAGGCACAGGAACAATACGGAATACAGGAACGGTAACAGGGCATGGGTAACAGCTGGAACGGGAGACAATAAGGAACCATTTGCGAGACAGACTGGGAAAGACTAACAACGCTCAGGCATCGAACTAGGGGGCTGGACCCCTCTTATAGCCCACTCACGGGTCAAAGGTCGTTCAAGATGTCCTGTGCGCGCGCTGCCCCTTTAAGAGCGGGGACGAGCATTCGCACGCACCCTGCGGGCTCCGGCGGAAGTGAGTGGATGCAAACGCTGGCGTCTCCTGAGGAGGAGGCTGGGGCCAGCGCTTGCCGACTCGTGGCTGCTGCTGTCAGCGGGAGGCTGGAGCGGACAGCCCGCAGCCACGGACATTACAGTATCCCCCCTCTTACGCCCCCTCTTCTTGGGACCGGAGCAAGAGAGAAACTTCTTTAGAAGAGTAGGGGCATTGAGGTTCTCCTCTGGTTCCCAGGACCTCTCTTCGGGACCAAACCCCCTCCAATCCAACAAATAAAAGGACTTTCCTCTCACTCTCTTGGTGTCCAAGATCTTCTTGACCTCAAAGATGTCCGAGGAGCCGCTTGGAGCAACCGCAGGGCTGGGAGTCTTGGAATAGCGGTTTAGGATCACAGGCTTCAGGAGGGAGAGGTCCAAGGAACCTGGGAGCGAACTTGTATGAGGGCACCCTCAAGCGAATGTTCCGAGAGGACAGCCAGACTTTAGTCCCCGGAAGATACTGAGGCGGCTCTCTTCTCATGGTATCTGCCTTTCGCTTCATGCGATCTACTGCCAGCAAAATAGAGGACTGGGTCTGTTGCCAGATTTGCAGGAAGTCCCCATTTGAAGAGTCAGCAGCGGGAACCTGAGATGAAGTCGACACAGGAAAAGGGACTCTGGGATGTTGACTGTACACGATGTGAAATGGAGTGGAGGTGGTGGACTCACTTGTGTGGTTGTTATATGAAAACTCGGCCCAAGGAAGAAGCTGTACCCAGTTATCGTGCTGAGAAGAGATGAAGTGGCGGAAATAATATTACATGATCTGGTTGATCCACTCAACTTGCCCATTGGATTGAGAGTGATAGGCAGAGGAAAAGTCCAAACTCACATCCAGGAGTTTACAGAGTGCTCTCCAGAATTTAGAGGTAAACTGAACCCCCCGGTCGGACACGATGTGAAGAGGCAGGCCATGCAAGCGAAATATGTGCTGAATGAAGAGACTCGCCAGTCGGGGAGCAGAAGGTAGACCGGTTAGCGGGATAAAATGTGCCATCTTAGAGAACCGGTCCACCACCACCCAGATGGTGTTGCATCCTGCTGAGAGAGGAAGGTCTGTGACGAAGTCCATTGCGATGTGCTGCCAGGTGGCACTGGGTACAGGCAGGGGTTGAAGCAGGCCGGTAGACTTGGAGTGAGTCACTTTATTAGAGGCACACACCGTGCAAGCAGAGACAAAGTCCTGAACATCCTTAGGTAGCATGGGCCACCAAAAGTGACGAGTAATCAGGTCTTGGGTTTTACGGACACCAGCGTGCCCAGCTAGTTTAGAACTGTGTCCCCAGCGGAGAATTCTTTTTCTGTCTGCCAACCGAACAAAAGTTCTCCCCGGAGGGATATTCTTAAGCTGCAGAGGATTGGCGGTGACAACGCAGGATCGGTCTATGATCGTCTGAAGTGACTCCACCGTGTCTTCCGTCTCAAATGATCTGGACAGGGCATCGGCCCTCACATTCTTGTCAGCGGGACGGTAGTGGAGCAGAAATTGGAAACGGGTGAAGAATAGTGACCACCTGGCTTGACGGGGATTCAGTCTTTGAGCGGACTGAAGGTAGGTGAGGTTCTTGTGGTCGGTGAAGATCAGGATGGGGTGAGCTGCGCCTTCTAAAAGATGTCTCCACTCCTCCAGGGCCAATTTGATAGCCAGTAGCTCCCGATCTCCAGTGGAGTAATTGCACTCAGCAGAGGAAAACGGTCTTGATTAGTAGCCACAAACTACTGCCTTTCCTTTGGAGCTCCTCTGGAACAGAAGTGCGCCGGCACCAACAGTGGAAGCGTCCACCTCTAGTGAGAACTGCTGAGATACGTCAGGGTGATGGAGGATTGAAGCTGAAGTGAAGGCTTTCTTGAGGCTAATGAATGCGGACTCTGCCTCTGGAGTCCACACCTTGGCGTTAACGCCCTTCTTGGTAAGGGTAGAGATTGGAGCCGTCAGAGAAGAAAAGTTCGGAATAAACTGCCGGTAGAAATTGGCGAAACCCAGGAACCGCTGTATGGCCCTTAGGCCTTGAGGACGTGGCCATTCCAGGACAGACTTTAGTTTCTCAGGGTCCATCTTAAGGCCTTGATCCGAGATGACGTAGCCCAGGAAGGGCAAAGACCTCTTTTCAAAGGTGCATTTTTCTAACTTGGCATACAAGCGATTCTCTCTTAGTCGAAACAGAACTTGACAAACATGCCTCCAATGGGTCGTCAGATCTGGGGAGAAAACTAGAATATCATCGAGATAAACTACAACACACGTATAGAGGAGATCTCGGAAGATATCATTAACGAACTCTTGAAATACTGCGGGAGCGTTACACAGTCCGAAGGGCATCACTAGGTATTCGTGGTGCCCATCGCGGGTGTTAAATGCCGTCTTCCATTCTTCACCCCGGTGAATCCGGATTAGATTATAGGCCCCCCGCAGATCTAGCTTGGAAATTTTTTTGGCTCCTTGTATGCGATCAAACAGCTCGGAAATGAGTGGCAACGGGTATTTGTTCTTGACCGTGATCTGATTGAGACCACGGTAGTCAATGCAGGGTCGGAGAGATCCATCTCTCTTTTTAACGAAGAAGAAGCCTGCCCCGGCCGGGGAGGGAGATTTTCCAATAAAACCCATCTCCAAGTTCTCCTTGATATAGGCTGACATCGATAAAGTCTCTGGTAAGGAGAGAGGATATACTCGTCCACGGGGAAGAGAAGCATTGGGAACCAGTTCAATGGGACAGTCATAATTCCGATGTGGAGGCAACGTCTCAGCCTCTCGTTTACAAAAGACATCAGCAAAACTGGCATACTGAGAAGGTAGATCGGAGAGTGACTGAGGCAGAGGGGGCACAACAGGACGGACTTGTGACAGGCAATGGCTATGACATCTGGAACCCCATTGAAGAACTTCTCCAGAACTCCAGTCGAGTGTCGGGGCGTGTAGACAGAGCCATGGCAGACCCAGCAGGATAGGATTGATAGCCTTGGGTAGTACCAGGAAGGAGATTTGTTCAGAGTGAAGAGCTCCGACCCAAAATGTCAACGGCTCAGAGATGAGCATGATCGGATCAGGCAACGGGAGACCATTCACAGAAGCAACTGCCAGGGGTCTCTCCAGACGGACTGTGGGTAGTTGAAACCGATCCACTAGATCCTGGTGGATAAAATTAGCAGCCGCTCCAGAGTGAAGATAGGCGGAGGAAGGATGTGATGTCTGTCCGGTGACGATGGCCACAGGTATCGACAATTTGGAAGAGGTTTTAACGTTTGGAGACGTTCCACCTAGAGTTGCCTCTCCATGCAACCCTAGGTACTGGAGTTTCCCGGTTTCTATGGACATTGGCGCACAAAATGACCCTTGAGGCCACAATACATACAAAGTCCAGAGGAGCGTCTGCGCTGCTTCTCCTGTTCAGATAACCGGACTCTGTCTACCTGCATGGGTTCCTCAGGTAGCGCACTAGGAGTGGACAATAGTGGTCTCTGGGCAGAGGGTGCTGGTCTGTGGGCCCGGCTCTCCTGACGAACCTCTTGAGAGCGCTCCCGGATTCTCATATCAACCCGGGTGGCTAACAGGATGAGGGCATCCAAGGTAGAAAGAAGGTCGCGGGCTGAGAGGACAGTCCCTGCCAGAAGGTCGCCACCAGTGCCTCATTGTTCCATGCCAGCTCGGCTGCTAGGGTACGGAAGGAGATCGCATACTCCCTTACTGTGGAGCCTTCTTACTTGAGGGTCAACAGAGTGGCTGCGGAGAGGATGTTCGACCCGACTCCTCGAACACGGCACGAAAGGAATGCAGGAACAAGGCTAGGTCCGAGGATACAGGTCCTTGTTGCTCCAAGATTGGGTTCGCCCATGCGAGGGCCTTGCCAGTGAGGAGGGAGATAATAAATGTCACTTTGGCCTCCTCGGTGTGGAAGAGATGAGGCCGTAGCCTAAAATGCACCGTGCATTGATTGAGAAATCCTCCACATGCTCTAGGATCACCATCGTAGCGAGGAGGAAGAGGCAGAGGAACTGAGGATCCGGAACACACAGGGGGAGCAACAGGCAGTGGCACAGCAACAGCCTCAGGAGGAAGAACCGGAGGTGGAACAGCGAGTAGATCAAGGCGGACCAGGATAGAATTCACTGCCTCAAGGAGTTGATCCAGACGTGTGCGTAGGTCATGCATCTCTGTCTGAATCTTCTGTACTGGGGTCTTGGGCTGGCCAGCGGGTTCCATGGCCTGAGCGTACTGTCACGAGCACAGGGTATGTGGACCCACTAGGCCGCTCCGCCGTAGCGGGGAGGCAGCTGACCAGGTCACAGTCTATGCGGAAGTAAATGGCAGACAGTAATGCTTGGGTACCTGAAATAGTCCGGGCGGTGGCTGTGGCTTCAGCACAGATGGCGGCAGGTGCGGCAAGTGGCGCCAGACGTGACGGGCAGTATCCGATGAAGCGGTAGACACTTGACGTGGTAGATGACACTTGGCGTGGCAGAAGACACTTGGCGTGGCAGAAGACACTTGGCGTGGCAGAAGGCATTTGACGTGGCAGATGGCACTTGACGTGGCAGATGGCACTTGGTGTGGCAGATTACACTAGACGTGGCAGATGGCTCTTGACGCTGGTAGGCACAGGAATAATACGGAATACAGGAACGGTAACAGGGCACGAGTAACAGCTGGAACGGGAGACAATAAGGAACCATTTGCGAGACAGACTGGGAAAGACTAACAACGCTCAGGCATCGAACTAGGGGGCTGGACCCCTCTTATAGCCCAGGGTACTTACGGGTCAAAGGTCGTTCAAGATGTCTGGTGCGCGTGCTGCCCCTTTAAGAGCGGGGACGAGCGTGCGCGCGCACCCTGCAGGCTCCGGCGGAGGTGAGTGGATGCAAGCGCTGGCGTCTCCTGAGGAGGAGGCTGGGGCCAGCGCTTGCCAACTCGTGGCTGCGGCTGTCAGCGGGAGGCTGGAGCGGACAGCCCGCAGCCACGGACATTACACAGTGTATTATAAATAAGATCGTAGGATCGCACAGTGAAGTCCCCTAGTGGGGCTAGTAAAAAAGTAAAAAAAAAAAAAGTTTAATAAAAACTGAATGTATTGCAGTGTATTATAATAGCGATCGGAGGATCGCATAGTGAAGTCTCCTTGTGGGACTAGTAAAAAAGTGAAAAAAAAAGTTTAATAAAGTTAATTTAAAAAAAATGAAAAACCCACTTTTTCCCCTTACAAACTGCATTACTATTAAAAAACCAAAATACAGTTAAAAAGTTACACATATTTGATATCGTCGCGTCCGTAACGACCCCGACTATAAATCTATTAAATTACTTAACCCGCACGGTGAACGTCGTAAAAAATTAAATAAAAAACGACGGAAAAATTGCTGTTTTCTATGAATCCTGAATTTAAAAAATTGTGATTAAAAAGGGATCAAAAAGTTGCATCTATCGTTGTAATGGTAACAACCAGCTGAATAAACTTATTGTGTTATTTATACTACACGGTAAACAGCGTAGATTTAGAACGCAAAAAAGAGTGGCAAAATTTCAGATTTTTTTCTATTCCCCCCCCAAAAAAAGTTAATAAAAGTTAATCAATAAATAATATATACCCCAAAATGGTGCTATTAAAAATTACAACTTGTCCCGCAAAAAACAAGACCTTATACAGTTATGTCGACGCAAAAATAAAAACGTAAATAAAATAGCTCTTGGAAGGCGGCGATTCAAAAAAGTAAAAAATAGCTTGGTCATTAAGGTCTAAAATAGGCTGGTCATTAAGGGGTTAAACATACATGTTACACACACTGGCATTTCAACAATAACCCCCTTTCCAGATCATGTGGAGTTGCCATAGCTCTTCACAAATCTCTCCCCATCAGGTTGTGAATTTTGTTGTAGACTCTGAAGCTAGATACATCATCCTAGTACTTAATATCGGTGGGCGGGAGTTCACAGTAATTAATGCTTATGTTCCTAACCAGGGCCAGGTACCTTTCATTCTTAGTCTCATAGCTGCTGCCCTTCCGGTGGTCCGGGGGACTGTGGTGTTATGCAGAGACTTTAACCCCTTCCCGACATTTGCCGTATGGGTACGCCATGGAAAGCTATGACTTCCCGCAAATTGCCGTATCCATACGGCAAATATTTGGCACCGGCTCAGAAGCTGAGCCGGTGCAATCATCGCCGGATCTAAGCAGTATCTTACAGCTGACATCCGGCTGTAATGGCGGGGACCGAAATTAGCTTCCATCCCCGCCATTAACCCCTTAAGTGCAGCACTCAAACGCGAGTGCTGGACTTAAGGTGTTTGCAGCTCATCGGAACCCCAGCAATGAAATTGCCGGGGTTCCGGTGGCTGCAATGGCAACCGGAGGCCTAATACTGGCCTTTCGGTCTGCCTACAATGGAAGCCGGTCAAGATCCGCCTGCGCGGCGGAGCCTGATCGGCTTCCATAGTCCCCGGCAATATGGCGCCGGCTCAGGAGCTGATCCGGCGTCATCAGCGGTGGAAGTCAGCTGTATGTTACAGCTGATATCCACCTGTAATGGCAGGAACCAGAGCTAGCTCCAATCCCTGCAATTAACCCCTTCGATGCAGCAATCGAAAGCGATTGCTGCATCGTAGCGGTTACTAGCAGATCGCCAGCCCTGACAGGCAATCAGGAATGGCAACTGCTGCTATGGCAACAGGAGACACAATTGCCTCCTGCTCTGCCATTACGGAAGCCGATTAGGCCCCGCCGGGAGGCGAAGCCTAATCGGCTTGCTGTCAGTGGATAACTGACAGATCTAATACATTGCACTACGTAGGTAGTGCAATGTATTAGAAAAAAACATCAGACAACAAACCATACGTATTTGGTATCACCGCGACCGTAACGACCTGAGGTATCAAAATATTATATTATTTATTGCACGCGGTGAACAGCGTAAAAAAACCCGTAAAAAACGATACCAGAGTTTCTGTTTTTTGGTCACTTTGCCCTACAAATATTGGAATAAAAAGTGATCAAAAAGGCGCATGTATCTAAAAATGGTACCTATAAAAACGATAGCTTGTCTCGCAAAAAACAAGCCCTCATATAGCTCCATCGACAGAAAAATTCAAAAGTTATGGTTCTCACAACTTGGTGACAGAAAAAATACATTCTTTTTACAAAAGTAATTTTATTGTGCAAAAAGATGTAAAACATAAAAAAGTGCTATAAATTAGGTATCGCCGGAATCGTACTGACCCTCAGAATAAAGTTAACATGTAATTCATAAAGCATGGTGAACGCTGTATAAAAAAAAAATAAAAAAGCTGTGCCAGAATTGCGGTTTTTTGTTTACCCGGCCTCCCAAAAAATAGGATAAAAGGTGATCAAAAAGTCACATGTACCCCATAATTGTACCAATAATCGCTACAGCTCATCCTGCAAAAAACAGCCCTCATACCACTACGTCTATGAAAAAATAAAATTAGTTATGGCTCCAATAAGTCAGGAAATAAAAAATATGCAGTTGTGCCCGAGGGGAACATTTCTTCTGTTTCAAGAGGCGATTTATCAAGGACCTAAAATTAGGGAACCAGGAAGGGGAGGGCCCAAACATATCCGCTGGAAGCGACGGTGCCCGTATTATACCAGGACAACACTTTCCCAGCAAAATTCTCCAAACTGCAAAGGTGCGGAGTGTGGACCAAAAGGGGCATAAGAAAGGATGCCATATATCAGTGTGACACCGGCCTGTGCAGAAAGGATTGCTTCACAGTGTAACACACTTTTATGAATCATTTTATTGTTTTTTTACCTCATTATTATACCACCTGACTGTGCCCCTGATGTACTCTACCCACCTTACATGTACCCCCACATTATAAATGGAAACACCAGCAATACTCAAACAAATCTACTACCAAGCTAAATCCGCTCTCCAAAAGCCAAATGGCGTTCCCTCCGCTCTGAACCCTACAGTGTGCCCAAACAGCAGTTTCCTTCCACATATATGGCATCGTCATACCCGGGAGAACCCTTTTAACAATTTTTGGGGTGTGTGTCTCCAGTGGCATAAGCTGGGCATGACATATTTGCCACTAAAAATTGTATATCTAGGGGAAAATATAAATTTTTAATTTGCACCATCCGCAGCGCATTCATTTATGGAAAAGACCTGTGGGGTGAAAATGCTCACTACACCCATTAATAAATGCCTTGAGGTGTGTAGTTTCCGAATGGGGTCACTTCTCAGGGGTTTCCTTTATTATTTCACATCAGAGCCTCTGCAATTGTGAACCAATACATTGTAAATCGCCAAATTAGGCATCAAGTACGTGGTACGCTTTCACTCCTGAGCCTGGTCGAATGTCCAGGCAAAAGATTAGGGCCACATGTAGGGTGTTTCTAAAACCGGGAAACACTGCATAATAATTAGAGAGCTATCTTGTTATGGTGGCACAAGCTGGGCACCACATATTGGCATATCTATGGAAAAAATCCCATGTTCACTCTGAAACATTGAGTGCACATTAATTTCTCCAAAACACAGGCGGGGTTAACATGCTTACTACACCTCTAGGTAAATGCATTGAGGGGTGTAGTTTCCAAAATGGGGTCACTTCTGGGGGGTTTCCACTATTTTGGTTCCACAGGTACCCAGAAACCAATCCAGCAAAATCTTCACTCCAAATGGCGCTCCTTCCCTTCTGAGCTCTGACGTGTGCTCAAACAGCAGTTTATGGCCACATAAATGGGTGAGAAATGGGGAGAAATTGCTTTACAAATGTTGGGTTCTTTTTTTCCTTTATTTGTTGAGAAAATTAAAAATTTTGAGCTAAAGCTACGTCTTATTGAAGAAAAAGGATTGTTTTTATTTTCACTGCCCAATTCTAATAAATTCTATGAAACATCTGTGGGGTAAAAATGCTTACTACACCCCTAGATGAATTCCTCAAGGGGTGTAGTTTCCTAAATGGAGTCACTTTTTGGCTGTTTTCATTGTTTTGTCCCCTAAGGGGCTTTGCTTTGCAAATGCGACATGGCCTCTGCAAATCATTCATGCTAAATATGATCTCCAAAAGCCAAATAGCACTCTTTCCCTTCTAAGCCCTGCCTAGTGTCCAAACAGCCGTTTATTACCACATGTGGTATATTGTTTTATTCGGGAGAAATTGTTTTACAAATTTTGCGGTGCTTTTTCTCCTTCAGCCCTTGTGGAAATGAGAAAAAAATAGCTAAACCTACATTTTCTTTGAAAAAATATTGTTTTTTTTATTTTCAGAGCCTACTTCCAATAATTTCTGAAAAAAAACTGTGGGGTCAAAAGGCTCACTATACCCCTAGATAATTTCCTCAATGGGTGTAGTTTCCAAAATGGGGTCACTTGTGGGGGGTTTCCACTGTTTTGTCCCCTCAGGGGCTTTGTAAATTTGACATGGCCTCCACAAACCATTCCTGCTAAATGTGAACTCCAAAAACCAAATGGCACTCTTTCCCTTCTAAGCCCTGCCGTGTGTCCAAACAGCCGTTTATTACCACATGTGGTCAAAATGCTCACTATACTCCTAGATAATTTCCTTCAGGTGGATTTGGGGGATTTCCACTGTTTTGGCACCGCAAGAGCCCTTCAAACCTGACATGGTGCCTAAAATATATTGTATTAAAAATAAGGCCCCAAAATCCACTAGGTGCTCCTTTGCTTCTGAGGCCGGTGCTCCCGTCCAGTAGCATGCTACGGCCACATGTGGGATATTTCCTAAAACTGCAGAACCTGGGCAATAAATATTGAGTTGCATTTCTCTGGTAAAACTTTCTGTGTTATAAAGAAAATTGGATTAAAATTAATTTCTGCAAAAAAATAAGAAATTTGTAAATTTCACCTCTACTTTGCTTTAATTCCTGTGAAAAGTCTAAAGGGTTAAGAAATTTTCTAAATGCTGTTTTGAATACTTTGAGGAGTGAAGTTTTTAAAATGTGGTGACTTTTTGGGTGTTTCTAATATATAAGGCCCTCAAAGCCACTTCACAACTGAACTGGCCCCTGTAAAAATAGCCTTTAGAAATTTTTTTGAAAATGTGAGAAATTGCTGCTAAAGTTCAAAACCGTGTAACGTCCTAGAAAAATAAAAGGATGTTCAAAAAATGATGCCAATCTAAAGTAAACATATGGGGGATGTTAGTTAGCAATAATTTTGTGTGTTATAACTGCCTGTCTTACAAGCACATACATTTAAGTAGAGAAAAATGCTAATTTTTCGCTAAATTTTGGTGTTTTTCACAATTAAATACTGAACATATCGAGCAAATTTTGCCAGTAACATAAAGTCCAATGTGTCACGAGAAAACAATCTCAGAATCACTTGGATAGGTATAAGCATTCCAACGTTATTACCACATAAAGTGAAACATGTCAGATTTGAAAAATGAGGCTCTGTCAGGAAGGTCAAAAGTGGCTAAAGAGGGAAGGGGTTAAACCAATGGACAATTGAATCCAAACTTTAAATTTATCTAAATATTTACCTAACTGTTCCCACAGTGACGAACCTTCTCTCTCACTGAATCTACTTTTCTATCCTTTTCTACAACCCAAAGTAAAGTTAGCTAAAGTATATCTATATCTAAGAGCTGGGGAAAAAAATTTTAAAATATGTCATCAAGCATTAGTAAATTGCAATTAATATTAAGCAGTGCACTTTGAAATCCCCTTACGTATTCATTACACATGTTCTTTTTCTTAGGTCTAGTCATCCACTGTTAACATCAAGAAGAAAATGCAGAACTTAGAGGAGATTTCTAGCTTTTATTTTGTTTTCCTTTAATTTAGCCTTCTTATTCATTAAAAGTTTTTTTAATTACATGTATTTAAAAAAAAATCCCTTTTTCCCTCCGGCAACCTACTGATGTAGATATTGCAGCGCCACTCATGTCCATACATAACCTCCCTCCTTCCTCCCAGTCTGTGCAATGCACGGGACACCCATACATTGCACAGAAAGAGTGTTCCAGCTGTGAAAGTGTCACATATTGACGTTTGTGACTCTCTGTGCATAGGAGTTTACATTGCTGCAATTCAATGGGAGCTTTTATAGTTTACTTTCAGTGGATAAAAATAGTTCCTGGTTATGTGATGGACACACACAGGTTCACAGCTTGTTACAGTTACACTACAGTTATCCAAGCTATGTCTTGCAACAATCCGTACACCTGTCTGTTCATCACATGACCAGGAAAGATTTTAATTCCCTGCAAATAAAATATGAAAGTCCCTATTGCATGATTGATTGCAAGCAGAGATCTTGCTACATATAGTTACATATAGTTTGTACGGTTGAAAAAAGACACATGTCCATCAAATCCAACCAAGGGATGGGAAAAGGGAAGTAAAAAATTTCTTCACAAAAGAGCTTATATTTTTTTGTTCTAGGAAATTATCTAAGCCTTTTTTAAAGCCATCTACTGTCCCTGCTGTGACCAGCTCCTGTGGTAGACTATTCCATATATTCACATTTCTTACAGTAAAGAAGGCTTATCGCCTCTGCAGGTTGAATCTTTCTTTTTCGAGACGGAGGGAGTGCCCCCTTGTTTTTTGAGGGGGTTTTACATGGAACAGGATTTCACCATATTTTTTGTATGTGCCATTAATATATTTATATAAGTTAATCATGTCCCCCCTTAGTTGTCTTTTTTCAAGGCTAAATAGGTTTAATTCTTTTAATCTTTCCTCATAACTTAAATTCTCCATGCCCCTAATTAGCTTCGTTGCTCTTCTTTTCATTTTTTCCAACTCCAGGGCATCCTTTCTATGAACTGGAGCCCAGAACTGAACTGCATATTCTAGATGAGGTCTCACTAATGCTTTGTAAAGTGGTAATATTACATCATTGTCCCGCGAGTCCACTTAGTTTGTTTAAATCCGCTTGCAATTCACGAACATCTTCCATAGACTGAACTATATTACATAGGTTGGTGTCATCTGCAAAAATAGAAATAGTGCTATTAATCCCATCCTCTATATCATTAATAAATAAGTTGAATAATAGTGGACCCAGCATGGAACCCTGGGGTACACCACTTTTAACCGGGATCATTCAGAGTAGGTATCATTCACCACAACTCTCTGGATATGGTCCTTGAGCCAATTCTCAATCCAGTTACAAACTATACTTTCTAAAAAACAGAGAAGATCCAGCGATGTGTGATTATCACACATCGCTGGATCTTCTCTGTATTTTCTACTATTACCTGACGTGTGCCGTCGCGGATGATCCGGGCGATTATCAACACAGGAGTATCAGGCTGGTGAGCTGGAGGTTTCCTCCCATTCCCCTTTCCCTTCATTACCACTATACTTTCTAAACCTATAGTCCTTAATTTACCCATTATACATCTATGAGGGACAGTGTCAAATGCTTTTGCAAAGTCCAAAAAACTATATCCACAGCGGCCCCTCTGTCTAGGCTTCTGCTCACCTCTTCATAAAAACAAATCAAGTTGGTTTGACAACTTCTGTCCTTAGTAAAACCGTTCTGGCTGTCACTTGTAATACTATTTTTTGTCACATAATTTTGTATATAGTCCCTCAATAGCCCCTCAAACATTTTCCCCACAATGGATGTTAAGCTTACTGGTTTATAATTACCCGGGGAAGACCTAGAGCCCTTTTTGAAAATAGGCACGGCATTTGCCCTGCGCCAGTCCCTTGGCACTATACCAGTCACTAGAGAATCTCTGAATATTATGAAGAGGGGGACAGAAATAACTGACCTAAGCTCTTTAATTACTCTAAGGTGTGACCCATCTGGTCCCGGGGCCTTGTGTACATTTATTTTGTTTAATTTAGCTTGGACCATCTCTACATTGATCCAATTCAGTATATCAACTGATATATAAACAGCAATGGCACCGGCTACATCAGCTGCTATTTCTTCTATTGTATATAGAAGAAAGCTGAAGAACCCATTTAGTAACTCTGCCTTCTCTTGATCCCCTGTGACCAACTCCCCATTACCACTATCTAGGGGTCCTACATGTTCAGACCTTGGCTTTTTTTGCATTTATATACTTTATTAAGCTCTATATAATTTACAAAGGCTACAGCTGTATCCTCAGATTTGTATTTTTCAAATGCCCTATTTTTGTTATATATTGCCCTTTTTACAGAAGGTGTAAGCCATGTGGGGTTTAATTTTAGTCGTTTATACTTGTTAGCTATAGGAATACATTTTGCACTATAATTACCCAAAGTAGATTTGAAAATCTCCCATTTATAATTTGTACCATTATTTGACATTAGTTCTTCCCAATCTATATCCTGAATTGCAGTCCTCAAACTTGGGAAATTGGCCTTCTTAAAATTAAGTGTTTTTGCCCTCCCAGCCTGTGTTTGTTTTTTACAGTATAGGTAAAATGTAACTATATTGTGATCACTGTTACCGAGGTTTTCACGAACATTGACATTCCCAACAAGCTCTGCATTATTAGAAATGACCAGATCCAACAGAGCTTCACCTCTGGTCGGGTCATCCAGAAACTGGCCCTTAAAATTTTCCTGCAACAGGTTGAGGAAATGTCTCCCCATTGCAGTTGAAGCCGAAACATGACCCCAATTAATATCCTGGTAATTAAAATCTCCCATTATCACTACAGTACCAGCCTGTGCGGCCTGCTCCATCTGTTTATATAGCTGACCTTCCATCCCCTCAGTTATATTGGGGGTTCTATAGATTACACCAAAAGTAATTTTTTCAGTGTTTACCTCCCTTTCTAGTTCCACCCACAAGGTTTCAACCTCCTCACAATCTTCACCCTATCACTTCAATCTAATGTCTCTTTCACACTCGCCTTCATATCACTTCTCACATACAGACATACACCACTATTTGTCCTGTCTTTCCGAAAAAGTTAAAAACCTTGTAGATTTACAGCCCAGTCGTGTGAAGAGTCTAGCCATGTTTCAGCAACACCAACTATATCTATATTTTCTTTCAGTATCAAGACCTCCAGTTCCCCCATTTTGCTTGCTAGACTTCCGGCATTTGTGAACATACACTTTAACTTGCCTTTCAGTTTTTCACTTTTATTATCAGAAATGTGATTATTTGACATTATTTGGGCATTTTTATTTTCATTGCTGTTTTGTAACGAAAGGATCTCCTTATCTTGTTGCCTAGTCCTCTCCCCACAGTCTGTTTCTCCCTTCACCAATATAATCTGACCCCTCTCTAACCTGACTACCCCTTTATTTTCTACATTGACTTCCCTCCTCGGCCCTAGTTTAAATACTCCGCCACCCCACCTAGAATTCTTTCCTCAGCACAGCAGACCCCCTTCCATTTAGGTGCAAATCTTCTGCAGAATACAGTTTGTACCCCAATGAAAAGTCAGCCCAGTATTCAAGGAACCCAAAGCCTTCTCCTTTACACCAAGACTTAAATCTTAATTGGTAGAAAAAGAATATTGGAAAGTTGGCAGCAATGCCTATGGTAATTGTAATTTTTCACTGGGTGGATACCAGTGGGAATTTATTTTTGTTGCAACGTAACCTTCAATATAAGATTTGTTTCACTCTTTAGCAATTTATAATAATGATACAGTTGTAGCTATACAAATAATTCACTAGTGCTTGCACACTGTACATTGACACATATAAAAGAAAAAAATTTGTTCGGATAGGGCAAGGATGTGTTATAAAGTTTTAATGGTTAATACCATCACAATCTGATATTTTTATTTTCGTTTTATTTTGCTCAAAACATTTGTATTTTTATTTTGAGTTTTATATTTTTTTCTCTCGTATTTTAATTATTTATGGTAAATGTAAGTAGCATACATTTTAGTTTGTTATGGAGCAAAGAATTGCACTTTAATTTTCCATCGGACACTCAGACCGTTTTTTGTTTTAGTTCCATTTAAATAAAGCAAACAGAGTTTCTCATTGCAATCTTTCAGACTCGTCAGTGAATATTTTTTTGTCTTTCCTATTTGCTAAGCAGCAGCCTGGAAATATTCGGGTCATTGTTTATTAGTGGAAGCTGCAAGGAGAAGATGACACAAGAATAACTCCATGCAATAAAAACATAGATACATCACTCACTGTTGGTGGCACATATTGATATTTGCCACCACGTGCCATTTTTGCACCCCAGCAGTTGAGGGAGGAAGAAAGCTTCCAGTCCCTGGTGCTCGAGCTTAGTGATTATTATCATTAATATTATTACATTTATTTTTTGCTTTTAAGAAGGCACATTGGAAGGAAGGCCAGGGGAAAGAGCTTGAGAGCCTTGATAATTGACACTAGTCCTCCTTGTCGACTGTTTCAAGTACAAATAAATATATATATATATATATATATATATATATATATATATATATGTGCGTGTGTGTGTGTGTGTTCCTTTAAACTCATTGATTCCAATCTATTGCTATCTTTATCATATATCACACTATCATCTACAGTATTTTATAATTCAGACATATTCTATCATTTATTATAGCATTTATTGGAAATGTGCATTATATTTCTATTTTTATAACTTTTATTTTGAGATATACCACTTTTAGGAGATCAGCACAATTTGTGTTAATTTCATTACAGTCTTTAAATTAAAATTAATGAGGCTGACACCTACAATTAACAATGAAAAATGTAGATTGTTATAATTGCTAAAGCAATAACATTGCTCTACATAAAAGATATAAGGTGCTTCACATATTATTTAAAAGTCTTACATAAAACATTTAAAAAAATGACATTTTCAATTTATTTTGTCACTGTAAAAAACAAAATTCCTTACTAAAACCTTTGTCTTTTGGGAATCTCTTGCCATGCATAATTAAGCAAATTTGATTGCAATTAAACTGCACTTCTATGGTGGAGTTTTAATTAATGCAAATAAGGCATCTACATCTAAGATTAATTTCACCGAATTAAAAGAAAACAACAAAGAAAATTCAAAAGTGTGATTTTATTGTGCAAAGGCTTGAATGCAAAACTGGAATATTTAAAAGCTCTTTTTATAATGCTTTTGATATTTATTTTTTACTGTAAGTGGAATCTTAGAACGTCTTTCTTCTTTGAACATTGTATTAAAAGAGAACATCAAATAAAGCAGTTATAAAAAAACTACAAAAAAAACTACAAAATTCCGTATAAGACACAATAAAATATGATTTTAAAAAGGAAAAATATTACAATCATATGTTTTCTTTTATTTGTTTGTATATCATATTGTGTATATTTCTTGATGGACATGTGTCTTTTTTCAGCCGTACTAACTATGTAACTATGTAACTATATGTGTTAGGTGTGCAGAAATCCAATAAAACACATTTTTATTATGAAATACAATCTTGTTTTAATGCTAGATTTACAAAGTAATAGAAATTACAGTATAAGACCTCGTTTGGACAGCGTAATGCAGCCACATTTTAACGTCTGTATTATAGCTGCAAAGCCAGGACCCATTGTGGTCTAAGTTCGGTTCACTTGAACTGCAGGTGGACTAAACCATGTGAGCGTAATATGGACACTAAAATGTAGCCACATTGCAACCACCTTATATAACATTGTTGTTAATACTATGTTTCAGTTTTTCATTTATAAATATGGTTCACAGTTTTGAATTGCATTTTTCACAATGAAAAACATTATTTACAGGTTGAGATTATGATTGTAAGGTTTATGGGTAAGAAGAATCCTTACAACCAATAATCCAGAAGTATAGGTAAGAACCAAGTTCTATCAAACACAAATTTCTAAAACAGGCAATATGAGTGTATGGATGTACTGCAGCAAATGAGATACAGAAGTAAAAGTGAGCACAGAAATTTGTTGGAATAATCTGTTATTTATTATGATATAGGATCGACATACAATGGTGGTTCATAGGTATTAGAATATTCCTGGATCCACTAGGGGCATACACAGAAATAATAGGGACTCAAAACTCAGAATGCCCGCCCCCTCACTAATGAAAGCTCCACCAATGCCTTTATTAAGATAACCCCTTCCCGACATTTGATGTTTACTTACAGCACAGCTGGTTAGCTGGTATGGAGTGGAATTACGGGCTGAGCTCGCTCCATACTACGTAGGTGTTGGCTGTATAATACAGTCGACACTTTACTTTAACAAGTGGGATCCCGCTCGTTTAACCCCTTAGATGAGACGCTCAATAGCGACTGCGGCATCTAAGCCGTTAGAAAGAGGGGGTGGCCCCCTCTGACAGCCCATCGGCCAACCCACGACTAGATCGCGGGATACCAATGGTTGTTATGGCAGGCAGTCTAGGGGCCTAATGCAGGCTCCCAGGTCTGCCCTCTTTGTACTCCTATTAATGATGGCTGGTTCAAGTCCCCTAGGGGGACAAATAAAAAAAAAGTAAAACGTGCCTATTCCAGTACCAATATATTTTATTGAATAAATCTGCATTAGATCCAAAATGTGTTCCAGGCATTTCTTAAACAAATAACATTCTAGTGTACTCCAAAACTATATTATATATAATATATCACATTATCACTGGGAAATATTATCAACTAAGTTTCATTAAATTATACAGTATATTGTGCAGTAAGGTATTATTTAATAAGCACCATGCAGCACAGTAAAAACTATTTAAGATTAAACTAATATTACTTTTTTCCTAAATACATAATTAGCGTTTAGTCACTTTAACACCTTAACGCAATATGATGTACAATTATGTAATCGAATGCCTTGTGTTAACACACCATGCCATACACGTAAACCATACGTCATTATGATCGTGCAGGCCCTTTTTTGTAGTGCTACTGATTGATTTTAACAATTGAGTAACAGCTGTAGTCCAAGATTGCATGCAACTCAATGTACTCAGTTGGACTTCAGCTGTCACTCAATAGTTAAAATCAATCAGTAGGAGTACAAAATGTCTAGGTGTGGCCCTGACCTTAAAGGTTTCTACTGACAAGGCTCTCAGATTTACACTGAGGCTATTTGGAAAGGTGAGTTTCTATCATGTGACCACTTGTGTGTGCGGCTGTATGGCGGTCTCTGTTTATTTGGTTCTGTGTTTGTGGAGGTTTGTGTCCTGGGGGCCAAGGGGCCTTGGCTTGGCAGCAGGGGTGCTGTTTGACTTCTGGTGTTGTCGTGCAGTCCTGTACCAAGGTTAAGCGAGGGACCCATAGTTGTTCTGGGGTACATAGAGCCCACTTGGGGAATAGATTAGGAAGACCCACCGTCCATCTAAAATAAACCTAACACTTCTTCGGTTTTGAATTATCAATGCCTGAACTGAGTTCTTGAATCTCCCTGTAGTGCTTTTTACGTTCAATGTTGCTCAGATATTAATAAATCAGTAAATCCCAGAGAACTGCTTAATGGGAGCAGAATGTATACACCGGTTATGGGTTTTATACAAGAACTGTCTGATTACTGGTTTTGAAATAAATGAGCAGTGCAGAAAAAGGAATAGGGACTTTCTTAAAGTAATTTAATAGTGCAAAACAATATTGGGTCAAACAATGCAAAGATGAAAGGGTCATCCAGTGTGGCATATAATAGTACTAAAAAAAAAAGTACAAATAACTGTACCAAACATGCAGTGCCAAAAATATCAAAAACACAGATAATACAGCTATAAATTCTATATTTAAATAATGACGCTACACCAAAAGGTGCAGCTACATTAGGGCTACATGCTCCTAACGTTAGCAGAAATACTGTAATTTTGGCCACCGCAGTATCCCTTTTTTGCAGTGTAGAATAGCAAAGTAGACCAAACTATTCCCTACAAAACCATACAGTGCAAAAAATGTATGTACGTGAAGTGCACCATGTCGGCTTACAGCCTATTGATCACGCCCATATTATTAGATTAGGCAGGCTGCCCAGCACTTTGTGATGACACTACTTAGTGTGGTGCACCTAGAAAGTTCTTGGCAGCCCCATCTGTGTGCAATGATAATAGTAAGCAACCACCCCCTATTGAATATTTCTGAAACATTTTTTTTTCCCTTGCACAATGTTTTATTATGGGAAAAAATAAAACAATAAAAAAAACACATTATCAGTGCTATTGCTGCGTCCGTAACAATATGTTAGTTATACTGCACATTAAATGCTGTAAAGAAGAAACTAAAAACTATTGCCAGAATAGCAGTTTTTTTGTTCTTCCCACCCCCAAAAACAGGAATAAAATGTAATAAAAAATATCCTATGTACTTCAAAAAGGTACCAAGGAAACCTACAAGTCATCTTGCAGAAAACAAGCCATCATACAGCTCCATCAACTGAATAATTGAACGTTTATGGGTTTTGAAATGTGGCGACAAAAGAGCAAATCATTTTGGGAAAAAAAGTGTTTTAATATGCAAAAGTAATAAAACATTAAATGATATATAAATTTAGTATAATTGTAATAGTTACATCTAGTAGAATTAATTAAAAATATTAATTATGCCGCACAGTGAACACCCTAAAAATAAATCCGAAAAAACTATGGTAAAATTGCTGTTTTTTCCCCATCTTCTAAAAAATTATTAAACGTTATTCAGTACATTATATGTACCGCTAAAAGATTCCTATTAAAAAATTCAACTCGTTCTACAAAATACAAAGTCCTATAAAGCTACTTTGGAAAGAAAAACTAGAAAGTTATGAACGCTGGAACATGGGGAGGGGGGATGTACTGGTCCTTAAGGCTAAAACTTGTTACATCACTAAGGGATTAAAATCACTTAAAGCACCCGAATGATGCGCCAACTATACTTACTTTAAACATAAACTCAAAATCAACATTTTTGGGAGGGTTTTTCCAATTTTACTGTGAGTGTTATGTGTTAATAGATATTTGCAAATGGAATGTCAATGGAATGTCAATCGGGCAGTCACTGTTCGATCGTGTAATTATTAGATACGTCCTCCAGTACTCTTCTAAAGAGGATGTGCATGCGCAGATAGTAAAAAGATGCAGATTTTCAAATCAGCAGCATGCTTATTCTGTTGTGAATGTTTACCCTTTTTAATAAAATAATTGACATGGAATTGGTTTGCAGGGCTCAGCTTCAATTCAAAACAGGAAAAATAGTGCATGATAATAATATGTGCTTTATTGTTGACAATATAAATGTGGGAAGCAGCAAAGCCTATTCTTTAGTATAGCATGTACTACCTTCTATCATAGGATGGGATATCACGGGATAGAAAGCAGTGAATTCTATAATAAAGTATGGACTGTCAAACAGGAAAGAAAAATAATGCTCATACAGCTGGTATATTGGTAAGATGAGAAGTAGTGCTGGGCAGCAGTCTGGTTATGCTGTGTAAGGAGACTTGGGGAGACAGCATTGTGCTTACCCATTTGGTCACATGGGAGCAGGTTGAAGGACCGCTCAACAATCAGGATGCACAAAGGAGGAACATTAGAGAGGGATGGAGGAGCAAACTGTTCAGAGTCTGTAATATTTCAATAAATACGCGAGCGAGTTCTGTAAAGATTATATGATGGTTTTTTTGGCCATATAGTAAGTCTTCATTAAAGATATGATAAGATTTATCTTATGAGCCAAATTGTTGTTAGTGTAACCACTTAAGGAAAGAGCCTATTGTATATGAGAGCTTTTTTTTTTTTTACTGGAAAAGGTGTATATTTCAAAAGGAAGATTTTCAAGAACTTATGACTTAGCGATTCATTTTCAATAAAAATAAATAAATAAAACATTTGTTTTATTCCATTCACTGTGCAGTGTAAATCACATGTTAACTTTACTCTATGGGCCATTACGATTGCGGAAATAACAAATATGTATATCTTTTTATATTTTATTATGTTTTCAAATTAAAATCCCTTTTCATAATACAAAAAAAGTGTGTCTTCTTTGCCCCTTCCCTCTGTCAAACCACTTAGGTGTCCTGATCGCTATTGACCGCGGCATCTAAGGAGATAAACTGACAGGATCCAATCCCGGCAGATGTGGTGGTAGCAGGGCTCTATGTCACAGCCTTGCTCTTGACGGATCTTGTGTGTGCACTGGGTTTCAGCTCTGGGACCTGCACCTATCTAAGGAATGGGGTCACCAGACCCCCATCCTACCTGGTGAGTTTGCCTCCAACTACCACATCCAAATGGAGATTATATGGAGATGTGGCTGCCCATGTGCGTGGCTCTATACATTGGTTCCTATGGGAGTTACGGAAACAGCCAAGTCACCTCTCCATTCATTCTCCATCTGATGCGATGACCGCTACACCAGACTGGACGGGGGTCAAGGGTTCCAGAACTAAGACCCAAATCAAACAGACTTTTTTTTGGGCATATTCTATTGATATGCCATTAATGTCTGAGGTGGGAATAACCCTTTATATTAAGGATATCTAGGTGGCACAAAGTAACTTACCATTCTCATTTACTACTTGCTCCATCGGAGCTCCACAGCAGACTTTAGGTTCACTGGCAGTACTGGTGACCTGTGCCAGACACGTTGCACCGAGAAATGGATACTGTTCCATGGTCACGTCTTCATCCCCAATCTGTTAGTGTGGAACTCGAGGATGCGTTATGCGTCATTAATGGTGGATACACTAAGCTTATGCCACTTTACTACGTCTGTCTGTATCCTGTGATCTCCATCTCCAGTACAGTCTGTTTCCATAATAATCGCACACCTACTCATAAATCCGTAGTGAAATGCACGTTGGGCCTTACGGGACTGCTATAAACTTTGCAGAGTTTTACCTAGATATTGGAATTATATTTAACCTATGCATTTCCCTGCACAGCGAGAGGCCAAGAGCGCCGCTGTGCAGGAAAAATAGTGAAGGTTTATTAAGGTGTCTCGGTATAAGAAAAAAAATTCTGATTGTATATTACCTTTAACCTATCAGAAACCAATGTTCCTGAAGGAAACGAACAGAAATACAGGGAGAAAATGCAAACTCCTTTTTCCTTTGGTTGGATTTAAATCTAGAACCGAGTATTACTGAGCCACTATGCTATCCCATTAAATAGAGGAGAAGGGAACTGCATACATCAAAAGAATGTGAAGTCTATGCTCCATCCTGCAGCTTTTATTGAAAGTGAAATTTAAAGTAACTAAAAAGTTTTTTTTAGACTTTATTCTTTTTTCTTTTAATTTACTGTATAAATTTGGAATGTTTCCTAGTAACATTCATGTTAATATAAATTACGACTGGAGTTTGCTCTTTAATATTCAACTATGTAATTTTAACTGCAGCTTCCCAGACTTATTTGTAAATGATTAAGAGAACTTAATAGAAACCCTTTTCTTCTGCACTGTACAATTAAATATAAATATTAATCCCAATGTGATAAAAGAGCAATTCCCTTAACTCAAATTTGTTTATGTTTTGCATGCATTAATTATATATACACATACTGTGAAGGGGAGCAGATAAATAAACAAATGACAGAGAAGTGAGGTCTTTCTGCATACAAATCATATCTTACATCTGCAAGCAAAAGCTCCATAAATCGATTTGCTCTTTCACATCACAAGACAAACAGTGATGCAAGTCAGCAGTTCCTTTGTCAAAGTCACAGAGATAGCCACTCTTTACAAATGCATCCTTACATAGCATGGATTCAACCATTTGATGATTAGCATTATTGGCAGCTCTTCAAAGAAGATTCATCAAGTGATTTGCAATTGGACTGGCTACCATTCTTTTTTATGTTATTCCTTAAAATTGAGCTCAAATTGATTGATATTTGAATTTTGACTTAGAGGACAAAGGCGTCTGAAGAGTTTTAAAAAATGTAATTATTTAGAAAGGTCCTTGTACAGTTTTTTACCAACATTCCCCATGGATTAGGTTTCAAAACTTTGACATGGAAATGATTTCAGGGAAACTTCTGGCTGCAGGAATATTAAATAGAAATTTTTAAGGCATTAAACATAATTGTTTACACTTAAAACTTATCTGTCCAATAAACTTTCAGTTTACAGCGAAACTTTGTGTTCTTCTTACTTTTTGTGTTTGAGTGAATCTGTCACAAATGTATTCTTAGTTTATTTTATATGTTATAGTATTTAGAATGGGACTAATGTTTTCTATTCTTTTTTGTATGCAGTAACAATTTTTTTTTTTTAAACTCTAAACTCTGTGGCTGCCATTTTGGAGTCATACACATACTTTCTGTATAGTCTGCGAAGACAGTATAGAACAATAGTTGTGAACTGGCAGCATCTAGCTCCCAACCCCGTTCCCGCTATATTGGTTACTCAACAAACTTTAATCTGTTTTAGAGAGTACATCATTTATTTGGCATCACATAGTTATCCCGGCACCTACTCATAGAAAGGGGCAGAAGAGAAACGTAGAGAGAAGGAGGCTGCAGTCTGGGAGAGGTGAACATTCTAAATGGGTAACGGGGACATGTAGAAATGGGGTAATAGGCTGCACTATGTATGAGGTGCATGTGGTGGCACTATATGGAGGCATATGACTGCGCTCAGTGGATACATGTGGCTGGCACTATATATGGGAGCTTAGTGGTTATCACCGTAGCTATCACTAAGAGGTGCTATAGTAGTAAATTAGATTGTATTCTTTAGCTGGCACTCTTAGTTGGTGGCAAAGGCACCTCATAATGCAGGGTACAAATCTATGCTTTAGAAATATGTTATTTTCTGTTTATTTATTTCCTTTAACCGCTTTCCGCCGCAGCCATTTTTCGGATTTTAACTTTTGTATGAGGGCTTGTGTTTTGCAGGACGAGTTGTAGATTTTCACGGTACCATTTATTGTACCATATAATGTAGTGAGAAACTAGAAAAATGTATTTGGTGGAATAGGAAAAACAGTGATTCCTCAATATTTTATTTTTACGGCGTTCACCATGCGGTAAAAGTGGCATGTTAACTTTATTCTGCGGGTCAACATGACTACGATGAGACCAAATTTATATAGTTTTTTTAAGTTTTAAGTTTTTTTAAGTTTTACTACTTTTACAAGGAAACAAATTATTGTGTTTTGTCGTCATATTTTGAGAGCCACCACTTTTTCTTTTTCCGTCAATTGAGTGGTATGACAGCTTATTTTTAGCAGGGCGAGCTGTAGTTTCTATTGGTACAGGTTTGGGGTACATAAGACTTTTTGATAACTTTTTATTAATTTTTTTTGTTTGAGAAGACCAAAAAATAGCGATTCTGGCATTTAAATTTTTTATTTTTGACGCTGTTCACCGTGCGGGTTAAATAATGTTTTGTTGTAATAGTTCAGACTTTTTCCTAGCGACGATACCAGATCTGTTAATTTTTTTATATTGTGCTTGCGGGAAAATGGGTAATCTTTTTTAGGCAAAAAAGGGGTTCATTTAGGCATATTTAGTGAGACCCTGATATGTAGCATGAAAGCAGTAGAGCAGGATCACCGTGTGGTTAAACCACACTAGTTAGTGGCTAGATTGCTCTCTAAGAGCTTTGGTTGGAAAAGAAAGTAACAGGTCAATACCCATAATCTAAAATCATTAGGCTAAATTCGCTTAGCATGTCCTAATGATTACAACTATTTAGATTATAATCAGTCATGAACTAATTGTGTTCATTATATTGCTTTGAATATTGCAGTGTGAATGTTTACAATAAACAATAAAATACTACATAGAAGCTGTATTGTTATCTTTAAAACTATATATGGTGGATCAAAAAGTTTTATATCTGTATTTTTAAGCCAAGCATGCATGTTTATTTCAATGGGGAGAGGAAAATACACCACTGCCAGTCCCTCCTGGCCATGCTGCGGAAACAAAGGATTAGGCATATTGGAATTAAACACGCCCAAACCCTGTTTACTTGCTGTGGGGGAAAGTCGAGAGGCCAATCATTAGCCAATCTCACCAAAATCAACAGGTTTAGATGACTTTTAATTTATGTGTACAGACAACTTTACTCTAAGGTCAAAGATACTGGGAAGAAGTGGTCTGGTGAGAGCACTGGCTAAAAATGGCAGTACTAGTATCATCTTCTTTCTGAGGGGTCCCCGAAATAGCAACCTAGTTCACATACAAATTGTAGTCCATTTTAGTCAATAGCGACCGCCGCAATTAAATCCTTAGAAAAAGGGGGGTGACCCCCTCTAACAGCTCATCGCACCCCCCGCAATGCAATCGCGGGGTGGCGATGGTTGCTATGGCTGCCTGTGGGCCTAATGAAAGCCCCCAGGTCCGCCATCTTTGTGCTCCTATTAAGCGCTGCCTCCGGCAGGGCTTAATAGAAGCCTGTCAGAATCACGATATACTGCAATACATTAGTATTGCAGTATACAGTGCAAGCGATCTAACGATCGCTGATTGAAGTCCCCTAGGGGGAATAATAAAAAAAGTAAAAATTTGTAAAATAACGTTTTTTTTAATGCAAAAAAAAATATTTCATATTAAAAGTAAAAAAAAAAAACCTTTTCCCATTTTCCCCGTAGAGCATAGTAAAAAAAATAAATAAATAAACAGAATTGGTATTGCCGCATCTGTAAAAGTCTGAACTATTACAATATATCATTATTTAACCCGCACGGTGTACGCCGTAAAAAAAAATATTTAAACGCCAGAATCTCCATTTTTTGGTCACCTCATCTGACACAAAAAATGAAATAAAAAGTTATCAAAACGTCGCATGTACCCCAAAATGCTATCATTAAAAACTACAGCTTATCCAGCAAAAAAAAAGCCCTCCTACCACTTAATCAAAGGAAAAATATAACAGTTATGGCTCTCAGAATTTGGCGACACAAAATAAATTTTATTTTTTACACTTAGGTTTTTACTTGTAAAAGTAGTAAAATATAGAAAAAACGATATATATTTGGTATTGCCATAATCGTATTGACCCACAGAATAAATTTAACATGTTGTTTCTATTGCACAGTGAATTCCGTAAAAACGAAGCACAAAAAACAATGAAGGAATCGCTGTTTTTTTAATTTTCTACCCCACAAATAATTTTTTTCCTGTTTCCTGGTACATTATATGGCAAAATAAATGATGCTAGGAAAAACTACAACTCGTCAGGCTAAAATCAAGCCCTCATAGGACTATATAGACGAAAAATAAAAAAGTTATGGCTTTTGGAATGCAGTGAGGAAAAAATGAAAATTAAAATCTGTAAAATGGCTGCTGCGGGAAGGACACAAATTACATGAAAAATATTTTTACACTTTTAACCCCTTCCCTCTTTGGCCACTTTTGACCTCCCTGACAGAGCATCATTTTTCAAATCTGACATGTTTCACTTTATATGGTAATAACTTCGGAATGCTTTTACCTATCCAAGCGATTCTGAGATTGTTTTTTCGTGACACATTGGACTTAATGTTACTGGCAAAATTTGCTCGATATGTTCAGTAGTTAATTGTGAAAAACACCAACATTTTGCGAAAAATTGTAAAAATTTGCATTTTTCTCAACTTAAATGTATTTGCTTGTAAGACAGGCAGTTATAACACACAAAATTGTTGCTAACTAACATTCCCCATATGTCTACTTTAGATTGGCATCGTTTTTTGAACATCATTTTATTTTTCTAGGACGTTACAAGGCTTTGAACTTTAGCAGCAATTTCTCACATCTTCAAGAAAATTTCAAAAGGCTATATTTACAGGGGCCAGTTCAGTTGTGAAGTGGTTTGAGGGCCTTATATATTAGAAACCCCAAAAAAGTCACCCCATTTTAAAAACTTCACCCCTCAAAGTATTCAAAACAGCATTTAGAAAATTTCTTAACCCTTTAAACTTTTCACAGGAATTAAAGCAAAGTAGAGGTGAAATGTACAAATGTCATATTTTTTTCCAGAAATTTATTTTTAATCCAATTTTCTTTATAACACAGAAAGTTTTACCAGAGAAATGCAACTCAATATTTATTGCCCAGGTTCTGCAGTTTTAGGAAATATCCCACATGTGGCCGTAGAGTGCAACTGGACTGAAGCACCGGCCTCAGAAGCAAAGGAGTACCTAGTGGATTTTGGGGCCTTATTTTTATTCAAATATATTTTAGGCACCATGTCAGGTTTGAAGGGCTCTTGCGGTGCCAAAACAGTGGAAATCCCCCAAAAGTGATCCCATTTGGGAAACTACACACCTCCAAGGAAATGATCTAGGGGTATAGTGAGCATTTTGACCGCACAGTTTTTTTTACGGAAATTATTGGAAGTAGGCCGTAAAAATGAAAATCTACATTTTTTCAAAGAAAATGTAGGTTTAGCTAATTTTTTCTCATTTCCACAAGGACTAAAGGAGAAAAAGCACCACAAAATTTGTAAAGCAATTTCTCCCGAGTAAAACAGTACCCCACATGTGGTAATAAACGGCTGTTTGGAGACACGGCAGGGCTTAGAAGGGATGGAGCACCATTTGGCTTTTGGAGTTCACATTTAACAGGAATGGTTTGCGGAGGCCATGTCACGCTTACAAAGCCAGTGAGGGGACAAAACAGTGGAAACCCCCCCACAAGTGACCCCATTTTGGAAACTACACCCATTGAGGAAATTATCTAGGGGTATACGGAGCGTTTTTACCCCACAGGTTTTTTGCAGAAATTATTGGAATTAGGCCCTGAAAATAAAAATCAACATTTTTTCAAAGAAAATGTAGGTTTAGCTAATTTTTTCTCATTTCCACAAAGACTGAAGGAAAAAAAGCACCACAAAATTTGTAAAGCAATATTTCCTGAGTAAAACAGTACCCCACATGTGGTAATAACCGACTGTTTGGACACACGGCAGGGCTTAGAATGGAAAGAGCGCTATTTGGCTTTTGGAGATCACATTTAGCAGGAATGGTTTGCGGAGGCAATGTCGCATTTGCAAAGCCTCTGAGGGGACAAAACAATGAAAACGCCCAAATAGTGACTCCATTCAGGAAACTACACCGCTTGAGGAATTCATCTAGGGGTGTAGTAAGCATTTTGACCCCATAAATGTTTCATAGAATTTATTAGAATTGGGCAGTGAAAATAAAAACAATCCTTTTTCTTCAATAAGACGTAGCTTTAGCGCAAATTTTTTCATTTTCTCAACAAATAAAGGAAAAAAATAACGCAACATTTGTAAAGCAATTTCTCCCGAGTACGGCAATACACCATATGTGGTCATAAACTGCTGTTTGGGCACACGGCAGGGCTCAGAAGGGAAGGAGCACCATTTGGAGTGCAGATTTTGCTAGATTGGTTTCTGGGCGCCTGTGGGACCAAAACAGTGGAAACCCCCCAGAAGTGACCCCATTTTTGAAACTACACCCCTCAATGCATTTACCTAGTGGTGTAGTGAGCATGTTAACCCTGCAGGTGTTTTGTAGAAATTAGTGTGCACTCGATGTTGCAGAGTGAAAATGGGATTTTTTTTCCATAGATATGCCAATATGTGGTGCACAGCTTGTGCCACCATAACAAGACAGCTCTCTAATTATTATTCAGTGTTTCTCGGTTTTAGAAACACCCTACATGTGGCCCTAATCTTTTGCCTGGACATTCGACCAGGCTCAGGAGTGAAAGCGTACCATGCGAAATTGAGGCCTAATTTGTCGATTTACAAAGTGTTGGATCACAACTGCAGAGGCTCAGATGTGAAATAATAAAAAGAAACACCTGAGAAGTGACCCCATTTGGAAACTGCACCCCTCAAGGCATTTATTAAGGGGTGTAGTGAGCATTTTCACCCAAGAGGTCTTTTCCATAAATGAATGCGCTGAGGATGGTGCAAATTAAAAATTTATATTTTTCCCTAGATATGCCATTTCAGTGGCAAATATGTCATGCCCAGCTTATGCCACTGGAGACACACACCCCAAAAATTGTTAAAAGGGTTCTCCCGGGTAAGACGATGCCATATATGTGGAAGGAAAGTGCTGTTTGGGCACACTGTAGGGCTCAGAGCGGAGGGAGCGCCACTTGGCTTTTGGAGAGCGGATTTTGCTTGGTAGTAGATTTGTTTGAGTATTACTGGTGTTTCAATTTATAATGTGGGTGTACATGTAAGCTGGGTAGAGTACATCAGGGGCATAGCCAGGTGGTATAATAATGGGGTAAAAAAACAATAAAATAATCCATAGATGTGTGTTACGCTGTGACACAATCCTTTCTGCACAGGCCGGTGTCGCGTCCTTTCTTATGCCCCTTTTGGTCCACACTCCGCACCTTTGCAGTTTGGAGAATTTTACTGGGAAAATGTAGTCCTGGTATAATACGGGCACCCTCGCTTCAAGCGGATATGTTTGGTTCCTCCCTTTCCTGGTTCCCTAATTTTAGGTCCTTGATAAATCGCCTCTGGAAACAGAAGAAATGTTCCCCTCGGGCCAGCACAACTGCATATTTTTATTGGAGCCATAACTAATTTTATTTTTTCATAGATGTAGTGTTATGAGGGCTGTTTTTTTGCGGGATGAGCTGTAGCGATTATTGGTACCATTTTGGGGTACATGCGACTTTTTGATCACCTTTTATCCTATTTTTTGGGAGGCCAGGTAAACAAAAAAACGCAATTCTGGCACAGCTTTTTTAGTTTTTTTTATACAGCGTTCACCATAATAAATTACATGTTAACTTTATTCTGCAGGTCAGTACGATTCCGGCGATACCTAATTTATAGAACTTTTTTATGTTTTACAACTTTTTGCACAATAAAATTACTTTTGTAAAAAGAATATATTTTTTCAGTCGCCAAGTTGTGAGAACCATAACTTTTTAATTTTTTTGTCGACGGAGCTATATGAGGGCTTGTTTTTTGCGAGACAATCTAGAGTTTTTGTAGGTACCTTTTTTAAATACGTGCGACTTTTTGATCACTTTTTATTCCAATATTTGTAGGGCAAAGTGACCAAAAAACAGAAACTCTGGTATAGTTTTTTACGTTTGTTTTTGTACGCTGTTCGCCGCGTGCAATAAATAATATAATATTTTGATACCTCAGGCTGTTACTGTCGCCATGATAGCAAATATGTATGGTTTATTATTTTTTTTCAATAATAAAGGACTTGATAAGGGAAAAAGAGTGATTTTGTTTTATTTTATTACTTGAAACTTTTATTGTTTTGTTTACACTTTTTTATACTTTTTTTTTTACACTTTTTTTTCAAGTCCCACTAGGGGACTTGAAGTTCCAACTGTCTGATGTTTTTTTTCTAATACACTGCACTACCTATGTAGTGCAATGTATTAGATCTGTGAGTTATTCACTGACAGCAAGCCGATTAAGCTTTGTCTCCCGACGGGGCCTAATCGGCTTCCGTAATGGCAAAGCAGGAGGCCATTGTGTCTCCTGTTGCATGTCAGGGCTGGCGATCTGCTAGTAAGCGCTACGATGCAGCAATCGCTTTCGATTGCTGCATCGAAGGGGTTAATGGCAGGGATCGGAGCTAGCTCCGGTTCCTGCCATTACAGGTGGAAGTCAGCTGTAACATACAGCTGACTTCCACCACTGATGATGCCCGATCAGCTCCTGAGCCGGCGCCATCTTGCCAGCGGCTACGGAAGCCTGGCGGATCTTGACCGGCTTCCATGCTAAGCAGTCCGGTAGGGCAGTATTAGGCCTCTGGTTGCCATTGCAGCCACCGGAACCCCGGCAATTTCATTGCTGGTGTTCCGATGAGCTGCAAACACCTTAAGTACAGCACTCGCGTTTGAGCGCTGCACTTAAGGGGTTAATGGTGGGGATCAAAGCTTATTTCGGTCCCCGCCATTACAGCCGAATGTCAGCTGAGAACCGGCAATGATGGCACCGGCTCAGCTTCTGAGCCAGTGCCAAACATTTGGCATATGGATACGGCAATTTGCGGGAGGTCATAGCTTTCCATGGCGTACCCATACGGCAAATGTCGGGAAGGGGTTAAGGTTCATTCAGACGAGCATGTTCCATGTCTGCGTTCTGTCCGTTGAAATAACTAACAGCACACGGACCATTAACTTCAATGTGGCTATTCAGACATGCATGAGTGCTTGCAATGGGTTACTACAGACGGGAAAAACGGACGCCACACGTAAAAGCACACTGATGCTATACGCACTCAGATGGCACACGGGAATGAAATGCAGGAAATACGGTCCATTTTTTTGCGCGCGCAAATTGTACACGCTCGTGTGAATGTAGCTTTACACAAAATTTGGGAATTTAAAATTATGACATAGTGAACTCTTACTTTCCTGTTTTTTTACCATTGCCTAAGAAACTAGTGCGTGTAAAAAAAAAACTGCATTTATCAACGATGAATAAGAATATTTTAAATTGCTTTGAAATCATCTTGTTTGACATTTGACTGACAAGTAAATTGTTATGTCATTTCACTATGTCATGGAATAATGTTACAATACTTATAGTTGGCTTTGTATTCTTGAATTCATAATAACATATTTCACTAAAGAATCACTTTTCAAGGAAATACAATTATCACTCACCCATGCTGAAAACTTAAATAGTTTTGCCCACAGTACATACATTATATCTTTTGTAGTTACAGATCTTATTCTTGCATTGTGTATTCAGATGGGGTCATTTAGTCAACTGGTGGAACTTCAAGAGACTGCCTGAACTGTCATGTCTTTATGTAAATGAGGTCAGTCAGGAATTCTGTTACCAGGGTGACAACTTTACTATAAAAAGATGACTGTTTCAATATGAGAAATATTCCACTAAAATATCTGTACTGCATTTATCAAGAAGAAAAGTAATGGACAAAAGCTGCCTTTATTTCATTAAAAGCTATTTTCTAAAATAACGATTATCGTAAAAGATCCAAACAATTTTAAGATTGTTAATTCTTACTATTGCATGTACCGTGCTAAAAGCTATCTGTTCCGACCAGTGGAAACCTACCCCATTGGTCATAAAACGTATGGCTCATGCTGCAAAATTTTCACTGGATATTTTTTGCATATGATATAATCATGTAAGGGTATGTTCACATGCACTGTTTTCAGATGTAATTCGGGCGTTTTACGCCTCGAATTACGCCGGAAAAAACGGCTCCATTACGCCTACCAACATCTGGCCATTGCTTTCAATGGGTTTTACGATGTTCTGTTCCCACGAGGTGTAATTTTACGCGTCGCTGTCAAAAGACGGTGTGTAAAAAGACGCTCGCGTCAAAGAAGTGCATGTCACTTCTTGGGACGTTTTTGGAGCTATTTTTCATTGACTCCATTGAAAAACAGCTCCAATAACGTCCGTAAAAAACGCTGCGAAAACGCGAGTTGTTAAAAAAACGTCTGAAAATTAGGAGCTGTTTGCGCCTGGAAACAGCTCGGTATTTTCGGACGTATTTTGCTAAGCCGTGTGAACATACCCTAATAGTTTGAAAAAAAAAGTGGAGCAATGCAAAATATTTCACATAATACGAACGAATTTACATTGGAGAAATAATCTGTATCATGGGGAATATATTTCTGTGTATATGTCCTACCCAACCAATGCTCTAAATTTAAAAAAAAAATCAGATTGCTCATAGTATTGTGGCCAAATATTACCTCTATGGCCAGCGTCTAAATACATTTTCTAAGTGACTTGTTTTACATGATTGGACTGTTGAAGGTTGTGTTCCAGGACAATTGTACCGCTGACGGCCACAGACCGCCGGCATCTCCCTTCCCCCGGTGGCCGCAGCCACCAGCCTGTATGTACATACCGCCGATGTCCCTTTTCTTCCCCCTTGGGATGCCGGCGTGCTCTGCTTTCTGCCGCAAGGACCCGTAGGGTGTGCGCGTGCGCACTCCAGACAATTTTAAAAGAGCCAGCGTGCGCACCCTTAATTGTACCCCAGCCTATATCCCAGTGCCTGAGTAATGTTATACTTCCTAGTATTATCCTTAAAGGTTCTGTATCCTGAGTATAATATCCTGAGTATCGTATCCTGAGTATCGTATCCTGAGTATCGTATCCTGAGTATTTTATCATGAGTATTGTATCCTGAGTCCAATGTCCATGACGAGTCTAGTGTCCGTGACCAGCCCTGTGCCCATGTCCAGTGTCCGTGATGACCCCAGTGTCCATGACGAGTCCAGTGTCCATGACGAGTCCAGTGTCCGTGACCAGTCCTACATCCTGAGTCCAGTGTTCGTGACCAGTCCTACATCCTGAATCCAGTGTCCGAGACCAGTTCGGCTTCCTATAATCCAGCACAGCCATCTTTTTATAATCCAGCACAAGCCAGTTCCCGATAATCCAGCACAAACCAGCTTCCGATAATCCGGCACTGCCAGTTTCCGATAATCCAGCACAATCCAGTTTCCGATAATCCAGCACAAACCAGCTTCTAATAATCCAGCACAAACCAGTTTCCAATAATCCAGCATCAACCTGCTTCCAGATATCCAGCACCAGCCTGCTCCCAGCATTCCGATACCAACCTGCTCCCAGTAATCCGGCACCAGCCTGCTCCCTGCAATTCAACACAAGCCAGTTTCCAGTAATCCGGCACCATTTTATATCTGCCAGTAACAATCTTGACTGTGTCCTGCTGCCTCCAAGGTACCATCTACCTGTGACTACATTGCACCTGTCTGGCCAGCAGCTACTCTACTACCGCGGAGTAGCCCAGTGGGTCCACAAACCTGCTGGTTGTGACAAGAATAATGTCTTAATAACGTAGGTTGGCATCTGTGTCACTGGTTCATGACATAAAATGGCACCAACAGTCAGCAGAAAATGGTCTAAATCCGCCGTTTTGACTGTCTGAAGTCTGTAGTGTGTGGCCATCTTTAGGGTATGTTTACACAGCTTATTTTCAGCTGTTTTTCTGGCAGTAAACGCCTTGAAAAACGGCTAAAAATATGGAGGCTAAATGCATCCAAACATCTGCCCATTGATTTCAATGGGAAAAACTGTGTTTCGTTCCCACAGGGCGTTTTATATGTAAAAAAAAGCACCCGTAAAAAAGAAGTTCAAGTCACTGGCGGCGTTTTTGGAGCTGTTTTTCAAAGAAAAACAGCTACAAAAATGGCCGTAAAAAACGCATCAAAAAACGTTTGATGCTTTAAAAATGGCTGAAAATCAGAGGCAGTTTTCCCTTGAGAAAACAGCTCCGTATTTTACAGACGTTTTTAGTTTAGCGTGTGAACATACCCTTAGGGTGCATTTAAAAACACCAATTTCTATTCAGTCAATATTAATCTATATGGATGTGTGCAAGTTGTCCATTGATCTGCTTGGAATCTGTCTCACCTGAAAAATAATGAAATGTCCTTCTTAAACATCTTTGCCTGCCAATCACCATTATCATCATAAATATAGCAATTGTAGTGTTAACAGTATCTCAAAGGGGAATGAAAGACAACTCTATTATAAAGAATCGGACTGTTAAATGAGGAAGATTAGAATTTGTCCAATCCTAACAAAATATCTGTAAGCCTAAATGGCCAGCTCAGACCAGTCTTCTTATTTACACTACAGAGACATAAGTATTGGGACACACCTCTAAGGCCTCATGCACACGTGATTGTGGCATGGACGGCCAAACGTGTGTCATCTGTGGGCCACCCGCAAATCACGGACCGTGCAGACATTGATTTCAATGAGCTCGGACCACAAATGCAGCCCGTATAATGACATGTCCTAACTTTTTGCAGTCCGGGCTCCCGGCCAATGCACGGACCGTGGAAACCACGGTCCTGTGCATGGGCCCATAGAAATGAATGGGTCCGCAATTCAGCCGCAGATTTTCGGGTGAATTGCGGCCGCAAAAATACATTAGTGTGCATGAGGCCTTAATCTTTGAATTAAGGTGTTACATTCAGTACAATTTCCACAGGTGTTTAAAACCTGGAACCTAGCCATGCAGTCGCCTTTACAAAGATTTGTGAAAGAATGGGTCATTCTAAAGAGCTCACTAAATTCCAGCATGGTACTTTAATAGGATGACACCATTGCAACAAGTCAGTTTGTGAAGTTTCTTCCTTCCTAGATATTTCACCATCAACTTTGAGTGGCATTATTGCAAAGTGGAAGCGTTTAGGAACCACAGCAACTCAGCCACAAAGTGGCAGACCACGTAAAGTTATAGAGTGGGATCTCGAGTGCTGAAGCGCATAGTGCCGCAAGGTTGCCAATGCTCTGTTGCTGCATGGATAATAGGGCATATTAGTACTCTATTGATTAAGCAAATGGATTTAATTTCGGGTAAGATCATGGTGAATAACTGCAGAGTTCCAAACCTCCTCTAGCTTTAACATTTGAACACAACTGTGCATCAGGAGCTTCATGGCATGGGTTTCATGGCCGAGTAGCTGTATGCAAGCCTTATATCACCAGGCACAATGCCAAGCATTACATGGAGTTGTTTAAATCACGCCGCCACTGGACTCTGGAGCAGTGGAAAAGTTCTGTGGAGTGACGAATCACACTTCTCTATCTGGCAGTCTAATGGATGAGTCTGGGTTTGGCAACTGCCAGGAAAAGGTTACGTGCCTGACAGCATTTTGCCAACTGTAAAGTTTAGTGGAGGGGGTTGTTTAGTTAAGGGGTTGTTTTTCAGGGGTTGGTCTAGGTCCCTTAGTTCCAGTGAAGGGCAACCTTAATGATTCAGCAAATCAAAACATTTTGGACAATTGTATGCTTCCAACATTGTGGGAAGAGTTTGGGGTTCGGCTCTTTTCTGTTCCAGCATAACTGTGCCCCAGTGCACAAAACAAGCTACATAAAGGCATGGTTGTGTGAGTTTGGTGTGGAAGAACTTGAATGGCGCACGCAGAGCCATGACCTCAACCCCATCAAACACCTTTCGGATGAATTAGAACGGAGATTGCGAGCCAGGCCCTCTCATCCAACATCAGTTTCTGACCTCACAAATGCTCTTTTGTTTGAATGGGCAAAAATTCCAACAAACACACTCCAAATTCTTGTAGGAAGCCAACTCTCAAAAGAGTGAAAGCTAAATTAGCTGCAAATGTGGACCAACTTCATATTAATGGCTATGAATTTAGAATGGGATGTCATAAAAGCTCCTGTGAGTGTAATGTGTAGCTGTCCCAATACTTTTGTCCATATAGTGTATATTGAAATTGGTCTGATTGGTTCGAAATTTGTGTATGTATAAGCTCTGTCCACTTATACTGGCCTTTTATCATTAGGATTTGCTAGTTTCCAAACTATCGTCATGAAATTTGCCCATTGAAAATTTACAAAAAAAAAACACTTTTAAATAGATGTTTATCTAAATAGATTGTGCCTGCATAAAATCTCATTGCCCCTACCTCCTAGCTATGACGGGGATCCCAAGACCTGTAGAGGTTTCATTAACCAGTTTACAATCCACTTCAAATTACATGTCCATCTCTTCCCCTCTGATGAGGCCAAGGTCTCTTTTGTTATTTTTCTCCTCTCTGGCAAATCCCTGGCATGGGCGAACCCCATCTTGGAACGAAAGGGTCCATAATTCTCTGATCTCCCACCTGTTTTTTGAGACTTTACGTACAGTGTTTGAGGAACCAGGTGGAACATCCTCTGCAGCTGCCTCACTGCTGACTCTTAATCAAGGGGAATCAACTGAATCCAAGCTCTTTGACAGGATTCATGGAGCCAAGGTGTTCACTAAGCTGGATCTACGTGGGGCCTATAACCTGATGCGTATCCACCAGGGTGACTAATGGAAAACGGTGTTTAACACTCGGGACGGTCACTAGGAGTATCTGGTAATGCCCTTTGGACTTTGCAATGCTCCAGCAGTGTTCCAAGATTTCGTGAATGACATATTCCGTGATCTTCTGTATGTCTGCATGATGGTGTATCTGGATGACATCTTGATCTACTCACCTGATTTGACGATGCATTGGAAACATGTAGTCCAAGTCTTGTTGTGGTTAAGGGGGAATAGCCTGTACGCGAAACTCGAGAAGTGCATGTTTAAAAAAAAATCCTTGCCCTTCCTGGGGTATATTATTTCTGATCGTGGTCTTCAAGTGGATCCAGAGAGGGTGAAATCCGTCTTGGAGTGGCCACATTCTATCCAAATATTTCATGGATTCACCAATTTTTAACGACAATTCATTCCAAATTTCTCCTCCATTACTGCTCCCATCTCAGCTTTTACCAAGAATGGAGTGAATGCTAAGGTCTGGTCCCCTGAGTCAGAGTCAGCATTCTCCAATCTCAGGAGCGCCTTCACTTCTGCCTCTGTCCTTCATCATCCTGATGTGACTCTACAGTTTTCCTTGGAAGTTGATGCCTCTTTATCGATGCAGGTGCACCCTTGTTTCAGAGGAATTCCAAAGGAAAAGAGGTATCATGTGGATTCTTCTCTAGGCTTTTCTCCCCTGCTGAGCGCAACTACCTCATTGGGGACCGAGAATTACGCGCCGCCATGTAGGTGTTGGAAGACTGCAGACACCTACTGGTGGGGGCTCATCCTATTATCATGTTTATGGATCACAAAAATCCTACTTATTTGCAGTTTGCTCAGCGACTAATTCCTTGTCAAGCCAGATGGTCGCTGTTCTTCGCCAGCTTTCAGTTTCTTCTCCACTTCCGCCCTGCGGACAAAAACATTAATGCTAATGCCCTGTCCTGGTCAATCGAGAGAGACAGCTCTGAATAAAGTCCTCAAAACATAATTGACCCTTCCAGTTTTATTGCAGTAAACCCCCTACTGATCAAGGATGTCCCTCCTGGAAAAATCTTTGTTCACCTGCAGATGCTGGGGACATGGTTCCAAACTGACTGGACTCTCAGGTGTCAGTAAGACTCGAAACTTTATTACTCATCACTACTGGTGGCCCACACTGCCTAGGGATGTTGTGGACTATGTTTTCTCCTGTACAAACTGTGCCTCAAACAAATCTACCCATTCCAAACTTGCTGGTTTGCTTCAACCTGCACCAGTGTCTGATACCCCCTGGCAACACATTGCTATGGACTTTATTACAGACCTTCCTCCTTTGGCTGGATGTACTACTCTCTGGGTAGTGGTGGACCATTTCTCCAAAACTGCACATTTCGTTCTTTTGACTGGTCTTGCCTCTGCTCCCCATCTGACAAACCTGTTCATTCACCATATCTTTCGTCTACACGGACTAGCCCTCCATATTGTCTCAGACTGGGGAGTACAGTTAATGTCCAAATTCTGGAGAGCCATGTGTAATCTCCCGGATTTCTCATCTGCCTATCACCCACAGTCTAATGGTCAAGTGGAAAGGACCAATCAAATACTAGAAAATTATTTTCGTTATTTTGTTTCTGCCCAACATGACAATTGGGTACAGCTTCTGCCTTGGGCAGAGTTCTCATACAATAACCATACTAGTAAGTCTACTGCTTCGTCCCCATTCTGAATTGTGTACAGTCAGCATCCATGAGTTCCTCTCCCTTCGACAGCCATGACTCAAGTACTGGCAGCTAATTCTTCATTTGGGACTTTCCTTCACATCTGGCAGCAATCCAAATCTGCAATCCTTCAGGCGGTTGATCGCATGAAGAAGTATGCCAATAGTAAATTAAGAGTTCCTCCTCAGTTTTCCCCTGGGAATCAAGGTCTGGATATCTTTTAAAAATATTAATCTCAAGGTGCCTTCTCACAAATTCACTTCAAAGTTCCTCTGCCTTTTCGTGGTCTTGCAACGAATAAACCATGTGTCCTATAAGTTTCGGCTGCCTTCTACTCTCAGGATTCCCAACTTGTTACATATGTCCCTCCCAAAGTTTGTGGTCCTGAACCGCTACAGCAAATCCCCTGATTCTAAATTTGCTCACAGCAGGTCTTCTGACGTCTTCGAGGTGAAGGAAATTCTGGACTACAAGAGAGTAGGAGGAAATACTTTCTATATGGTATACTGGAAAAGGTTTGGTATTGAGGAGAGGTCCTGGAAGCCAGATGGTAACATCAATGCCCCAACTCTCATTAAGAAGTTCCTCCTACACTCTTGACCTAAGAATAAGGGGTGTAAGGGGGGTACTGTTGTGCCTGCAGTCGCTGACCGCCGGCACGTCCTACTTACTGGCAGCCGCATATGCAGGATATTCTCTTCATGCCGGCGTCTCCTTCCCAAAAGACACCGGCACACGAGGCTGCAGCTCCCCTCTGAGTCCTGTAAGTTGCTTGCGTGCTCGTTCCCAGCCTTAAAAGACCAGCGCGTGCACCAGTGCCCTTCCTCTCCTTGCATTAGCGCTGTTGTGTCTGCCCATGTTCGGTACTGAAAATGGTCCCTTAGTTGTATCCTGTATCCTGTGTTCCTGTACACTGTATCCCATAAACAGTAATTGTGTTTATTCCAGTGCAAAGCCAAGTGTCTTCTGTGCCAAGTGTCATCTGTGCCAAGTGCCATCTGTGCCAAGTGTTATCTGTGCCAAGTGTCATCAGTGCCAAGTGTCTGCTACAACACGTGGCTGCTACAACACGTGTCTGCTACTCCTCGTGTTTGCTATGTCGAGTGTCTGCCAAATCATCTACCCGGGTACTCTTGTCCTAGAGACTGTTATTAACTATCGTTTGGCCAGCTGCTGCAATGTTACGGCTGAGAGGCCTAGTGGGTCCACATACCACATAGCCGTGACACTTCTCAGATCACTGTAGCTAAACATTTATAAAAAGTGTTATATACTTTGGGTAACAGAAGTAAATTACATGACTAGTTTGATCAATAAGTTATAGTAAGAGGAGGCTGCAGCTGAGAAATCCGTATTAATTAAGAAGATGGCGTCTTGAGACGTTAATAGTCCTGGCTTCAAATGTATCACAATAAAATATTTTATACTAAATAACATTCGTTCAACTAAGTAACAGTAACAAAAGAAAAGGGGAGGGAAAGGAGGGAAATGGGGTTAGATATTAAATGTACGGATGTAACTTCTGAAACAAATCCTTTCCTCTAATATAGAATAGATGTAAACCAATTCCATGAAAGATTAGGCTATAAAGGGAAATTCCTTCAACCCGTGGAATCAGGGCTAGCAGGTATAGGGAATTAGAAAAAACTAGACCCCAAATTGGCGCTGCTAAGGAAGGCAATTGAATGGCATAGTATGAAGTAATGACATATATTTATTAGTGGCTACGCGTTTCAACGCTGGACCAGCGTCTTCATCAGGCCATACAGTTAAAATAGAACTGACAACTTATATATGGTGAATAGAAAGAAAAAGACCGCCAAGAAACAGGTCAGAGATCACCCCTGACGTCACACGGAGTCATCATGATGCAAAACACAAAGGGTCAGTCAAAATAAATAAACAATTGTATAAATACACAGCTTTAAAAGAAATTATTTTTTATATTACTATATCATATGTTAGATGACCAGCAATATATTTAAAAAGGACAGAGATAAAACAAACAATCATTAATAATGAGTATATGTATAAAAATAGAGCTAAAAGCACCTGTCATATGTGATAGTAGGGAGACCGGCAGGGGCGTAACTAGGAAAGACTGGGCCCCATAGCAAACTTTTGACTGGGGCCCCCCCTCCCCTGGGTGTCACACAACCCCCCCCCCCTTGTAGATAGTGCTTTTTTACAGCCCCCCCTGTAGATAACGCCATACAGCCCCCCCTCTGTAGATAGCGCCATACATCCCCCTGTAGAGAACGCCATACAGCCCCCCTGTAGAGAACGCCATACAGCCCCCCCCTGTAGGGAACGCCATACAGCCCCCCCTGTAGAGAACGCCATACAGCCCCCCGTAGGGAACGCCATACAGCCCCCCTGTAGGGAACGCCATACAGCGTTCCCCCCTCCCCCTGTAGGGAACGCCATACAGCGTCCCCCCTCCCAAAAAAATGCGACCTACAGTGTGTCCTACAAAATACATGTATCCCCTCTCCACAGGATCTCCACAGGACAGGGGATACATGTGTGATCTCTGGCAGCGATAGGGAGAACGGGGGACTGAAAGTCCCCTGAACTTCTCCATGACTAACCTCTGACTATCCCCTATACATGTCTTTTGCTCTATTTTGCGCCTTCAGGACCAGACACCGTTTAGCCATTTTTAGCACGTGTTAGTTAAATGGCTCTAACTTTTTTATTTGTTGGGCTAACGACGTGATTTTTGTGACGTTTTTTCCATAGACAATGCAGGTTTAATTTTTTATCGTTTTTATACGCACCTTTTTTGCTATTTTAGAATTTTTATTCATAAAGTTTGAAAATAATAGTAAAAAAGTAAGCTTTTTTACATTTCAGCTATTTTTTTTTTTGGTAATAACATAGTCTTACCCTAAAATAGACCTTTTATTTGTGATCGTCATTGTCTACCGTAAATCTTTATATATTACATGTCTATATTAGGGTAATTGGGTCAGCGCTAGCGTTACGATAATGATTGGCGGGGGGGGGGACGGTTTTTTTTTTGGGTGGGTATTTTATGTGTATTTATTATTTACATTTTTTTTGCACTTTACTTTATTCTTTTTTTATTACTATGGTCTGTCCCCCAAAGGTCAAAGAAGACCTTTGGGGAACTTTATATATTTTTTTTCTTTCTTTTACACCATGTTTTTCCACTGTAACTGGGGTTGCACAGCAGCCCCAGTTACAGAGGAAATCAGCCCTCTCATAGTGACGATTGTCACTAATAAGGCTGTGCTGGGTCTAGTAAGACCCAGCAGCAGTCTGTCACTAACGGCACCCGGCGATCATGTGACCAGTCACATGATCACCGGGAGGAATAGAGACAGCGCCGCTGCTGCTGTCTCTATTCCTGTACACAGCGCGCATTCAGCGCTGTGTACAAGTGATCAGAGAAGACAGAAGCAGCGAAAGCTGCTTCTATCCTCTCCTCAGGGTCCCCGGCAGTCACTGACAGCCGGAGACCCGACATTCAGCTGCCCGATCGCGCGGGCAGCAAGTTAAAACCCGAGCCGTAGAAAGTCTATGGCTCGGGTTTTAAGGACCCTGACCGCTGGCCGTAAAAATACAGCCAGCGGTCGGGAACCAGTTAATGGCAGAGCGGGGAGATACCTCCCTGCTCTGCCGTAGTGTTCAGTGGCGTCCCGCTGTAGCAGCCATAGCGGCTGCTAGCGGAGCCTCCGGCCATGGTGGGGGCCCGTGCCGGCGGGCGACACGGGCCCCCTCATGCCGCGGGCCCCGTAGCAGCCGCTACTGCTGCTACGGCGGTAGTTACGCCACTGGAGACCGGGATATAGTAGTAATAGCGGCAGACATGCATCACCCACTTCTACAAAGCGGGAACTGGGGTTGTGTGTTAGGGACAGAAAAACAAATCTATATTCACAGATCAAATTAGCAATTCACTAGATGTTGCGGGGAAGTAAAACACAGGCGGCGCTTGGAAAGTGTCCCTGGCGATATAGCAACAAGGGAACTACGGAAGCCGCAATAGGACAAAAGGGGATAGGGGCAATGAATAACTGCAGAGTACGAACACAATAAGGTTGCAAAATCAACTAGCATATATTGCTGCAAGTCGTAAGTATGATATGCTGATGTTTAACTAGCATAACTATAAGGAAAGGAAAATGTTATGTAGGGCTCAAAGCAGAAAGTACCCATACGTATTTTGAAAGTGCAGAGTGTTCAGATACTTGAGATAAAAATAACGAAAGTTGATGGCAGGGATAATGTATAGGGGAGGGACCCAAAAAATTCCACTATATATATGTATATACAGTATATATATAGGAATGGAGACAGCAGAACAAATTGATTTAAACCAAAGAATAGTATAAAAACAGAAAGGATAGTGTGCGGTACTGATAAAAGGATATATAAAAAAGGTTATGAAATGTTGCAACTATGGTAGATTACTTATTGACCCCTTATTGTCTGAAAAAGTATTGACCATTTGAGGAATGTTACAGGTATTCAACCTAATGATGTTTCGCTAATGTCGTTTAGACCATTTGGGTGTAAACAGGAAAGCTTGAAAATCCAATCGTTTTCCCATTGTTTCAGTTTTGACAATCTATTGGCACTATCCAATGGGATTTGTTTAACCTCTTAACGCCAAAGGACGGATATATCCGTCCTCTGCAGCTGCTAGTTCGCGCAGGAGGACGGATATATCCGTCCTGTGATGGCGCGGGTACTGCCACGGTACCCACGCGTTCAGCGGCAGGAGCACGGCTGTTATACACAGCCTGGCTCCTGCTGCAACTGCCGGAATCGAAGCGTGCTACGATTCCGGAAGTTTAACCCATTAAATGCCGCTGTCAATAGTGACAGCGACATCTAATGTGTTTGACAGATGCAAAGAAATCGCGGGTCGCCGTCGGGTTTCCATGGCAGCCGGGGGCCTAACAAAGACCCCCAGATCTGCCTTCAGCAAATGCCTATTAGGCCATGCCGGAGGCATGACCTAATAGATTGCCTGTCAGTTTTAGGCCTCATTTACACGAGCGTATAATAGTCTATGGGGCTGTTTAGACGATGCGTGAATTTTGCGCTGCGTGAGTGCGTTGCGTAAAACTCACGACATGTTCTATATTCTTGCATTTTTCACGCAACACGCACCCATTGACTTCAATGGGTGCGTGAAAACAACGCATGCCACACGGACGGTCCTGCGTTGCATGCGCGAAAAACACGCAAGAGCTGTTCTGTCCATTCTAATTAGTCTATAAAGCTACACAAAGCTACTCCAAACCAGGAAGTGCCTGCCTTTCAAGTGCGAGGGGGCAAGTCTAGCCAGTGCCAGGAGAGTTGTGTGCGGATAGTTTTGAGCGTTTCACAGCCATACTACAGCCATGCCGCGCGGGATGGATGTGGAGCGCCTCATCCTTTTTGTCCAGGAGCATCCAGCGATATGGGATACCAGATGTGAGGAGTATCATAACAGGACGGTGAAGGAGGACGCATGGGAGTTGGTGGCCAAAAACCTCTTTGGGCAAGAGTGGGAGACTGGCCAAACCCGGGACCGCACTCGGTTGGGTGAGTACCTGGCATTTTCTGTCAATGCCTGTCATGCCTATCGAAAACCTGGGCCGGTGCTTCCCCACGTCCCACCGCATTGCCATTGCAGGGCACTTCATTTTGAAGTGAGAGGTGATAGTTCTAATGGCGTGTTATGTTTTTGTTACATCCAACAGTCCAAGATATCAAGATATCAAGACACGGTGGCGGAGCTGCCGTGATCAATTCAGGCGAGAGATGGGTGACAAGGGACGCAGCGGAGATGGGGCATCTCGCAAACGGCCCTACATATATACTAAGCAGCTGATGTTCCTGAAGGACATCATGGATATGCGCACGTAAGCGTTTATGCCGTTGCATGAGTGTAATGTGTGTTTGCCAAGGTCCTGTCTGCCAACGTGTTGTTGTGGGCAATGTTAGATATTGTAGTCATACTTTTTTTGCTCCTTGTAGAACCACCGACAATTTGGAGGACACAGCAGAGGAGACTGACGTGGGGGAGTCTGTGGCAGAACCCCCTGCTCCCAACATCCTGCCACCCAGCCCCGAGCCGACACCCCAGGAGCCCGCACCAGGCCAGTCAGAACGGCCGGTTGCCTCTCCAGCCCAGGAGCGGCCCGTGCGAGCCCGCAGTCGGCGTGTTCGTGCCCCACAGCCCTCCACAGCTGCCCAGGTGGATACGCAGGTACTGGACTATCTCAGGCGAGCCGCAGAGGAGGATGGGAATGATGCCTTCGGCCGCAGCATTGTCCCTCTCCTACGCCTGGTGCCGATGGACCTTATGGGCCGTCTGCAGGCGTCGATCGTCACATTGATCGACGCTTGCAGACCGCCACACAATCCCCATATGTGTTTCACGGCAATAGAGCAGTGGCAAAATAATTACATGCCGCCACCCACGGCCCAGGTGCCTGGGCAATTCCACCCTGTTCCCCAGATGGTACGGCCGTATCCCTACATGCACCCTATGGCTCACCAGCTGCCAGGGCACACATTCCACCCACCACATCAGCACCACTATGTTGGCGAGGGACAACCTACCCAGCTCCAGGTCCAGCATAGTGGTGCTGATATGCAGGAATATGCCTCCCCAGGACAAAGATACCAACACCTGTGAGTCTGTTGGTGGGAATATCTTTGGACGGCAATGTTGTGTGTGGTGCAAGGCTGCCCACGTTTGTTGTGTGCGCACGCTGTTGTTTTATTGTTCGTTACACCATGTTCTTCGTGTGTATGTTCAGGTGCAAAACGTTTTAGTTGGCTCCAAAGCCATCAAGAAAAATAATCATGGTTAATGGTTTGCATTCATGTTATTATTCATTTAGACCACACAACACAAGGTTTGCCACAATGTTCCTTTGCCTACACTCTCACACACCTCTGGCCTTTTGGACCAATGCATGGCCATGTGATATAAGGTTTTAGTTCATCTGTCGGGGTTTGACATAGCTTGAAAGCGATTGCAAAGTTTAGGTCCTGCCATGGGCCCCGAGGCAAACGAACTACACTTGCACTTGGACGGTCCTAAAGTGTAGTCGGCACAACAGGATATATGGGGAAAGTAACTCAGCAACTGTATAAAGTCCTGCTGAACCCCTGAGAGATATAAGCTCGCAACGCGCGTCAAGGGTCCTCTGGTTTTGCGCGTCCCTAACCCAACCCCAAACCCACAAGTACACACAATAGTTACATGGTCACATGACACGTGGGTAGTGAAGCCGCCAAAGAACATACACCCCTTCAAAGGTCTTCTGGCCCCCACGGTGCTGGTCCAGATGGGCACGCAAAATATGCTGCCAACGTATCACGCACGCGAAGGCCAGAAGAGACAGAACGCCCTTGAGGATTCACCGGGACATTGTCAGTGGTGCCTGCATGTGTCAGGATATATTCAGCATCAAAGTTAGCATCATTAATGCGGCAGAAGTTATGCAGAACTACTCCCGCTTGTATAACACGTGTGACATTCGGCATGGACAATTGCATGGTTGAGAGAAATACACGCCACCTGTTTGACATAATGCCAAAGGCACATTCCACACAGCGCCGAGCTCGTCCCAGGCGGAGATTGAACATGCGCCGACGGTCATCCAAGCCCCTTCTTGCAAAGGGACGCATGACTTGCCTAGTGAGTGCAAAGCCCTCATCCGCAACGATAACATACGGGATAGGGGGGCCACTGGAGCCCGGGAGGATGGAAGGTTCCGGCACCGCCAGTCGCCTATTGAGGAGTCGTTTTCCCATTCTTGAAGAACGGAATATGCGTGCATCAGCGGAGCTTCCATACGAGCCAATGTCAACAATAGTGAAACTATAATTGGTGTCCGCCAAGGCTAACAAGACCATAGAAAAAAACTGCTTGTAGTTAAAGTATTGGGAGCCACTGCGTGGGGGCTTTCTCACACGAATGTGTTTGCCGTCTAAGGCACCAACGCAATTCGGAAATTCTGTCGCTCTAAGAAATCCCTCCGAAATACTTAGCCACTGTTCTGTCGTGGGCTGCGGCATGACCGTGCTCTTTAACCTCTGCCACAACACGACACAGGTGGATGTGATAATGAACGAAATGGTGGTCACTCCCAAAAGAAATTCAAAATGCAACGAATGATAGCTATTGCCTGTGGCCAGAAATCTAAGAAAAAACGAGAAAGAAATACAAAGGCAGAACATATGTTAGTGGAGGGCTGGATAAGCAGACAGCGGCATGGTCTAAGTGCAATCCGTTTCACACATACCTCAAGGTCACAAGCAGCCGTTCTTCGACCGAAATGCAGCGTCTCATGTTGGTATTCCTACTAGGTGAGACCAGAGCGAGTTTGCGCAAGAAGAAGGTCAAACGCGGCCACAGACATGCGGCAGAAGGCACGAAATTTTTCGGGATGCCACCTTAACTCCTCATACAGGGTATGGAAATGGCCTTTTATAGTACGTTGCGCCACAAGTGGATGAACCCAAATGCGAGTTCTTACAGACGTCCGGTGCTGCAGCATGTGTCGCCGCTCGCCAAACCGACGTGAGATCATCCAGAGAAGAAGCACACGTGCCAGCGATGGCGAAGCCATAATAGTTGGATGTCAAGGCAATTGCAACGTAAAGGGAAAAACACACGCTTGTTTCTGCAGAGGCGGAAAGAAGGTTCAAAACTGGGTTCTACCAGCCAGCAGGGGTTGGGCCAGCTGGCCTATTTGTAGGCAGGCGTCCCAATAATCCCCTCGGCGTTTTTTATGCGCGATGCAAACGCTAGTCCTGCGCGCGTAAAAAACGCAACAAGCCTGCGTATACGCAGACCATACGCAATACAAACGCGCGAAAAACGCAGCGTTTTTTGCCCGCGCAAAACGCACACGCTCGTGTAAATGAGGCCTTAGGCCTCATTTACACGAGCGTATTATACGCGCGTGCGACGCGCGTGCTTTTCACGCGTGTCGTACTCACCTATAATAGTCTATGGGGCTGTTTAGACGATGCGTGAATTTTGCGCTGCGTGAGTGCGTTGCGTAAAACTCACGACATGTTCTATATTCTTGCGTTTTTCACGCGACACGCACCCATTGACTTCAATGGGTGCGTGAAAACAACGTATGCCACACGGACGGTCCTGCGTTGCATGCGCGAAAAACACGCAAGAGCTGTTCTGTCCATTCTAATTAGTCTATAAAGCTACACAAAGCTACTCCAAACCAGGAAGTGCCTGCCTTTCAAGTGCGAGGGGGCAAGTCTAGCCAGTGCCAGGAGAGTTGTGTGCGGATAGTTTTGAGCGTTTCACAGCCATACTACAGCCATGCCGCGCGGGATGGATGTGAAGCGCCTCATCCTTTTTGTCCAGGAGCATCCAGCGATATGGGATACCAGATGTGAGGAGTATCATAACAGGACGGTGAAGGAGGACGCATGGGAGTTGGTGGCCAAAAACCTCTTTGGGCAAGAGTGGGAGACTGGCCGAACCCGGGACCGCACTCGGTTGGGTGAGTACCTGGCATTTTCTGTCAATGCCTGTCATGCCTATCGAAAACCTGGGCCCTGTATGTGTATTGCGCTCATTAGCACGAGAAACTTTGGTGGAGCAGGTGCTTCCCCACGTCCCACCGCATTGCCATTGCAGGGCCCTTCATTTTGAAGTGAGAGGTGATAGTTCTGATGGCGTGTTATGTTTTTGTTACATCCAACAGTCCAAGATATCAAGACGCGGTGGCGGAGCTGCCGTGATCAATTCAGGCGAGAGATGGGTGACAAGGGACGCAGCGGAGATGGGGCATCTCGCAAACGGCCCTACATATATACTAAGCAGCTGATGTTCCTGAAGGACATCATGGATATGCGCACGTAAGCGTTTATGCCGTTGCATGAGTGTAATGTGTGTTTGCCAAGGTCCTGTCTGCCAACGTGTTGTTGTGGGCAATGTTAGATATTGTAGTCATACTTTTTTTGCTCCTTGTAGAACCACCGACAATTTGGAGGACACAGCAGAGGAGACTGACGTGGGGGAGTCTGTGGCAGAACCCCCTGCTCCCAACATCCTGCCACCCAGCCCCGAGCCGACACCCCAGGAGCCCGCACCAGGCCAGTCAGAACGGCCGGTTGCCTCTCCAGCCCAGGAGCGGCCCGTGCGAGCCCACAGTCGGCGTGTTCGTGCCCCACAGCCCTCCACAGCTGCCCAGGTGGATACGCGGGTACTGGACTATCTCAGGCGAGCCGCAGAGGAGGATGGGAATGATGCCTTCGGCCGCAGCATTGTCCCCCTCCTACGCCTGGTGCCGATGGACCTTATGGGCCGTCTGCAGGCGTCGATCGTCACATTGATCGACGCTTGCAGACCGCCACACAATCCCCATATGTGTTTCACGGCAATAGAGCAGTGGCAAAATAATTACATGCCGCCACCCACGGCCCAGGTGCCTGGGCAATTCCACCCTGTTCCCCAGATGGTACGGCCGTATCCCTACATGCGCCCTATGGCTCACCAGCTGCCAGGGCACACATTCCACCCACCACATCAGCACCACTATGCTGGCGAGGGACAACCTACCCAGCTCCAGGTCCAGCATAGTGGTGCTGATATGCAGGAATATGCCTCCCCAGGACAAAGATACCAACACCTGTGAGTGTGTTGGTGGGAATATCTTTGGACGGCAATGTTGTGTGTGGTGCAAGGCTGCCCACGTTTGTTGTGTGCGCACGCTGTTGTTTTTTTGTTCGTTACACCATGTTCTTCGTGTGTATGTTCAGGTGCAAAACGTTTTAGTTGGCTCCAAAGCCATCAAGAAAAATAATCATGGTTAATGGTTTGCATTCATGTTATTATTCATTTAGACCACACAACACAAGGTTTGCCACAATGTTCCTTTGCCTACACTCTCACACACCTCTGGCCTTTTGGACCAATGCATGGCCATGTGATATAAGGTTTTAGTTCATCTGCCGGGGTTTGACATAGCTTGAAAGCGATTGCAAAGTTTAGGTCCTGCCATGGGCCCCGAGGCAAACGAACTACACTTGCACTTGGACGGTCCTAAAGTGTAGTCGGCACAACAGGATATATGGGGAAAGTAACTCAGCAACTGTATAAAGTCCTGCTGAACCCCTGAGAGATGTAAGCTCGCAACGCGCGTCAAGGGTCCTCTGGTTTTGCGCGTCCCTAACCCAACCCCAAACCCACAAATACACACAATAGTTACATGGTCACATGACACGTGGGTAGTGAAGCCGCCAAAGAACATACACCCCTTCAAAGGTCTTCTGACCCCCACGGTGCTGGTCCAGATGGGCACGCAAAATATGCTGCCAACGTATCACGCACGCGAAGGCCAGAAGAGACAGAACGCCCTTGAGGATTCACCGGGTCATTGTCAGTGGTGCCTGCATGTGTCAGGATATATTCAGCATCAAAGTTAGCATCATTAATGCGGCAGAAGTTATGCAGAACTACTCCCGCTTGTATAACACGTGTGACATTCGGCATGGACAATTGCATGGTTGAGAGAAATACACGCCACCTTTTTGACATAATGCCAAAGGCACATTCCACACAGCGCCGAGTTCGTCCCAGGCGGAGATTGAACATGCGCCGACGGTCATCCAAGCCCCTTCTTGCAAAGGGACGCATGACTTGCCTAGTGAGTGCAAAGCCCTCATCCGCAACGATAACATACGGGATAGGGGGGCCACTGGAGCCCGGGAGGATGGAAGGTTCCGGCACCGCCAGTCGCCTATTGAGGAGTCGTTTTCCCATTCTTGAAGAACGGAATATGCGTGCATCAGCGGAGCTTCCATACGAGCCAATGTCAACAATAGTGAAACTATAATTGGTGTCCGCCAAGGCTAACAAGACCATAGAAAAAAACTGCTTGTAGTTAAAGTATTGGGAGCCACTGCGTGGGGGCTTTCTCACACGAATGTGTTTGCCGTCTAAGGCACCAATGCAATTCGGAAATTCTGTCGCTCTAAGAAATCCCTCCGAAATACTTAGCCACTGTTCTGTCGTGGGCTGCGGCATGACCGTGCTCTTTAACCTCTGCCACAACACGACACAGGTGGATGTGATAATGAACGAAATGGTGGTCACTCCCAAAAGAAATTCAAAATGCAACGAATGATAGCTATTGCCTGTGGCCAGAAATCTAAGAAAAAACGAGAAAGAAATACAAAGGCAGAACATATGTTAGTGGAGGGCTGGATAAGCAGACAGCGGCATGGTCTAAGTGCAATCCGTTTCACACATACCTCAATGTCACAAGCAGCCGTTCTTCGGCCGAAATGCAGCGTCTCATGTTGGTATTCTGGTAGGTGAGACCAGAGCGAGTTTGCGCAAGAAGAAGGTCAAACGCGGCCACAGACATGCGGCAGAAGGCACGAAATTTTTCGGGATGCCGCCTTAACTCCTCATACAGGGTATGGAAATGGCCTTTAATAGTACGTTGCGCCACAAATGGATGAACCCAAATGCGAGTTCTTACAGACGTCCGGTGCTGCAGCATGTGTCGCCGCTCGCCAAACCGACGTGAGATCATCCAGAGAAGAAGCACACGTGCCAGCGATGGCGAAGCCATAATAGTTGGATGTCAAGGCAATTGCAACGTAAAGGGAAAAACACACGCTTGTTTCTGCAGAGGCGGAAAGAAGGTTCAAAACTGGGTTCTACCAGCAAGCAGGGGTTGGGCCAGCTGGCCTATTTGTAGGCAGGCGTCCCAATAATCCCCTCGGCGTTTTTTTATGCGCGATGCAAACGCTAGTCCTGCGCGCGTAAAAAACGCAACAAGCCTGCGTATACGCAGACCATACGCAATACAAACGCGCGAAAAACGCAGCGTTTTTTGCGCGCGCAAAACGCACACGCTCGTGTAAATGAGGCCTTACACTGACAGGCAATAATGCTTTGGTATACTAAGTATACCAAAGCATTATACAGGGTGGGCCATGTATATCACCAACCATTCCCATTTTATTTAGGTGAATCCATATAAATGGCCCACCCTGTATATGCGATCGGCAGATCGCATAGTGAAGTCCCCTGGTGGGACTAAAAAAAAAATGTAAATCAGGTAAATAAAGTTTGTGAAAAAAAAAAAAAAATTACAGTCAAAATCAAATAAAACTACTTTTTTAGCCCAAAAAGTGGTTTTATTTAGTAAAAGTGTCACAACAAATAACACATACACACATATGGTATCCCCGCGATTGTAACGACTTACAATAAAATGAACATATTAATTAAACCGCCGGCGTTCAAAAAAAACGCAAAAAACAATGGCAAAATTCTCTCTTTTCTCCCATTCCCCCGATAAAACATCAAATAAAAGTTAATCTATAAGTCCTATGTACCCCAAAATAGTACTAATGAAAACTACACATTGGCCCGCAAAAATCATAACTGAACTGGTCCTTAAAAAATAGCCTTTTGACATTTTCTTGAAAGTGTGAGAAATTGCTCTTAAAGTTCTAGGCCTTGTAAAATCCTATAAAAATAAAATAATGTTAAAAAAAACTATGCAAATATAAAGTAGACATATGGAATATGTGAAATAGTAACTATTTTGTGTGGTATTACTATCTGTTTTACAAGCACATACATTTAAAATTAGAAAAATCATAATTTTTGCAAATGTTCTTTTGTTTTTTTTAACATTTAAGCAATGAATTTATTGACCAAATTTTTCCACTAATATAAAGTACAATATGTCACGAGAAAACAATCTCAGAATCCCTTGAATGGGCAAAAGCATTCCAGAGTTATTAGCACATAAAATGACACATGTCAGATTTGAAAAAATTGGTCTGGTCCTGAAGGTCAAAATGAGCTCGATCCCAAAAAGGTTAATGACCGTCGATAGGCCTTTTCATGGCGGTCATTAAGGGGCTTTATTCTAGGCTGCCACGTTTTCACGGCAGCTTAATTAACGTCCTGCACGGGTCTCTCACGGGTTTACTTAGATCGCGGCTGTTTAACCCCTCAAATACCACGGTCATTAGTGACCGCTGCATTTGATTTGTTTACAGAGGGAGGGAGATCCCTCTGCCACCCATAGGTGGCCCACAAATGCAATTGCGGGCATCCGATGGGGTGCCATGGCAACCGGGGCCTAATAAAGACCCCCAGGTCTGCCCTGGCTACATAAATATTAGGACGTGCCAGAGGCATATCCTAATAGATGCCTGTCAGTATTACACTGACAGGCAATAATGCTCTGGTATACAAAGTATACCAAAGCATTATATCTGCGATCTAAAGATCGCATAGTGAAGTCTCCTAGTGAGACTGAAAAATAATTAATGTAATATAAACATTAATAAAAACGTACACATTAAAAAAAATAAAACCATTTTTTTGCCATAAAAAATTGTTTTATTTAGTAAAAGAATAAAATAAAAACTACACATACAGTGAAGGAAATAAGTATTTGATCCCTTGCTGATTTTTTAAGTTTGCCCACTGTCGAAGACATGAACAGTCTAGAATTTTTAGGCTAGGTTAATTTTACCAGTGAAAAAAAAACTGAAAATCACATTGTCAAAATTATATATATTTATTTTCATTGTGCACAGAGAAATAAGTATTTGATCCCTTTGGAAAACAAGACTTAATACTTGGTGGCAAAACCCTTGTTGGCAAGCTTAACAGTCAGACGTTTTTTGTAGTTGATGATGAGGTTTGCACACGTGTTAGATGGAATTTTGGCCCACTCCTCTTTGCAGATCATCTGTAAATCATTAAGATTTCGAGGCTGTCGCTTGGCAACTCGGATCTTCAGCTCCCTCCATAAGTTTTCGATGGGATTAAGGTCTGGAGACTGGCTAGGCCACTCCATGACCTCAATGTGCATCTTTTTGAGCCACTCCTTTGTTGCCTTGGCTGTATGTTTCGGGTCATTGTCGTGCTGGAAGACCCAGCCACGAGCCATTTTTAATGTCCTGGTGGAGGGAAGCAGGTTGTCACTCAGGATTTGATGGTAGATGGCTCCATCCATTCTCCCATTGATGCGGTGAAGTAGTCCTGTGCCCTTAGCAGAGAAACACCCCCAAAACATAATGTTTCCACCTCCATGCTTGACAGTGGGGACGGTGTTCTTTGGGTCATAGGCAGCATTTCTCTTCCTCCAAACATGGCGAGTTGAGTTAATGCAAAAGAGCTCAATTTTAGTCTCATCTGACCACAGCACCTTCTCCCAATCACTCTCAGAATCATCCGGATGTTCATTTGCAAACTTCAGACGGGCCTCTACAAGTGCCTTCTTGAGCAAGGGGACCTTGCGGGCACTGCAGGATTTTAATCCATTACGGCGTAATGTGTTCCCAATGGTTTTCTTGGTGACTGTGGTCCCAGCTGCCTTGAGATCATTAACAAGTTCCCCCCGTGTAGTTTTCGGCTGAGCTCTCACCTTCCTCAGGATCAAGGATACCCCACGAGGTGATATTTTGCATGGAGCCCCAGATCGATGTCGATTGACAGTCATTTTGTATGTCTTCCATTTTCTTACTATTGCACCAACAGTTGTCTCCTTCTCACCCAGCGTCTTACTTATGGCTTTGTAGCCCATTCCAGCCTTGTGCAGGTCTATGATCTTGTCCCTGATATCCTTAGAAAGCTCTTTGGTCTTGCCCATGTTGTAGAGGTTAGAGTCAGACTGATTAATTGAGTCTGTGGACAGGAGTCTTTTATACAGGTGACCATGTAAGACAGCTGTCTTTAATGCAGGCACCAAGTTGATTTGGAGCGTGTAACTGGTCTGGAGGAGGCTGAACTCTTAATGGTTGGTAGGGGATCAAATACTTATTTCTCTGTGCACAATGCAAATAAATATATATAATTTGGACTATGTTATTTTTTTTATTTTTTTTTATATAATCTATCTCTCACTGGTAAAATTGACCTAGCCTAAAAATTCTAGACTGTTCATGACTTTGACAGTGGGCAAACTTACAAAATCAGCAAGGGATCAAATACTTATTTCCTTCACTGTATATGGTATCCCCGCAATAGTAATGACCCAAAAAAGAAAGTTAGCATATTATTTAAACCGCAAGGTCCACTGTGTTATATGAAGTCCAGAGTCAATGCAGCCGTCTACCAGTAAATTTTAGAGCACTTCATGCTTCCCTCTGCTGACAAGCTTTATGGAGATGCTGATTTCATTTTCCAGCAGGACTTGGCACTTGTCCACACAGCCAAAAGTACCAATACCTGGTTTAATAACCACAGTATCACTGTGCTTGATTGGCCAGCAAACTCGCCTGATCTAAACCCCATAGAGAATCTATGGGATATTGTCAAGAGAAAGATGAGACACCATACCCAACAATGCAGACGAGCTGAAGGCTGCTATCAAAGCAACCTGGGCTTCCATAACACCTCAGCAGTGCCACAAGCTGATCGCCTCCATGCCACGCCGCATTGATGTAGTAATTCATTCAAATGGAGTCCCGACCAAGAATTGAGGGCATATACTGTACATACTTTTTAGTAGGCCTACATTTCGGAATGAAAAATTATTTTTTAAAGTGGGCTCAGTTTTCATTAACTGTTAGCCATAACCATCAACATAAAAAGAAAAAAGATGCTGGAAATAGATCACTCTGTGTGTAATGAATCTATATAATATATGAGTTTCACTTTTTTTTATAGAATTTCTGAAATAATTCAATTTTTTGATGATATTCTAATTCACTGAGAAGGACTAGTGTATTTATATATATATATATATATATATATATATATATATATATATATATATTTACATGTATATATATGTATATATATATATGTATATATATATATATATATATATATATATATATATATATACGCATATATATATATACACACAGACAGCAGACAGCTTTGTGTAATGTAGCCTGCCATGTTCATTGTGAAATTTGTTGCCCTGCTGCTTTTGGGAAATGCAGTGTATTAGATCCGATATCTATTTATTGTACTATTTCAATTGAATTGTATACTTCACTTTACCACATGTCATATATTAACAGTATTTTGTTTGTGTTTTGCCTGTATTATGTACCACTGTTTTATTTCTGATTGTTTCTTTCAATGTATTGTATAAGTTTTCCTCTTGGTGGAGCTCCTTGGCCATATACATAAATATTATTTTCTTTACGTTGATAAGATATAAAGGTCATATTTATAATAAACTGTGTTTTTTCTCTTGGTCTGTAAATGTATTGCAGCTTAAAACATTCATTTTATAATTGGACCTAAGAGTATACATCCAGGGAATCTTTTTTATATTTTTTTTTATGACATGCACTTTTACCATGACAAATGCAATATTTTTATTTATATGGCTTGCAACTTCAATAAGTTATTAAGATGTTGTGTATGTCAGTAAATGCATTTCTAATTGTGGCTTCTCCAGAACGAGACCTGACATGATTACTGATACAGTTTATGTTTGTACTCTGTATTAAGGCTTCTGTATTAATAAAAAACAAAAACTGTATTCTGTATTAATCTCAGATATTGTATAATTCAAAGAATAGTTATTGACATAACAAAAGGGAGAAAAGCAGACCTTTTGGCCAATGATGTCAAAGTTACATGTTCAATACCAATTTTATGTGCACTAACTGAATTTGCTGCTATTGAGTGAATTACTTTTACAATCCATTCACTTAGGATTTACGTGCACTATTGCATGGGATACACACTTGTAATAAAACAATATTTTGAAAAAAGTAACAATATAATTCCTTTTTCTTGATTCCCTGTCTCTGGTATGTGTACTAACTAGTCTTAACCTTCTATTTATGTTTTAAAACAGGGAAACCCCTTGGAGGTTGTCGGTCACCGCTTTGTTAAAGTGACTTTTATTGTTAAAGGACGTCCATGTCATATATTTTATTTTACAATGAGTGATTTTGCAGACCTCCAGTTGCCAAAGCCACAATTTGTATCTTTATAAAAGATATGTTTCCCCTCTATAAGTTAAACAAAATAGTTCTCCATCAGCACATAACCTCTTTTTTGGAGATATGTATATTTTTCCAAATCTGTTTTTATTTTCTGAGTATATTTGTATTCTATTTTCATTACATGGTTATGGCAGTCATTTTTGCCTTAGTTGCTGCAACAGCAGTTCTAAAGATTTGCTAGAACGTCTTTGGGAGGAGGAGGTGAGAGGTGTCCATCAATTATTCTTAATGGTTTGATTGTGTGATATCTGCCTCCAGCTTTATAATAGAGGTATTGCCTTCTATTGTAGTACTGTCCTGTGATTATAATGAGATGACTGCAGTGTACACAGCACAAGTTGAAAGTGACAAGAAGGGTTAGCTTATTGTGAGGGCTCAGTGGCCAATGTGAAAATGCAAGATCTCATTTTTATTTTTTTTTTAAATATAGATAGCGACATGAAAAATATAAAAAAAAACACCAAAATATGTACATAATATCTTGGGTCTGGAATCCAATAGGTGAGGCAACAACCCTGTTAACAATAATAGTCAGTAGTACTGCAGAGTTCGGAGCACATTTAGGAGTTGTACTTCAAGGAGTTGTAGTGCAGCAACCGGGAATAAGGAATAGCCTTAACAGGGTTAGCTCAGGCTAACCTGGGGTGCAGAGCCTAAGGAATCCCCATGTCTTCACCCTAAAACCCTGCAAGGGAGCATGAACTTTGCTGCAGGGTAATTCTAAGGTTGTGATCCATAGGTAAGTCCCCAAATGATGACTAAGCTGCAGATGATGGAGTACAACGGAAAGAGGGATCAGTCCTGGTCATATGTATGCAGAGACTGGTACACAGAATCGTGGGATTAGCTGTGGTTGGATGTATGCAGAGTTTGGTACACAGGAGCGAGAGATCAGCCATGATCAGTCATATGCAGAGTTCAGTACACAGGAGAGCAATAGTAGTTAAGCACAGGAAAGGTGGATTACTGGCAAGCCCGAATAATCAGGCACAAGAAGTACAAAGCTGTAGGTAATACTGTGATTGGCTGTATAGCAGGTTCAGCCTCTAACTAATCACCAAGAGCAGCAAACACATAGCTGGGCAAGCTAGAGCAAGCGAGGATTCTTGTAGCAGAGCGGTTAAGGGTACAATCACGAGACAGTGAAAAAAAATGTCCATTAAAAACTGATCAGCTGTCAGTTTATCATGGTCATTTTGCATCAGTGTGTCTCTAAATTTTCATCCATTTCCAGTCTGTCTGTCCATTTTTAATGGCCATTTGTCATCTGTTTGCCATCCGTTTTTCATAGACGTTAAAAAAACGTTAAAAAAAAACTGATGAATTTGACTTGTCAGGCTATTTGTACCAACCCCATGAAATCACCCAAAGGAAGGTCACATGTTTACCTAGACACTATTTTCACTGGCTTTCACAGCATAGAGACCTTTCTTGTTTCCATAGTTTTTCTAGATTGTTTTCTGGACTATTTATAGCTAGTTTTGGATTGCAACATGCCCTCAGTACCTGTAGACCGTGTACTGCTGCATTGACTGATTTCTGGGTAATTTGGAGGGCCTCCACAAATGCTTGATGAAGAACCCAGGAGGAAGCGCTGGCGATACTGGATTCACCCCATCGTGTCCCAGCGTGGCTGGAAGGGACACTTCCACATTCTTTACCGTGACCTGCGCCAGCACCCGGATGAATTCCAAGCATTCTGCCGGATCTCTATCCCGACATTTGATAGGCTGGTGGTGTCGCCACGGGCTTGTCTAACTTATCAAGACACAAACATGCGACGTTCTGTTTCTGCTGAAGAACGGCTCATCGTTACCCTGGGGTAAGCCAGAAATACTGTCCCCTTTGACCAATACTGCCATGTTACCCTCAGAGAATTGGTGTAGTCTCTCTTTTGTATGTTAATACCATGTAACCTTCATAGAGCTACTGTATGCCCCTTTTGTATAACACCATGTCACCTTCATAGAACAGCTGTATTCCCCCTTTTGAATAATAACACCATGTCACGTGCATAGATATAGCACTACCATGTTACCATGCCCCCTTTACTACAATCTGTCCCATTGCATTACTTTTTGGGAGACACGGTCTGAAACAAAACAAAAAAATAGAAAATGCCACTAGTTTACTGACTGCAGAATAGTGTAGTTGGTGGTATAGTGTATACAGATGTATTGCTTAAATTTTTTTTTCCTTTTACTTTTCTAGATTCTTGGCGACTGGAACCTCCTTTCGCTTCACTGCATTTTCAATTCCTCCTGGGGACTACTACCATCACGGGGATCATCCGCTCGACCTGCCAGTTAATCTGGACTATATTCATGGAGATGGTGATGTCTCCACCCACACCTGAAGCCAGGCTGAGGGGTTTCAGGATGCTGCGCAGTTTCCAAACTGCATAGGGGCGCTGGACGGAAAGCACATCCGTGTTAAGAAACCGTCGAACTCTGGCTCCCATTTCTATAATTACAAACAGTATTTCTCGGAAGTGCTGTTGGCTTTGGCTAACAGCAATTACCGGTTTGTGATTGCGGATATTGGAGCCTATGGAAGCGCTGCGGATGCTGGCATCTTTAGGGCTTCCAGAATGAATGAGCAGCTTCCTAACAACCCAGCTGTTCTTACCTGAAGACCGCCCCCTGCCTGGCTCTACTGGACCTTCCTCCCCCTTCATCATTGTGGCGGACAAGGGGTTCAGACTCTCCCAGCATGTGATGCACCCTTTCCCCAGACGAGGATTGGACACCCGTAAGCGCTTATTTAATTACCGGCTCACCAGAGCTTGCCGGTATGTTGAGTGCGCATTTGGGATCCTTGCCTGCAAGTGGAGAGTTTACCAGTCGCCCATCCAGACAGATTCTGAGAACGTGGACTTGGACATCCAAGCCTGCGTTCTCCTACACAACTTCACCCGGATCCATGATGCCACATTGGATTTTGATTTGGAGAATACCTTTCCTGCTTCATCTGTCCCTTTATACACTATGGCGCATGGAAGACCTGGATCATCGGGCCTTGAGATTCGGAAGTTGTATGCGGACTACTTCATGACCCCGGAGGGTTCTGTTCCATGGCAACTGGATCATATCCACTAGGGTTGCTGATTTTTTTGTGGACAGTGTAACGTTTCTACTTTTGTTTTACTAGTTTAGTTATGTTTGGTTTTGTTTAGTTAGTGTAGGGACTTGCAATGCAATGAGGACCCTTAAAGTGGGTTGCAAGCTAATGTATTTTTAGCAAAATATGAGTTTTTTTCTACTTTTCTTTAAGTCAGAAAATTCTTTTAATTTTCCGTTTTAAAATGTATAAATTCAAAATCACCAACATGGTGACAACAAAAGCACCAACATGCAAAACTACAGTTAAAACAAATAGATAAAGAAATAAAACAATTTAATTGTCTAATAACTGCTGGAAAGAGTTGTCAGGGGTAGTTCTAACAAAACTCCCCTCTAAAACGTCCTGGTTACCCTGGATATGGTAGTGTCCCTAGAAGCATGGGCCAGGTTGTGTGCCAGATGGGACAGGTGGTGGAGGAGGTCCCAAGTAGGACCAGGTTGGCCAGGTCAATACTTTCCTGTAGAAGGAACAGGTCGGCCGTACGATCCGGCTGACTGTATGGACGGTCTCTGTCCCTGAAACTGCCCAGGAGGCACATAGTTTGTACGATAGGGGCAGTCCTGACTAAAAAGGAGTGGGGACGATTACATCCCCCAATAATGGTTACGTGTCACTGGTGTTGCAGGTGAAAATCGTGCCTCATCCAGCTGTTTCTCATATGAATTGAGGCACCTCACTACGGGGGATGGGTCATTTGGCGGTTCTCCAAAACTGCTGTTATTGCCATGTGAGCATAGTACCTCTTTGTTCTGGGATCCGGCCCAAGAGGGATCCCAAAGATCGTAGGAATGTCTCTTCAACACCCTCTTGCCAGGATTTTTCAAGGTACTCTGGTTTATCCTGGCCCTGGTTAAAGTGTAGCTAAATGTTCAACAAAATTCTGACATGTCATAGTGACATGTCAGAAGTTTTGATTGGTGGGGGTCCGAGCATTGAGACCCCCACCAATCGCTAAAACTAAGCAGCTGAAGCACTCGTGTGAGCGCTCAGGCGCTTAGTTTCTGTTCGGCTTTATCCGGAAATCCGATGTATTGGAGTACAGGCTCATAAACTTTCTTTTGAGTCCTTCCTCCGATACATTTATTACCGGAAAAAGCCAGACAGAAATGAAGCGGCTGAGCGCTCACATGAGCGCTTCTGCTGCTTCGTTTTAGCAATTGGTGGGGGTCTCTGTGCTCGGACCCCCACCAATCAAAACTTCTAACATGTCACTATGACATGTCAGAAGTTTGTTAAAGGTTTAGCTACACTTTAAGTCCTTCTAAGGGGCAGAAGCTATTTCTTAAAGTTTTCGTCTTTGCACTGGACGGAATACAGAGGTTGTAGTTGTGGGAGTCCCTAGCTCCTTTTTGTTGATGGTAGCAAGCATCAGGAAGGTCAATTGTCCCACAAAGTGACCATGTAGATGGCGCCCAAGTACCCTCTAAAAACTAGTGCCACACAGTGTCCATGTAGATCGTGCCAGACAGTAACCATGAAGATTGTGCCACACAGTGCCCATGTAGATGGTGCCACACTGTGGCCATGTAGATTGCCTAAAAAGTGACAATGTTGATGGCGCCCAAGTGCCCTCTGAAACTAGTGCCACACAGTGTCCATATAGATAGTGCCACACAGTGCCCATGTAGATAGTGCCACAGTGTCCATGTGGATAGTGCCAAATTGCCCCCTGAAAATAGTGCCACAGAGTGCCCACATAGATTGTGCCACACAGTGACCGTGTAGATTGTCCCACAAAGTGACCATATACAAGGTGCCCAAGTGTCATCTGAAACTAGTGCCACACAGTGTCCATGTAGATAGTGCCACACAGTGCCCATGTAGATAGTGCCACACAGTGCCCATGTAGATTGTGCCACAGTTCCCATATAGATAGTGCCACACAGTGCCCATGTAGGTGATGCCAAAGTGACACCTGAAGATTGTGTCACACAGTGCCCATGTAGACAGTGCCAAAGTGCCCTATGAAACAGTGGCCATGTAGGTAGTGCCCGTGAAAATTGTGCCATGCAGTGCCAATGTAGATATTGCTAAAGTGCCCCCAGAAGATGGTTAACGCCATACTAGCCCTGTAGTTAACAACACTCTGACCCTATAGTTATCGTCAAACTAACCCCTGTACTAGCGCCACAATGCCCCCGGTACTAGCACCACAATGCCCCGTGTAATTGCGCCACAATGCCCCCTGTACTAGCGCCACAATGCCCCCTGTACTAGCGCAACAATGCCACCGGTACTACCACCACTATGCCCCCTGTACTGGTGCCACCACACGGCCTAAAATGCTGCCTGAATGCCCCTGACTCACATATGCAGCGCCATGTTCTTCAGGCTCCTCACAGGTTCAGCGCAGGCGGCGCGATGATGTCATCGTGCCACCGATAGCCAGCAAGAGAACCAATAGTTCCCTTGCCTGTTGAATCCCCTTGTCAATTATGTTTTTAACGGTTGTTACATGGATTAACAGCCGTTAAAAACTGATCCATTGACTTCTATGTAGGCCGTCAGGCCGTGAAGACGGACAAAAATGGGACATGTCCTATTTTTTGACGGCCAATATTCACTGGTCGTTTAAAAACGTCCGTGTACACACACTCATAGAACCTCATTGTTCTGAAAACAGCCGTGTGAAGGCCGTTCAAAAAAAATGCCCATCAAACAGCCGTTTTTCACAGTTGTGTGAATGTAGCCTAGGACTAAAAACCAAGACTGGAGAGTCCAGAGATCTAAGTACAGGAAATTCAGTGTATAACATAAAAACTTGTTTTAAACAATTGTTTATTTTCTAACAATAGATTCCCTTTAAGTGACGTTTGGGAAATAAAAAATAGCTACACTAAAGCCATAAGAGGAAATTTATCAAGCAATTTGCAGCAGGTTTTTTTTACGTCAAAAAGTTGCACATTTTGTTGCATGCCATATTTGTACACAAATTTGCAACTTTTCTCAACACTTGCCAGTTTTTTAAAGTGAAAAATGGTCAGGGTTAACCCCTTCAGGACTGAGCCTGTTTTGGCCTTCAGGACGAAGCCGATTTTTCAAATCTGACATGTGTCACTTTATGTGATAATAACTCCTGAATGCTTTTACCTATCCAAGTGATTCCGAGATTGTTTTCTCGTGACATATTGTACTTTATGTTAGGGAAAAAATTTGGTCGATAAATTGAATATTTATTTGTAAAAAATACCAAGATTTAGAGAAAATTAGCAAAAATTAGCATTTTTCTAAATGTAAATGTATTTACTTGTAAAACAGATAGTAATACCACACAAAATACTTACTAGTTTACATTTCCCATATGTCTACTTTATGTTTGCTGTGTTTTTTGAACATTCTTTTATTTTTCTAGGACGTTACAAGGCTTAGAACTTTAGAAGCAATTTCTCATATTTTCAAGAAAATTTCAAAAGCCTATTTTTTCAGGGACCAGTTCAGTTCTGAAGTGGTTTTGAGGGCCTTATATATTAGAAAGTCCCCATAAATCACCCCATTTTGAAAACTGCACCCCTCAAAGTATTCAAAACAGCATTCAGAAAGTGTTCTAACCCTTTAGGCGTTTCACAGGAATTAAAGCAAAGTAGAGGTGAAATGTACAATTTTTTTTTTGAAAATTCATTTGTAATGAAGGTTTTACCCAAGAAATGCAACTCAATATTTATTGCCCAGATTGTGCAGTTTTTAGAAATATCCCACATGTGACCCTAGTGCGGTAATGGACTAAAACACAGGCCTCAGAAGCAAAGGAGCACCTAAAGGATTTTGGGGCCTCCTATTTTTAGAATATATTTTAGGCACCATATTAGGTTTGAATAGGTCTTGTGGTACCAAAACAGTAAAGACCCCCCAAAAGTGACCCCATTTTGGAAACTACACCCCTCAAGGAATTTATCTATGGGTATAGTTATCATTTTGAACCCACAGTTTTTTTGCTAAATTTATTTTAATTAGTATGTGAAGATGAAAATTGACTTTTTTTCTGAAAAAACATAGAAATTTTTAATTTTTCCAAGGAATAAAGTAGAAAAAACACCCCAACATATGTAAAAAATTTCTCCCGAATACGTAAATACTTCCGATTATGTGGTAATAAACTGCTGTTTGGAACCACAGCAGGGCTCAGAAGGGAAGAAGCGCCATTTGGATTTTGGATTTCTGATTTTGCTGGAATAGTTTTCAGTGCCGTGTCGTGTTTACAATGCACCGGAGGAACCAAAATAGTGGAAACCCCCCAAAAGTGACCCCATTTTGGAAACTACACCCCTCAAGGAATTTATCTATGGGTATAGTTATCATTTTGAACCCACAGTTTTTTTGCTAAATTTATTTTAATTAGTATGTGAAGATGAAAATTGACTTTTTTTCTGAAAAAACATAGAAATTTTTAATTTTTCCAAGGAATAAAGTAGAAAAAACACCCCAACATATGTAAAACAATTTCTCCCGAATACGTAAATACTTCCGATTATGTGGTAATAAACTGCTGTTTGGAACCACAGCAGGGCTCAGAAGGGAAGAAGCGCCATTTGGATTTTGGATTTCTGATTTTGCTGGAATAGTTTTCAGTGCCGTGTCGTGTTTACAATGCACCGGAGGAACCAAAATAGTGGAAACCCCCCCAAAAGTGACCCCATTTTGGAAAATACACCCCTCAAGGAATTTTTTTAGGGGTAAAGTTAGCATTTTGACCAAACAGTTGTTTTGCTGAATTCATTGGAATTAGTCTGTAAAGGTAAAAATCTACATTTTTGCTGAAATAACTTAGACATTTTTAATTTTTACAAGGAATAAAGGAGAAAAAGCACCCCAACATTTGTAAAACAATTTCTCCCGATTACGTAAATACGCCATATATGGTAATAAAGTGCTGTTTGGACCCACAGCGGGGCTTAGAAGGCAAGGAGTGCTATTTGGCTTTTGGAGCTCAAATTTAGCTGGAATAGTTTTTGGGTGTCATGTCGAATTTGCAAAGCCCCCGAGGGACCATAACAGTGGACGTCCCCAAAAAGTAACCCCATTTGGGAAACAACACCACTTAAGGAATCTATGTAGGGGTATAGTGAGCATTTAGACCCCACACGTCTTTTGCAGAATTTATTAGAATTAGGTCGTGAAAATTAATATAAACATTATTTCCACTAAAATGTAGAATTTTTTCAATTTCACAAAAGATAAAGGAGAAAAAGCACCCCAATATTTGTAAAGCAATTTCTCCCGAGTACGGCTATACCCACATGTGGTCATAAACGCTTTTTCATTAGAAAGTAATTAACCCTTTCCGGACTGATCCATGTTTTGCTTTTTATTTTTAATTTTTCCCTCCCCGCTTTCCGAGAGCCTTAGGCGGGATTCACACGACAGGGTTTCCCGGCCGGGTGCCGGCCGTTCATAAATCGGCCGGCACCCGGCTGCATTAGGAATAATAGACCCCTAATGGGGCTATTCACACGACCGATTTTTTGACGGCCGGGAAAACCGGCCGTCAAAAAATAGGACATGCTCTATTTTCGGCCGGGTGCCCGGCCGCCCGGCTCCCATAGAAGTCTATGGGGCCGGGTAATACCCAGCCATCACCGGAATGTGTCCCGAGTGATGGCCGGGTCTACCGTCGCTCGCGCACTCTCTCTCCTCCTCCTCAGAGTGCATGTGAGGAGGAGGAGGAGGGTCTTTTATTGCTCGCTGTAGGAGTCGGAATCCCCAATCCCCCGGTGCGTGACTACACTGTCCAGATATGGACACAGCGAAGTCACTCACTTCTGCAGCGGAATCCCCGACTCTATGGCCGGGGATGCAGGTACAGGCGAAGTGAGTGACTACACTGTCCATATATGGACACAGCGAAGTCACGCACTTCTGCAGCGGAATCCCCGACTCTATGGCCGGGGATGCCGCTACAGGAGAAGTGAGTGACTACACTGTCCATATATGGACACAGCGAAGTCACGCACTTCTGCAGCGGAATCCCCGACTCTATGGCCGGGGATGCCGCTACAGGAGAAGTGCATGACTACACTGTCCATATATGGACACAGCAAAGTCACGTACTTCTGCAGCGGAATCCCCGACTCTATGGCCGGGGATTCCGCTACAGGAGAAGTGCATGACTACACTGTCCATATATGGACACAGCAAAGTCACGTACTTCTGCAGCGGAATCCCCGACTCTATGGCCGGGGATGCCGCTACAGGAGAAGTGCATGACTACACTGTCCATATATGGACACAGCAAAGTCACGTACTTCTGCAGCGGAATCCCCGACTCTATGGCCGGGGATTCCGCTACAGGAGAAGTGAGTGACTACACTGTCCATATATGGACACAGTGACGTCACTCACTTCTGAAGCGAATTCCCGACCTGTGGCAGGGAATTCCTCTTCAGGAGAATTCAGTGACTACACTGTCCATATATGGACATTGAAGTCAGTGACTTCTCCTGGAAGGGGGGGGGGGATGGGTGCAACCTACAGGGGGCTGTGTGGGATCACCTACAGGGGACTTGGTGGCATCACCTACAGGGGGCAGGGTGGCATCACCTACAGGGGGCAGGGTGGCATCACCTACAGGGGGCAGGGTGGGTGGCATCACCTACAGGGGGCAGTGTGGGTGGCATCACCTACAGGGGGCAGGGTGGGTGGCATCACCTACAGGGGGCAGTGTGGGTGGCATCACCTACAGGGGGCAGGGTGGGTGGCATCACCTACAGGGGGCAGGGTAAGTGGCATCACCTACAGGGGGCAGGGTGGGTGGCATCACCTACAGGGGGCAGGGTGGGTGGCATCACCTACAGGGGGCAGGGTGGGTGGCATCGCCTACAGGGGGCTGGTGGGTGGCATCGCCTACAGGGGGCTGGTGGGTGGCATCGCCTACAGGGGGCTGGTGGGTGGCATCGCCTACAGGGGGCTGGGTGGCATTGCCTACAGGGGGCTGCGTGGCATTACCTACAGGGGGCTGTGTGGCATTACCTGCAGGGGGCTGGGTGGCATTACCTACAGGGGGCTGGGTGGCATCCCCTACAGGGGGCTGGGTGGCATTACCTACCAGGGGGGCTGTGGCATTATCTACAAAGGGCTGTGTGTGGCAACAAATTTAAATGAAATTCATCCGATTTTAAAACGGACAGGGAAAAAAACGGATGCAAATCGGGTCCAAATCGGCCGGTAAAAACGGCAACTCGGCCCGGAACGGAATCGGAACGGATGCAAATCGGATGCAAACCGGCCGGGAAAACAAAAACGGCCGATTTTCCCGGCCGACACTCGGACCCTGTCGTGTGAATGAGGCCTTAGGCTGGATTCACATGACAGGGATTCCCGGCCGGGTGCCGGCCGTTCATAAATCGGCCGGCACCCGGCTGCATTAGGAATAATAGACCCCTAATGGGGCTATTCACACGACCGATTTTTTGACGGCCGGGAAAACCGCCCGTCAAAAAATAGGACATGCTCTATTTTCAGCCGGGTGCCCGGCCGCCCGGCTCCCATAGAAGTCTATGGGGCCGGGTAATACACGGCCATCACCGGAATGTGTCCCGAGTGATGGCCGGGTCTACCGTCGCTCGCGCACTCTCTCTCCTCCTCCTCACAGTGCAGAGTGCATGTGAGGAGGAGGAGGATCTTTTATTGCTCGCTGTAGGAGTCGGAATCCCCAATCCCCGGCCGGGGATTGGGGATTCCGCTACAGGAGAAGTGCGTGACTACACTGTCCATATATGGACACAGCGAAGTCACTCACTTCTGCAGCGGAATCCCCGACTCTATGGCCGGGGATTCCGCTACAGGAGAAGTGCGTGACTACACTGTCCATATATGGACACAGCGAAGTCACGCACTTCTGCAGCGGAATCCCCGACTCTATGGCCGGGGATGCCGCTACAGGAGAAGTGAGTGACTACACTGTCCATATATGGACACAGCGAAGTCACGCACTTCTGCAGCGGAATCCCCGACTCTATGGCCGGGGATGCCGCTACAGGAGAAGTGCATGACTACACTGTCCATATATGGACACAGCAAAGTCACGTACTTCTGCAGCGGAATCCCCGACTCTATGGCCGGGGATTCCGCTACAGGAGAAGTGCATGACTACACTGTCCATATATGGACACAGCAAAGTCACGTACTTCTGCAGCGGAATCCCCGACTCTATGGCCGGGGATGCCGCTACAGGAGAAGTGCATGACTACACTGTCCATATATGGACACAGCAAAGTCACGTACTTCTGCAGCGGAATCCCCGACTCTATGGCCAGGGATTCCGCTACAGGAGAAGTGAGTGACTACACTGTCCATATATGGACACAGTGACGTCACTCACTTCTGAAGCGAATTCCCGACCTGTGGCAGGGAATTCCTCTTCAGGAGAATTCAGTGACTACACTGTCCATATATGGACATTGAAGTCAGTGACTTCTCCTGGAAGGGGGGGGGATGGGTGCAACCTACAGGGGGCTGTGTGGGATCACCTACAGGGGACTTGGTGGCATCACCTACAGGGGGCAGGGTGGCATCACCTACAGGGGGCAGGGTGGCATCACCTACAGGGGGCAAGGTGGCATCACCTACAGGGGGCAGGGTGGGTGGCATCACCTACAGGGGGCAGGGTGGGTGGCATCACCTACAGGGGGCAGGGTGGGTGGCATCACCTACAGGGGGCAGGGTAAGTGGCATCACCTACAGGGGGCAGGGTGGGTGGCATCACCTACAGGGGGCAGGGTGGGTGGCATCACCTACAGGGGGCAGGGTGGGTGGCATCACCTACAGGGGGCTGGTGGGTGGCATCGCCTACAGGGGGCTGGTGGGTGGCATCGTCTACAGGGGGCTGGTGGGTGGCATCGCCTACAGGGGGCTGGGTGGCATTACCTACAGGGGGCTGGGTGGCATTACCTACAGGGGGCTGTGTGGCATTACCTGCAGGGGGCTGGGTGGCATTACCTACAGGGGGCTGGGTGGCATCCCCTACAGGGGGCTGGGTGGCATTACCTACCAGGGGGGCTGTGGCATTATCTACAAAGGGCTGTGTGTGGCAACAAATTTAAATGAAATTCATCCGATTTTAAAACGGACAGGGAAAAAAACGGATGCAAATCGGGTCCAAATCGGCCGGTAAAAACGGCAACTCGGCCCGGAACGGAATCGGAACGGATGCAAATCGGATGCAAACCGGCCGGGAAAATCGGCCAAAAACGGCCGATTTTCCCGGCCGACACTCGGACCCTGTCGTGTGAATGAGGCCTTAGGCTGGATTCACACGACAGGGATTCCCGGCCGGGTGCCGGCCGTTCATAAATCGGCCGGCACCCGGCTGCATTAGGAATAATAGACCCCTAATGGGGCTATTCACACGACCGATTTTTTGACGGCCGGGAAAACCGGCCATCAAAAAATGGGACATGCCCTATTTTCGGCCAGGTGCCCGGCCGCCCGGCTCCCATAGAAGTCTATGGGGCCGGGTAATACACGGCCATCACCGGAATGTGTCCCGAGTGATGGCCGGGTCTACCGTCGCTCGCGCACTCTCTCTCCTCCTCCTCACAGTGCAGAGTGCATGTGAGGAGGAGGAGGATCTTTTATTGCTCGCTGTAGGAGTCGGAATCCCCAATCCCCGGCCGGGGATTGGGTATTCCGCTACAGGAGAAGTGCGTGACTACACTGTCCATATATGGACACAGCAAAGTCACGTACTTCTGAAGCGGAATCCCCGACTCTATGGCCAGGGATTCCGCTACAGGAGAAGTGAGTGACTACACTGTCCATATATGGACACAGTGACGTCACTCACTTCTGAAGCGAATTCCCGACCTGTGGCAGGGAATTCCTCTTCAGGAGAATTCAGTGACTACACTGTCCATATATGGACATTGAAGTCAGTGACTTCTCCTGGAAGGGGGGGGGATGGGTGCAACCTACAGGGGGCTGTGTGGGATCACCTACAGGGGACTTGGTGGCATCACCTACAGGGGGCAGGGTGGCATCACCTACAGGGGGCAGGGTGGCATCACCTACAGGGGGCAAGGTGGCATCACCTACAGGGGGCAGGGTGGGTGGCATCACCTACAGGGGGCAGGGTGGGTGGCATCACCTACAGGGGGCAGGGTGGGTGGCATCACCTACAGGGGGCAGGGTAAGTGGCATCACCTACAGGGGGCAGGGTGGGTGGCATCACCTACAGGGGGCAGGGTGGGTGGCATCACCTACAGGGGGCAGGGTGGGTGGCATCACCTACAGGGGGCTGGTGGGTGGCATCGCCTACAGGGGGCTGGTGGGTGGCATCATCTACAGGGGGCTGGTGGGTGGCATCGCCTACAGGGGGCTGGGTGGCATTACCTACAGGGGGCTGGGTGGCATTACCTACAGGGGGCTGTGTGGCATTACCTGCAGGGGGCTGGGTGGCATTACCTACAGGGGGCTGGGTGGCATCCCCTACAGGGGGCTGGGTGGCATTACCTACCAGGGGGGCTGTGGCATTATCTACAAAGGGCTGTGTGTGGCAACAAATTTAAATGAAATTCATCCGATTTTAAAACGGACAGGGAAAAAAACGGATGCAAATCGGGTCCAAATCGGCCGGTAAAAACGGCAACTCGGCCCGGAACGGAATCGGAACGGATGCAAATCGGATGCAAACCGGCCGGGAAAATCGGCCAAAAACGGCCGATTTTCCCGGCCGACACTCGGACCCTGTCGTGTGAATGAGGCCTTAGGCTGGATTCACACGACAGGGATTCCCGGCCGGGTGCCGGCCGTTCATAAATCGGCCGGCACCCGGCTGCATTAGGAATAATAGACCCCTAATGGGGCTATTCACACGACCGATTTTTTGACGGCCGGGAAAACCGGCCATCAAAAAATGGGACATGCCCTATTTTCGGCCAGGTGCCCGGCCGCCCGGCTCCCATAGAAGTCTATGGGGCCGGGTAATACACGGCCATCACCGGAATGTGTCCCGAGTGATGGCCGGGTCTACCGTCGCTCGCGCACTCTCTCTCCTCCTCCTCACAGTGCAGAGTGCATGTGAGGAGGAGGAGGATCTTTTATTGCTCGCTGTAGGAGTCGGAATCCCCAATCCCCGGCCGGGGATTGGGTATTCCGCTACAGGAGAAGTGCGTGACTACACTGTCCATATATGGACACAGCGAAGTCACTCACTTCTGCAGCGGAATCCCCGACTCTATGGCCGGGGATTCCGCTACAGGAGAAGTGCGTGACTACACTGTCCATATATGGACACAGCGAAGTCACGCACTTCTGCAGCGGAATCCCCGACTCTATGGCCGGGGATGCCGCTACAGGAGAAGTGAGTGACTACACTGTCCATATATGGACACAGCGAAGTCACTCACTTCTGCAGCGGAACCCCCAACTCTATGGCCGGGGATTCCACTACAGGAGAAGTGAGTGACTACACTGTCCATATATGGACACAGCGAAGTCACGCACTTCTGCAGCGGAATCCCCGACTCTATGGCCGGGGATGCCGCTACAGGAGAAGTGAGTGACTACACTGTCCATATATGGACACAGCGAAGTCACTCACTTCTGCAGCGGAATCCCCGACTCTATGGCCGGGGATTCCACTACAGGAGAAGTGAGTGACTACACTGTCCATATATGGACACAGCGTAGTGACTTACTTCTGCAGCGAAATCCCCGACTCTATGGCCGGGGATTCCGCTACAGAAGAAGTGAGTGACTACACTGTCCATATATGGACACAGTGACGTCACTCACTTCTGAAGCGGAATTCCCGACCTGTGGCAGGGAATTCCTCTTCAGGAGAAGTCAGTGACTACACTGTCCATATATGGACATTGAAGTCAGTGACTTCTCCTGGTAGGGGGGGGGGATGGGTGAAACCTACAGGGGACTGTGTGGCATCACCTACAGGGGGCAGGGTGGCATCACCTACAGGGGGCAGGGTGGCATCACCTACAGGGGGCAGTGTGGGTGGCATCACCTACAGGGGGCAGGGTGGGTGGCATCACCTACAGGGGCAGGGTGGGTGGCATCACCTACAGGGGGCTGGGTGGCATCGCCTACAGGGGGCATGGTGGCAAAGCCTACAGGGGGCAGGGTGGGTGGCATCGCCTACAGGGGGCAGGGTGGGTGGCATCGCCTACAGGGGGCAGGGTGGGTGGCATCGCCTACAGGGGGCTGTGTGGCATCGCCTACAGGGGCTGTGTGGCATCGCCTACAGGTGGATGTGTGGCATCGCCTACAGGTGGCTGTGTGCCATCGCCTACAGGTGGCTGTGTGGCATCGCCTACAGGGGGCTGTGTGGCATCGCCTACAGGGGGCTTGGTGGCATCACCTACAGGGGGCTTGGTGGCATCACCTACAGGGGGCTTGGTGGCATCACCTACAGGGGGCTTGGTGGCATCACCTACAGGGGACTTGGTGACATTACCTACAGGGGACTTGATGGCATTACCTACAGGGGGCTGGGTGGCATTACCTGCAGGGGACAGGGTGGCATCGCCTGCAGGGGACAGGGTGGCATCGCCTGCAGGGGGCTGTGTGGCATCACCTACAAAGGGCTGTGTGTGGCAACAAATTTAAATGAAATTCATCCGATTTTAAAACGGACAGGGAAAAAAACGGATGCAAATCGGGTCCAAATCGGCCGGTAAAAACGGCAACTCGGCCCGGAACGGATGCAAAACGGATGCAAACCGGCCAAAAACGGCCGATTTTCCCGGCCGACACTCGGACGCTGTCGTGTGAATGAGGCCTTAACTTTTTTATTTTTCTGTCAATAGAGCAGTGTGAGGGCTTATTTTTTTGCGGGACGAGCTGTAGTTTTTATTGGTACTATTTTTTATTACATACAACTTTTTTAGCACTTTTTATTAAATTTTTTGGTAGAGCCAAGGTGACCAAAAAACAGCGGATTTGCCGTTTTAAATTCTTTATTTTTCACGGCGTTCACCATGCGAGTTAAATAATGGTATATTGTAATAGTTTGCACTTTTATGGATGCAGCGATACCAATTTTGTGTATTTTTTTTATTTTTTTACATTACTTTAGAGAAAAATGTGAAAAGGTTGTTTTTTTGGACTTTAAATATTTATTTCATTTTTTCCACTAATAATAACTATTTACTTTTGTTTTTACAAATTTTATTAATCCCCATAGGAGACTTGAACCAGCGATCATTAGATCACTGGTAGAATACACTGCAATACTAATGTATTGCAGTATATTGTCATTTTTACATGCTCCTGTAACAGCGCGATCGCTGTTTCTGTCTGTTAGTCCCGGGTGTCAGCTGTAATACACAGCTGACACCCGCAGCGCATGGCACGGAATCAGTGAGTGAGACGCTCCATACATCACCCCCTACACCACGACATGCTTTTAAGTCATGGTGCACGAAAGGTTTCATGCGCAGCATATGGTGCAAAGTGAAAATTAAAATTTTCGACTGATGTGCGATTTTAGTGCACTATATGTTGTGCCCAGATTGTGCCACAAATACCACAAATAAAATATTAACAGGGTTCTCCCGGGTATGGCGATGCCATATCGGTGGACGTAAACAGCTGTTTGGGCACGCTGTAGGGCTCAGAATGGAGGGAGCACCATTTGGCTTTTGGAGCACAGATTTAGCTTGGTAGTAGCTCTGGCGTTTTGCTGGTATTTCAGTTTATAATGTGGGGGTACATGTAGGCTTGGCAGAGTACATCAGGGGCATAATAAGAGGGTATAATAATGGGGTAAATAAATAATAATCCGCAGATATGTGGCCAGTGTCGCACTGATAAATGGCGCCCGATCTTATCCGCTTTTGGAACACTGCACATTTTGCATCGTTATATTCTGGGAGCCAGAACTTTTTTTATTTTCTCACCACCGGAGCCGTGTGAGGGCTTATTCTTTGCGGGACAATCTGTAATTTTCATTGGTACCATTTTGGGGTACATGCAATTTTTTTTTGATCACTTTTTATTCCATTTTTTGTCAAGCCAGGTGACCAAAAACCATCAATTCTGACAATGTTTTTTATTTATTTTTTACGGCTTTCACTCTGGGCTATAAATGACCATTATACTTTATTCTGCGGGTTGATACGATTACGGCGATACCATATGTATATTGTTATTTTTACATTTTGCAGCGTTTGCGCAATAAAAGAACTTATTTATAAAATAAACAATTTTTTGTGTCACCATATTCGTAGAGCCATAAGTTTTTTATTTTTCCGTCAAAAAAGCTGTGTATGGGCTTGTTTTTTGCGGGACGGGATGTAGTTTGTGTTGGTACCATTTTGGCGTACATGCAACTTTTTGACAACTTTTTATTGTATATTTTGGGAGGGGTGGTGACCAAAAAATTGTGATTCTGGCATTGTTTTTCCATTTATTTTATTTGCGGTGTTCACTGTGCGCGAAAAATAATATTATAGTTTTATAGATGGGGTTGTTACGAACGCGGTGATACTAAATAAGTGTACTTTTTTTTACGTGTTAATTTTTTTTCCTGTAATAAAAGACTTATTATAGGAAAAAAAGCAGTTCTTGTTTATGTCACTTCTAACTTTTATTTGTACACTTTTTTTAAATTTTTATTTTTTTTTTTACTTTCGTTACTTGTCCCACTAGGGGACACTTAGACTTGCAGCTCTGATAGCTGCTGGAATACATTACACTACCTACGTAGTGTAATGCATTCCAACTGTCATTGTGACATGACAGTCACACTGACAGGAAGCCTACGACGACGACCCTCTGGCTGGTCCTCATAGGCTTCTGTACATGGCAGCCCGGAAGCCATTTTCTGGTGCCCGGTTGCCATGGGTACCATCGCCAGCCCCCGTGATTTCACGTGGGGGCTGCCGATCTCCGCTAAAATCCTTAGATGTGGCGATCGGAATCGACCGCCGCATCGAAGGAGTTAACTGCCAAAATCAGCGGCGATGGGCCGCTGATCGGCAACAGGGAATGCAGGGCAGACACCCTGCACAGTTAACTGTCAAAGCACAGACGTAACTGCACGTCGAGGTGCGCGAAGTTATTGCTCACCTCGACGTGCATTAACGTCAAGGTGCGGGAAAGGGTTAACCAAGAAAGATTTATTATTACTAAAGATAGAAAATGGTTTATTAACCCTTTAATGAGCCCGACATTTTCCATTTTTGTTTTTCACTCCCAGCCTTCCAAGAGCCATAACTTTTTTATTTTGTTCGTCAATAGAGTGGTGTGAGTGCTTATTTTTTGCGGGAGGAGTTGTAGTTTCTATTGGCACCATTTAAAGTACCATATAATGTACTAGGAATTGGAAAAAAATTCTTTGTGCGGAGGAATTGGAAAAAAATCTCAGTTCCTCCATTGTTTTTTGGGTTTTATTTTAAGAGGTTTTTTTTGGGTTAAGAGGTGTGCACTATTTTATACATTTGGTGCATTTTACTCCTACGAACTTCAGTTTAAAACTGGCATATGAAATTCCAGTTTTAATAAATGTCCTACATAGGGTCTATTTTTACAGATGATATATTAATCTGGGCATGATAATATTTTAAAACTATGTTCACATTTGCTTGGAATTCTCAGTCAGCAATTCTGTCAGATTCGACAGCAAGAATAGCGTAGCATGCAACGACAGAAACCATGAGGGCCCGATAGCCCCCATTATAAGTCAAAGGGGTCTGTTAGGCACTGTTGGGATCTTTTGTACTACAAATCTTGCACAGTGTTGTAGCTTCCGCTATAAACGATGTATACGTGAATATGGCCTAAAGTCTAAAATTTTAAAATGTTGAAAATATAATTGACTTTTAATTTGTTGTTTTGTTTCTTTCCACATTCCCAGTGCTGGCATCTTAATAAATATAGATTATAGGGGTACATACTTAATAGAAATGTCAGTTTCAAATGGAACAAGTGCATGGTTGGAAGTGGTTTTTACAGGTTAATGTAATAAAGGTTAACATGACATTCCTAAAGTTTTTTTAGTTATTAAAGTTTTCAAATACAAACACTATATATGCCTAGAACATTAATTACTCTCTTCATTAATATACATTTCTGTAATAGCTGATAAATCATTACAGTGCCATAAAAACAGTGTTTTCTATATTGTGCCTTCCACAAATCAAAGAGCACCTTCTATACTGCGCCACAGCCCCCTAAAACAGTCCCAGCTACAATTTACCTCCAAAATACTGTAGCCACTGTATACTCACCACATCCATGATTTCCTTGATGCTGTTCCCCTCCAACAATTACATGTAATTTCCTGTTCCATACCGAAAATGAACAACAAAGTACAGTGTCACGGCTGTAGGGTATGTGGACGCACTAGGTCTCTCCGCCGTAGCGGAGTGTCAGCTGGCTAAATACAGTCAAAGAAAAGTCTTTAGGACTAGAGTAAATGTATAGAAGTCCTGACAGACACGTGGCATAGCAGACACTTTGGCCTAGCAGACACCTTGGCACAGATGACACTTGGCACCTATGACACTTGGCGTGGCAGATGACACTTGGCGTGGCAGAGAGGATGAACTAGACTTTGCTCAGGAACGAACACAATTACAGGATACGGGATACGGGAACACAGGATATAACTAAGGGACCATTTGCAATAACGAACATGGGTAGACACAACAACGCTCAAGCACAGGAAGGAGGGCAGGAAAGAATTATGTAGGGCAGGGTATACAGGGATAGGCAAGGGAGGAATATAGTGGTGCGCGTTGTCCCTTTAAGAGGTCACCAGGGCACGTGTGCACATCCTATGGGAGCGAGGCCCAGATGGGAGCAGTACATGCCAGACTATCTGAGAAGGAGGAACAGGAGGCCGGCACAAAGGTAATAGATGGTGACGGCCGCTAGGGGAAAGCCGGATAACGGCGAACGGCGGCCACCAGCACTACATTACCTCCCCTTTATGCCCCCTCTTCTTAGGACCAGAATGCAGAAAGAACCTCTTAATGAGCGCAGGACCATCAATGTTCTCTTCAGGTTCCCATGATCTCTCCTCAGGACCACATCCCTTCCAGTTAACTAGGTAGAAGATTTTTCCTCCTACCCTCTTACGGTATGTTCCCACTGAGTATTTTCAGCCGTATTTTGAAGCATTTATGCCTTGAAAAACGCCTGAAAAAACGGAAGCAGAATGCCTCCAAACATCTGCACATTGATTTCAATGGGAAATACGGCGTTCTGTTCCGACGGGGCGTTTTTTTATGCCTCGTTTTCCAAAAACGGCATGTAAAAAGACATCCGCGAAAAAGAAGTGCATGTCACTTCTTGGGATGTTTTTGGAGCCATTTTTTCATTGACTCTATAGAAAAACAGCTCCAAAAACGGACGTAAAAAACGCTGCAAAAATCGCGAGTGGCTTTAAAAACATCTGAAAATCAGGAGCTGTTTTCCCTTGAAAACAGCTCCGTATTTTCAGATGTTTTTGAGTTTGTTTGTGCACAAACCCTTATAGTCCAAAATCTCCTTGACTTTGAAGATGTCAGAAGCACAACTGGGAGAAATTACAGGGCCTGGGGATTTGTTGTAGCAATTCAGGACCACAGGCTTTAGGAGGGACACATGGATGGACTTCAGAATCTTGAGAGTCAGCCATCGCTTATATGACACAGGAATAATCTGTTGGAGAACATCAAATGGACCAAGAAATCTGGGGGCAAATTTGTAAGAGGGGATTTTCAAATGAATATTCTTTGATGATAACCAGACTTTGGCTTCGGGAAAAAACTGAGAGTGGCTATTTCTTTTTCTATCACCATTTCTCTTCATGTGGTCTACCGCCTGTAGGATAGAGGACTTGGTTTGCTGCCAGATATGAAGAAAGTCTCCAAATGAATAGTTAATTGCAGGTACTTGAGATGTAGCAGGCACAGGAAGAGGAACACGTGGATGTTGGCTGCATACAATGAAGAACAGGTAAGAAGCAGTCGATTCACTCGTGTGGTTGTTGTAGGAGAACTCGGCCCAAGGAAGGAGCTGCACCCAATTGTCGTGTTGAACAAAAATAAAATGACGAAGATTGTTTTCCAGTATTTTATTAATCCTTTCAACTTGGCCATTAGATTGTGGTTGATACACAGAAAAAAAGTCAAATTTCACATCAAGAAGTTTACACAGGGCCCTCCAGAATTTAGAAGTAAATTGCACACCACAATGTGAACGTGTAGACGTGTAGACGAAAAACGTGTAGACGAAAAACATGCTGTATAAATAAATTTGTTAGACGAAGACAGGGGGGAGACAAGTTAGTAGGATGAAATGTGCCGTCTTAGAGAAGCAATCCACCACGACTCAGACAGTTGTGCAACCTGCAGAAGGAGGAAGGTCGGAGATAAAATCCATGGCAGTGTGTTTCCAAGGTCCATCAGGAACGCTCTGGGCAGCATGGGCCACCAGTAGTGACGAGAGATAAGGTCCCGTGTTTTACGGACACCAGAGCGCCCAGCTAGTTTGGAATTGTGTCCCCAGAGCAGAATCCTTCTCCTGTCTGCAGAACAAACAAAAGTCTTTCCAGGGGGAATGTCTCTAATTTGCAGGTTGTTAACGGCAATATTCCTGGAAGGATCTATGATATATTTGGGCGCCTCCTCAGAATCATCCATCTCAAATGACCGAGATAGGGCATCGGCCCCCACATTTTTATCTGCAGGGCGGAAAAGGGATAGGAACTGGAATCGGGCGAAAAACAACATCCATCTGGCTTGGAGAGGATTTAATAGTTGTGCAGACTGTAGGCACGTGAGATTCTTGTGGTCCATATAGATGATGATGTGGTGAATAGCGCCCTTCAGCAGATGTCTCCATTCCCCCAAGGCCAACTTGATGGCCAGTAACTCCCGATCCCCAATGGAGTAGTTGTGCTCTGCAAGAGAGAACAGTTTGGAGAAGAAGCCAAAAACCACTGCCTTACCCTTAAAGTTTCTTTGAAACAGAAGTGCTCCAGCACCAACAGAAGAAGCATCAACCTTCAGTGAGAACTGTCGAGACATGTCAGGATGGTAAACAACTTAGGCTGAAGTGAAGGCGTACTTGATGCTGGTAAATGCTGACTCTGCCTCTGGAGTCCAAACCTTGGTGTTCACCCCCTTCTTAGTGAGAGCAGAGATTGGAGTAGTCAAAGACGAGAAGTTTGGAATAAACTGCCTGTAAAAATTTGCGATTCCCAGAAATCGCTGTATAGCCCGAAGATCCTGTGGACGTGGTTACTCTAACCACGTCACACTTCACTTCACGACTTTACCTCCTCTGGATCCATCTTGAGTCTGTGACCGGAGGCAATGTAGCCCAGAAACGGCAAAGAGTTCCTCTCAAATATGCACTTCTAGAGTTTTGCGTATAGGCGATTCCCCCCTAACAGCGATAGGTCTTGGCAGACATGCTTCCGATGCGACATCAGATCTGGTGAGAAGATCAGGATGTCATCCAAATATACCACCAAACAGACATACAGTAGATCACGGATGATGTCATTCACAAATTCCTGAAACACAGCTGGGGCATTACACAGACCAAAGGGCATCACGAGATACTCATAGTGACCGTCTCGGGTGTTGAATGCGGTCTTCCAGCTGGATAGCGGTGAACGGCGGCCGTCAGCGCTACATACAGTGCAATTCTCATGAATGGGGCTTTACAAAATCCTATCTACACATGGCGGAAAGAATACTGCACAGATTTTGTGGAATGTTGGATATTCTCAAATCTGCAGCAGACCCTACGTGGGGCGGATTTGTCATAAATTTTTGAAGTGAACGTCATCTATACCTTTGCAAGGGGTAAAATCTGAGGTAAAAATCTGCATATGTTACCATGTGCTACAACAGACTTACATAAAATCCTCGATGGAAAAAATCTGCCGTCTCCTTTGTCTTCTTTGAGTGACTTATCTTTTAGGGGAGCAATATTATACTAAATTCACATTTTACTCATAAGCTTTTCTTTAACCAACCCAATAAGTTTGCTCTCACTAACTGAAGATTGATTGTTGTATAAAAAATTACTTTTATTTAATAAAAAACTTTTCGTTTTCTATATTTCAAGAGTTTCTTAATGCCAGTTTGTCCCCTGAGGACCATGTGCGGAAAAAAATATAGGGAGGCTGAATGGGGGGAATTTTTTTTTAAACCACACAAATCGTGTTTGTCTGATGCAACAATATATGACAGTTAAAAAAACAGTACTACCCAGTCCGAATTTACATTAGAGATAGAAATGAGCAGTGAGAACAGCTCGACTTAAAGAGGCTCTGTCACCACATTATAAGTGCCCTATCTCTTACATAATGTGATCGGCACTGTAATGTAGGTAACAGCAGTGTTTTTTTATTTAGAAAAACGATCTATTTTCACCCAGTTATCACCTGTTTTAGCTTTATGCTAATGACTTTCTTAATGCCCAACTGGGTGTGTTTTTACTTTTGACCAACTGGGCATTGTGGAGAGAAGTGTATGACACTGACCAATTAGCGTCATACACTTTTCTCCATTCATGTAATTAGCACATAGTGATCCTGCGTTGTTCACTATGTGCTGTCACATACAAACACATTAACGTTACTGAAGTGTCTTGAGAGCCAGGACGGGATGTCTATTCACAATCCTGACACTTCGGTAATGTTTGTGTGGGACTTACAGTACAGCAAGCGTAATCTCGCGAGATCATGCTGTAAATTACAGTTTACAGCAAGTTTTTGGGGTTGGTAAAATTACCAATGACCAAAATATCAATACAGATGCATCCCACAAAAAAAGGTGTTTGTTTTTTTTTTAACAATGGAGCCTACAGACCACATATGCAACTATGTTTAGAGAGTGAGCACCTATAATACCCTTTGGGCATAAGTATAACTACAAGACATAATCCAAATACAGAAAACCTCTATATGTCTCACATGCACATACCGTGTGACAAATAAATCTTAGACATGTATTTAGTCCAAAAATATTTATTTTATTATTCCATAAATATGGATACCCCCCAGAACCCACATAAATATACAAACAAATATTAAAACATACTTAAAAAAGAAACTCTGAGATTATCAGAAAATTACCACCATAGCCATATAAGTATAGTGATGTATGGTATACAGCAGGTAAGGCAGAAATACACAGAGAGAGCATATAGTATGCCACTAAACAGATTCCCTCTAGCACAATCCAACTTCAATACAGTCCATAAGGTAATATTTAAAGTATAGCACTAACACATTTTAGTGGTGAACATAAATTAGTTTCCATTACATATGGCTGGCATGATGGCTGTCAGTGATCTCAGAGAGGAAGAGCTATGCTCTTTACGGAACTCGGTAGCTGCGGAAACAGCGTAGCTCGGCGTCCTACGCTGTTTCCGTAACTACCATTCACTTCTATGGGAGTTACGGAAACAGTGTAGCCCAGTGAGCTCGGCTGTTTCCGTAACTCCCGACCACCTAACCAGGATGTGGCCGGGGAGCAACGACAGCCGAGTAAGCTCAAATGGGGATTAGGGGGCCCGGTTCTAGAGTTTGGTGCGGGTCCTAGAGGTGGGACCCACATCTATTGGACTTTTATGGCATAAAATGTGGATATGCCATTATTGTCCAAGATAGGAAAACCCCTTTAAGGGTATGTGCACACATGGCGGATTAGCTGCAGATTTTCAGTAGATGCAAAGTGGATGAGATTTGAACAAATCTCATCCACACGCTGCAGAAAAAAAATATGCTGCATGTCATTTTATGCTGCTCAATCAAAATATTGCAATTTTTGGGCAGAAAATCTGTGAATCCACTGCAAAAATTGCAAATCTGAAAGAAAAACTTTTTTGCATTTACGTTTAATAAGAAAGTCTATATATACGTGTAACGATAGCTCCTTGTTCCCCCGGCTGTTCTCTGTGCTGCTGGCCTCTTGGGATGATGTCTTAACCCATCTGACTGCTGCAGAAAATCACAGGTTATAGCGCAAGTCACAAGTCACATGGGCTGCAGCGTCATCATAGGAGGCCAGGCAGTATGAAGACCAGAGATGGAGAGCAAGGACGCATACCTATGGCACGTAAGATAAGTATTGATTTCCTTTTTTTTTTTCAGATATTCTTTCTGCATCGGCGATTTCGGACAAAAATCTGCACCACAATTTGGTGCGGTCTTTTGGCCAGAATTCCCTTCGGGTTCTAGGTCAGATACACTGCGTAGTTTTCTGCAATGTATACGACCTGTGTGAACATACCCAAAAGTTATTCCCATCTTATAAAGTGATAGCATATCGCTAGAATATGCCATCACTGCATGATCATTGGGGGTCTGACCACTAAGACCCCTGCCTGTCCTAAGAATGAAGAGGCTGCAGCAGCCAATTTAGCGCTGCATCCACTTTTACGTTTTCTCTGCACAACAGCACTCAAGGCCATTTCACTGTAGCCGGCCACCCTTTACTTGAATGGGGCTGTGCTGCAGTTCCCCAAAGATGGGTGGCTGAGGCACCGATGTGCAAAAAAAAAAGTGAAGGGGTCCAGCGCTAAAGCAGCACTGTGGCCCCTACATTCTCAGGATCAGTGTGGGTCCAAGAGGTCAGACCTTCACCAATCATAAAGTGATGGCATATACTAGCTATATGCCATCACTTTATAAGATGGGAATAACCTTTTAAGTCAGTAATCCAGTATGTTCTATAAACCTTTTATTCTTACAGATAATATGAACAACGTTTAGTATATTTAGAAATTGCAATAGTTTAGTAGATTACACAATAGGGAAAGACTAAGTAGAAAATAGCAATTTAGAAAAGTCAGATTGGCTTCCTTAGCTTTTCAGTGAGGAAGCAACTCATGTCAGATGAGAGAAGGCAAGTCATTATGAAATTTGATTTATGACATGCTTCAATCTTTAATGGATTAGAGAATAAAGTATTTTACTGTGATTGTTGCTTGGAGCATGAAGTTAGAGGTTAAATAATGCAAACAACTGAAAAGTAGGCAGTGATTGAAAATATCAGACTCACTTGAACTGTTACATGCATCTTAGATCATGAACATGTCCTAAGGATTATACGCTGAATACAATTAGAATCATCAAGCTTAGGTGACAAGTAAATGTTCCAATGAAAAATATGCAATCAAAAACAATGGATAAAACTTGAAAAATGCTGAAGGTAATTTACTAACCGTACTATGGTGGCAGTTTAATCTGGTGCCAACTTAAAAAAAGTTACTCCACCTAGAATTCATTGTTTTCCTTTCGATTTTTCAGTTAACATTATCAATATGCCTATAGAACAAAACATTTTATCACATGAACTTTGCCACTCAGGTGCACAAATTTCTTCATTAAATGTTAAAGGATTTTTCCGAGTTAAAATGTGTATGTGTTAATGTTTGTAATTTTTTAATGTAAATACATTTGTAATATAATTACATTTTCCAAATTGGCCCCGTTTCCAGATGCTGCTGTGGGGTACTTGAAAGGTGACATCACTCCCTGGCCTCTGTGTTGATATTCAATTCTCTTCCGGGTATACGACACGTCACATATAAGTATATTACAAATGTATTTACATTCAGAAATTACAAGCATTAACACATACACAGTTTAATGCGGAAAACCGCTTTAACTCCACACTTAAGAAAAAATAATAAAGCATCTTTATTGGGTCTGAAGTCATAGCAAACTAATAATCACTTTTGCTGAATGCCCTGTGTTCATTATTTGGGGTAAATGTTTGGAGTTATATGTTTATTATACTAATATATTTATTGTTTATAGGAAAGGACACTAAGGCTGTGTTCACACTGAGTTTTTTGCAGGCAGAAAATCTGCCTCAAAATTCCGTTTGGAATTTTGGGGCAGATTTTTCTCTGCCTGCACGCCGATTTTCGCTGCATTTTTCGCCCGCGGCCATTGAGCGCTGCGGGTAAAAAACGCTGTGAAATACGCTTTCTGCCTCCCATTGATGTCAATGGGAGGTCAGAGCCGTAAAAGCCCGAAGATAGGGCACGTCCCTTATTTTGCCCGCAAGTCGTTTTTTCCTCTCGCGGGAAAAAAATCACCTTTGCCGCCCATTGAAATCAATGGGAGGCATTTTCGGACGTTTTTTGCCGCATTTTCTGACGGGGTTTCCATGTCAAAAAAGGTGTACAAAAACTCAGTGTGAACTGACCCTTAAGGGGGATTTGTTCTTTTTAACATTCATATAAACTACTAGGGGCCCTAATGATCATAACAAAGTACGGGACATGGTGATCCACCAAGTTTGAGTTTTAAAAAACACAGAGCACTTGTAGTCCATATAGTCTCTGGTATTGCAGCTTAGTCCTATTTGCTTACATTGGCTTACTTTGTGCCAAGCTGCAATACTAGACACAGCACACAGACCTGTGACTGGTAAAATTACAAAGGGTCGAGCACCATGACCTCCTTGTTGTTAGGATCACTGGGGGTCTAAGAGGTTAGACCACTACCAGTAATACATTGATGGCATATGCTAAGAACATACCATCAATCCTTAAAGATATAAAACACCTTTGCCCCTTTCGGACAGCAGGGATTTTTTAGTTCTTGCATTGTCGCATTTCAAAAGCCGTAACTGTTTTATTTGTCCATGGATTTTCCTGTCTCAGGATGAGTTGGATTTTTAAACTGAACCATTTTGCCGTGCATATAACTATTTGATTAACTTTTGTGTAGGGGATAAAAAAATACAGCATTACCGCCATAGTTTTTTGCCTGTTCATTTTGGCACCGTTGACCATGCAACATAAATAACATGTTACCTTTATTCTATAGGTTGGTACAATTACATCAATACCAAATATGTATAATTTTTTATGTATTACTATTTTGCACAAAATTAGCACATTTCATGCCCAAAAAATTGTTTTTACGCCGTAGCATTGCAAGAACCATAATTTTTTTTAATTTTTCCGTCAATATAGCCGCTTGTTTTTTCCAGAACCATTTTGGAGTACTGTTTTTTGCTTTATTCAACATGCAGTCTAATTTACTTTATTACACATGTTGTTACTTTTGCAGCAAAACTATATATGTGTATTATTTTTAATTTTGCAAAATTAAACCACTTTTGAGGAAAACATTTTTTGTTTGTTTAAATACATTTTTTTTTCAAAATTGTTTTTATTAACATTTTCCAATAAGGGGTACAAAAAGTAGAAAGGGGAGGATGGGGGCTGAGAAATATACAAGACATTGAAAAAGATCAAATAATGGGATAAAACAATAAATAAAAAAGGGGAGAAAAAAATAAAAAATAAAATAAAAAAAATATATATATTAAATAAAATTAAAGAGAAGTAAACAAAAATAGGGGGGGGGGAGGGGAACAAAAACATAACAGTCATAACCGTTACTATTAAGCTCATTATATCCATAATTCCAATAAGTCAGGTGAGGGGATCTACATATCAAGCAAATGCAGGCTCTCCCCTCCTCGTCGGGTTTTCAACCCCAGTGTGACGATAGCATGGGCATGGAACCAGCCAAATACCCTGTGCCCGTCCCACCGATATGTTATCCAAAAGCTTTCTCCGAGAAGCGAGATCGGCAATAAGCAGATCAGAGGCGTGACCCCCGCAGGCATCATAAGAATTCGAATCCCCGACAACTCATCATCTCGCAGTAAACACACGTTACATTATAGGTGCGTCCCCCATAAGTAGCTGCTCGTTAAACCATATAGTGGAGTCAAAGCAGTGTTTTATTTTCATTTGCACGTTCCGCGGGAGGAGTGAGATAAAGGATTCCCAAGTATTGAAAAATTGCTTGACCTTTTGCTCTTTGTGGAGAGATGCCTCCATCCAATCCATCTTCATCAGATAGGAAAGCTTGTCAAGAAACAGTTTGAGCGGCGGGGCCTGATCATGAAGCCAGGTTTGTAGGATAGCCTTTATCCCCGCTGCCGCCACGTAGTGCAATAGTCTGTGCGCCCCAGGGGAACAGTGGTGAGTATCAGGGTCCAGGTACCCAAAGATTGCCCATAACGCTGTGTTAGGAACAAAGTTTGTGAGGTGTTCAGAGGTGAATAATTGTATTCTGGACCAGAAAGTTTGGATATTTGGGCAGGACCATAGACAGTGATATAGGTTAGCCTCAGGTGTGTGGCATTTGAAGCAATGCGAGGTGGGATAGACTCCTATTTTGTGCCCTATATGCGGTGTTAGGTATGACCTATGGGAAACTTTCAATCTCATCTCCAGGAAACGCGCCGAAGGGAGAAATTTATGTGCCTGTGTCAAGGCCGCTAAAATGGTTGTGTAGGTGAGCGTGTGGTCATCTGTTTGCCATTTGGTTAGGGGGGTTTGGGTTTGAGAATAATCTAAGGGAACGTGGATAAATTGATAATTACGAGTGATTTGACCCCTAAGGTAGTTTTGTTTTGAAAAATTATGTCGCAGGCATGGGTTCCATTCTTGGTCAGGTAGCAGTGGTAGTATCTTTGTTAAGTAGCTTTTGACTTGCATATAGCTAAAGAGATCAATCGGGTGATCCGGAAACTTAGAACATAGCTCTGTAAAGGAGAACATCCTATGCTCTTCTATGTTCACAAATTGCCCCACAGAAGTGAGCCCCAGCCTGTACCACCAGTGGAAGACGGCAGCAGGGTTACCACTCTGAAAGTCAGGGTTACATACCAAGGGCATATGAAGAGATAGCAGAGGAGAAAGATGAAAGAGAGATCTTTTAAATACATTTTTATTCAAACTAATTTAATTTATTTTTTCAGTCTAACTAGGCGACTTCACAATGCGATCATTTGATCATAATTTCTATAATGCTATCTTTTAATTTCTATAATGCTTTGATATACTCAGTACATTAATATGGAGGGTAAGATGGATTCGTTTGCTTCTGCCCACAATGTGGTGGTCGATTCGTACAACTCTCTGGAGGAAAGGTTTTCCATGTTGCGGGCCAAGATGGTAGACTATAAATAAAGGAACCGGAGAAACAATATTAAGTTCAGAGTTATACCGGAGAACATCCCTAACGTGGATCTCAAATCTTACCTGCAACAATTTACTCTACGTATGCTTCCACTTTAGTCCCTGACCCAAAAATCCAGGATACCGCTCATTAAACACCTCCTTACCTCCCAACCAATTTCCACACTCTATAACCTGAAAAATTATAGCACCACACCCCAACCTACCTTGCATGGCATTGAATCATTCCTAGCCAAAATGTAGCTGCCTAAAAAACACCAATAAGGCCCCATGCACACGAACGTGCTTTTGCGGCCGAAATTCTCCCGAAAATCCACGGGAGAATTGCGGCCCCATTCATTCATATGGGCCCATGCACATGACCATCGTTTTCACGTGCCCAGGCTCATAGAAAATAATGTGCACGGCCCGCGATTTGCGGGCGGCTCGCGGCTGACCTTCTGCGGCCGGCCGACCCGAAAATCACAGCCGTACACATGTCTACGGTCGTGTGCATGAGGCCTTACTAAATCAGAGATCGGAAATGTTATTAATTCCTTTCCTCTCCACAAATCTCCCGGCCCTGACTGACTTTTCAACCATTTTTATAAAACATTTGCCAACACACTAATTGATCACATGCTACCAATGTTTAACCTGGCAATATCAACTGAAACTTTTCCTAAAGAAATGTTTAAAGCTCTTATTGTCATGTTACCCAAACCAGGGAAACCAACAGACTCTACCATCAATTATCGCCCCATTTCTTTAACCCTTTCCCGCTATTGGGCGTGACTGTAGGTCCAAATTCAATGTGCGTTCCCGCAATAGTGCGTACAGTCACGCCCTGTAGATAAAGCCGGCACAGGAACTGTGTGCCCTTCATCTTCAGCAGCTGTCAGCTGTAATACATAGCTGACATCCCACTGCAACAGTGGCGATGGCAGTTACCGCCGATCTCAGCCATTTAACCCCTTCAATGCGGCTGTCAATGGCATCCGCCGCATTGAAGTGGTTGACAGAGGGAGGGAGCTCCCTCTGTACTCCCCCCGGGCTTCCCCGAGAGGCATCGCAGTTGGCGATGGTTGCTAAATAGTGCAGTGTATTGTACCGGGGATCAGAAGACCAGATCTTCAAGTCCCCAGGTAAGTGTAAAAAAAAAAGGAAAAAATAAAAGTTTTAACTAATAAAAACAACAATCACCCTGTTTCCCTGATCAACTCCTTTATTATAAGAAAAAAAATGAAAACATAAAAAAAAATATACATAATAGGTATCGCTGCGTTCGGAACTGTACTGCTACAATTGCTCAATGCAACATGGTGTCAAAAAACTAATTTTGTAAAATCTGCACTCCAAACACTCCCTATAGAGCCTTGCTGTGTGTCCAAATAGCAGTTTATGACCACGTGTGGGGTATTGCCTTACTCTGGAGAGAATGCTTTACAAATGTTGAGGTGCTTTTCTCCTATAGTCCTTGTGAAAATGGTAAATTTTGGGCTAGAACTACATCTTTTCACAAAAAAAAAATGTAATTTTTTTTATTTTTACATCCCAATTCTAATAAATTCAGAAAAAAACCTGTGTGGTCAAAATGCTCACTACACCCCTAGATTAATTCCTCAAGGGGTGTAGTTTACCAAATGGAGTCACATTTCAGGGGTTCTTACTGTACTGGTACCTCAGAGGCTTTGTAAATGCAACATGGCGCCCAGGAATCAATCCTGCAAAATCTGCACTCCAACTGCCAAATGGTGCTCCTTCCCTTGTATCCTGCCGTGTATCCAAACAGCAGTTTATGACCACATATGGGGTATTTCTGTACTCAGGAGAAGTTGCTTTACAAATGTTGTGGGGCTTTTTCTCCTTTGTTTGTTGAGAAAATTACAAATTTTGAACTAATGCTACATCTTATTGGAAAATAATGTAATTTTTCATTTTCACTGCTCATTTCTAATAAAATCTATGAGATACCTGTGGGGTCAAAATGCTCACTACACCCCTAGATGAATTCCTCAATGGGTGTAGTTTACCAAGTGGAGTCACTTTTGGGGAGTTTCCACTGTACTGGTACCTAAGGGGCTTTGCAAATGCGACATGGTGCAGAAAAAACAATCCAGCAAAATCTGTACTCCAAAAGACAAATGGAGTGCTTTCCTTTCCGAGTCCTGCCGCTTGCCCAAACAGCCGTTTATGACCACATGTTGGGTATTTACGTATTCTGGAGAACTTGCTTTACAAATGTTGGGGTGCTTTTCCTCATTTATTTGTTGAAAAAATTCTGAGCTAAAGCTACATCTTATTGGAAAATAGTGTAATTTTTCATTTTCACTGCCCAATTCTAATGAAATCTATGAAATACCTGTGGGGTCAAAATTCTCACTACACCCCTAAATGAATTCCTCAATGGGTGTCGTTTCCAAAATGGGGTCTTTTTGGGGGTATTTCATTTGTTTTTGCACCACAAGACCTCTTCTAACCTGACATGGTGCCTGAAGTATAATTTAAGATAAGGAAAGCCCTAAAATGCACTAGGTGCTCCTTTGCTTCTGGGGCTTTTGTTTCAGTCCATTAGCACACTAGGGCCACATGTGGGATATTTCTCAAACTGCAGCAGCAGGGCAATAAATATTCAGTTGTGTTTTTCTGGTAAAAACCTTCAATATTACTGGAAAAATTGATTAAAATGGAATTTCTGCAAAAAAATTGAAATTTGCCAATTTCCCTTCCACTTTGCTTTAATTCCTGTGAAACGCATAAAGGGTTAAGAAACTTTCTAAATACTGTTTTGAATACTTTAAGGGGTGCAGTTTTTAAAATGGGGTGATTTGTGGGGGTTCCTAATATATAAGGCCCTCAAAGCCACTTCAGATCTGAACTGTTCCCTAAAAAAATTGGCTTTTGACATTTTCTTGAAAATGTAAGAAAATGCTGCTAAACTTATAAGCCTTGTAACGTCCTAGAAAAATAAAAGGATGTTCAAAAAACTATGCCAATCTAAAGTAGACATGTGGGAAATGTTAGCTAGTAACTATTTTGTGTGGTATAACTATCTGTCTTACAAGCAGATACATTTGAATTTAGAAAATGGTAATTTTTTGCACATTTTCTCAAAATTTTGGTGTTTTTCACACAAAAATATTGAATATATCGACCAAATTTTTTCACTAACATAAAGTACAATATATCACGAGAAAACAATCTCAGAATCGCTTAGATAGGTAAAAGCATTCCCAAGTTATTACCACATATATATACACTGAAGGAAAAAAGGAGCATAGAAGCCATATATCATAAGAATAAACAATTTTATTTAACACATAAATACACATAAAATATTAAAATAGGTACGAAAGGACAAGAAGACTCTGTAAATTCCAGTATGAGCACAACAAAAAAAGACTCCCTGTAGTATAATAAGGGAAAATGTATGACACTCCAATTAAAAGATTTGGGTTAGGGGCGGTAAACTCAATCATATGAATACACATATCCTGACATGGTATAATCTGTATAACAATGAACAGAGTAAGGATAAAGAGTTATCTTAAATGACAGTCAGTACATAGACTGATCGGTCCGCCATTCTCCTCTGTTAGTGGAGAGTCTTACCCATTAGGCGTTTGATAGGAGAGTCAGTCAAGTGTGCGGTGAACCCCAACGCGCGTTTCGCGGTATGCTTCCCCAAGGGGTGTTAATGTGTCTAAGAAAAGACAGCCTTATTTGCGATGAGCCACAGGTGAACTCACTGTTTTTTTTATTTCCAGGAGATCGCGGCGCACGTCCTCTGCCGAAAACCGGAAGTGAGGCATGCCCCACTTCCAGACCCCAGCGCCTTAGCAGGATCCCCGACGCGTACAGGGATCCCGAGCATGCGCAGTGCGCCGATAGGGGCGGGAGAAGGCCGAGCCACACAAGGGCAACGTACAGGGAAAGTGCGCTCCTCATTGGACAGAAAAATACACTGACGGAGGAAATGGGTGAGTAGTTAATATACCAGATGCATATTGTGGACCTATGTGTGTGTCGATAGCCAAAACAATCCCCATGAGTTTATAAACAATCAGATGACGAGTTAAATGTGTAGAAATGCAACCATATCTGGTAATTGATATGAATGCTACATTAATACAAAGAGCATGTATAAAAAGCGTGAATAATCATTATCATGGTAGATGAAAAATAAAGTGTATTAAGACTAAAGACGCAGTATCTAAGTATGCGAATTTAGATAAGAGGAAGACCTAGTCTCCCATAAGAAAAAAATAATGCAGTGATGAAAGAAAAAATTGAAGAAATAGTGCACTCAAATATGACCACATAGATAGCGATATAGGATTTAATAGGAATTATTAAAATATTGTGAACAATAAGTATAGAGGGAAAAATGGAAAGACTGTCTGACATGGGGCAAATTGCTAACCAGGTAAAACAGTAAGGGCAATACCAAAGATAGGTAAGAGGTTAATAGTATAAATAGAGATGAACAGCAGGGAGATGGGGCCATCCACCCATAGGAACACATATTATAAATAAGTACACTGGTGAAATTAAAACACCTCAGATTTCAATGAGGCTGTGTCATTTGGTCCAAAAGTGGCTGCGTCCTTAAGGGGTTAATAAATGGTGACGTAAAAATGTATGCTAAATTACTAGCTAATAGGCTGATGTTGATAATTCCGTCACTTGTTAGGGTATGTTCACACGCTGAGCCAAAAACGTCTGAAAATACGGAGCTGTTTTTCACTGCGTTTTTCGGGCCGTTTTCGCTGCGTTTTCAATAAAGTCTATGAAAAAACGGCTCCAAAAAACGGCCCAAGAAGTGTCCTGCACTTCTTTTGACGAGGCTGTAATTTTACGCGTCGTCTTTTGACAGCTGTCAAACGACGACGCGTAAGTTACAGGTCGTCGGCACAGTACGTCAGCAAACCCATTCAAATGAATGGGCAGATGTTTGCCGACGTATTGGAGCCGTATTTTCAGGCGTAAATCGAGGCATAATACGCCTCGTTTACGCCTGAAAATAGGTCGTGTGAACCCAGCCTAAAAATTACCAAATGGGTTTTACGCTAGGCAGACAAGCTCCTGACAATATCAGGAGACTTCTTTCACTACTGCAGATAGTTTAAAAATCACTTTCACCTACCACATTCCTTTCCCTAGATGCTAAAAAGGCATTCGATAGAGTGAACTGTGAATACGCATTCCCACTCCTTACTAAATTTGGTTTTGATGGCTTCATATATTCTGCAATTCAAGCACTTTATTCCAACCCAGCTGCTAAGGTCTATGTTAACAGCCTCTATCAGACGAATTCGAAATCACAGCCTGGGACCTTATAAATATCCAGAGGGCTGTCCTGGAAAAATGCTTGTTAGGGCATACCTTATGTATGCCCCAACAGATGCCTGTGGATTTTAAATGCACATTCAATAATGCACTTGATTACACAGGTATTTCAATGCATTATAGTTAAAAAAATAATAGTCAAAAAGTAAAAAGCCCCCTGTTGTGGAAAAAACAAAATGTTATAGAGATCTCCTGACAGGTTTCTAGTGAATGTTTGTATTCCCCATGAAATAACAATGCTGGAATACTTTTCGTTAGATCTCTGCATTGTGCCATTCTTTTGTTATTTATCCTGGAAATATATGAATAAATTGAAAACTGGGAGTCACTATTCCCTTGTCAATAGGGTATGTCCCATATACAATCTGGCACTCCCACCGCTGATTAGACAGTGTCAGAGTGTGCAGGGACACGCCTGTTTGACAAGGGGAATGGTGACACCCAGTTGTCAATTTATTCTAAAATCTTTATTTCATGGGGAATACAAGTATTTGCCAAAAAAGACAAGTTAGAAGAGCTGATAGGTCCTCTTTATATAAAGTGTAATAAAGATAATTTTTTTTTTAAAAGTTGCTAAAGAAAACAAAAGAACATTTTTTTTTAAACTGGTATTGTTAAATAAATGTTGCATGGTGGTATAATCATAAAAACCCACAAAATAAAATTAACGTATACATCATAGTGCACTGTGAACAGTTAAAAAAAACACCCACACATAAAAATGTAAATTAAATGCTACATTATATGTACCCCAAAAGAGTGAAATAAAAATAAAAAATAGAATCCTAGCTACATCATGAAAAATTATGGCTGTAAAATTGTGGTATGGCAAAAGAAAAAAAATGAAAAATATTGCAACTACATATTTTATAGCATAGAATACCATTATGTTGATAGATGAGATTGTTGCTTATACGGGTCACCTCACTAAGTTGAAATATCATTTTGAAAGTAAATGTATGGATAAAAATATCTGAATATGTTAAACTTAAAACAATTAGATTGTTTTATTTGGTTTCCTGTTAGAGATCATTTCTACTCCAGCAACCAAACCAAGGTCACATTAAACTCACTTCAATTCCAACTGATGCACAAGTTAATGTCAATAGTACAGATTCCATGCCGAGCTTAAGAGTGATGGTAAGACATAGCCATTACACAAGACTGGATCTTTCACCGTCCCTTAGAAAACATTGAAGCTGTTATTAACCTACAAATAACAGACATATGAAAAGCATATTTCTCATGCACAAAAAGTTTTACCTCTACGTGACCACCAAATAATTTCATCTTCCAAGTATTTGAATTACTGAAACGTTTTCCTTATTTACACTTGAACGCTTTATGTATAAAAGGAATCATAATAGTACAAGCAACAAATCAATACATCAATATTCTATATATAAGCCTGTGTATGGTCGGAAACAAGCACTCTAGAAAAGAATACAGTATATACATAAGTCATTTTGTGATATGCACTTATTGATTGCAAGGAATTGCACAAGCTACATGCTATTTACAATGGGTAAATGGAAATAAAGGTAAATTGACAAAATATAATTCAGTATGTAATATGGCTTTAAAGTGTACCTACCCTTTTATTTGTAATCTGTACCTATTAATTTCAAAATACATCTTCATAGTCGCTGCTCTATTGTTTTGATGCACAGCCATAGAGTTATCCTATTTTATTTTTTAAGATCCGGTTTTAAAGTATTATAGATTAGATCCAACCTCTGATACCCACCCACCATTACTAAGAATAAGGGGTCCCGAGCCTCCATTGACAGCTGGAGAATTTGCCGTTCATGCGGAGACACTTTCAAAATAAAATGAACAGGACCCATTTATATGCAAGGGTTATGCTTTTACTTGTAAATAACTATAGCCTAATAAAATTAGATAGTACATTTACAATGGAGTTTAAGAGATAAACAATAAAAATATGTAAATGTTGTTTTTTTAAATTCAGTGTCTAAGTTGCCTTCAAGTTTTAACAGAATTTGAAATGATCAAAGAAAAAATTCAAATGGCATGTAAAAAAAAGTTCAACATTTCAATCTCTAAAGGGTTACTTAGTTATGAGATTCTAACAATGGGAAAAGATCGGGAAAAGTGGTGAATCCTAGAACGTCCAAGAATATTCAAAGAACTGGCCATGCTTCCACAATAAGGGGGAAAAAAAGAAGGGCAAAATCGAATTTATAGGTTTGTAGCATCACTGCTATCCACAAATAAGTCAAAAGTGAAGCTGTGTAAAACATTGTTTCTAGTATATTTAGAGAAAAAAAATAGTATTCCACATTAAGAACCTCATACCTATCAGCTAAGAAAAAATGGTTGTAGTCTGATGTTTGTGGCCGCAGGATTTGGACAATTTGCCATATTGAAGACATGGTTACATCACCACTGTATGAAAAAAATGTCCTATCAGCTGCCGATTAACTAAAGCAGAAGTTTATGCAGCGAGACAATAAAGGAAATCTATATTTAGGTGACTGACGAAAAACAAAATTAAAGTTTCATATTGACTTACTAAAAGTCTAACTCCTGAACATGCTATACCAGAACCTGAAGCAAATAGTTCATCAATAGAAAACGTACCAATGTGTCACAAAGTAGCAAAAAAATGAGGCTTTACATTGAATGTTCTTCATTTTAGGCTTATTTTACATGCTATTCAGCCATGTTGTAAGGTCACAACAGTGAGGGACTAAGATTTGGGATACACACTGATGTCCTTATTATATATAGGCCCTTCCACCTACTGTAGCAGACAGACAGCAATTTGTTCATAAACACCTCTCCATTAAAATGAACTAGTTATGTAAACCTACGAGAAGTAGAACTTCGCAGTCACTGCTCAAATTTAGCAGAATAGAACTTATTTATTCAGGAAAATGTTGGCGGTTACAACTCCCGAAGTCCACCATTGAGATCTGTTCATATGTCAAAATTACATGTCAAAAATCCTATTAATGGAGTGATTTTTGATAAATTGACTTATAGGAATATGTATTAACATATAGAAGCATTCAAAAGTTTAGGGTCACTTCGAAATTTCCTTATTTTTTAAAGAAAAGCGCAGTTTTTTTCAATGAAGATAACATTAAATTAATCAGAAATACACTCTGTACATTGTTAATGTGCTAAATGACTATTCTAGCTGCAAATGTCTGGTTTTTAATGCAATATCTACATAGATGTAATGTATAGAGGCCCATTTCCAGCAACCATCACTCAAGTGTTCTAATGGTACATTGTGTTTGCTAACTGTGTTAGAAGGCTAATGGATGATTAGAAAACACTTGAAAACCCTTGTGCAATTATGTTAGCACCGCTGTAAACAGTTTTGCTGTTTAGAGGAGCTATAAAACTGACCTTCCTTTGAGCTAGTTGAGAATCTGGAGCATTACATTTGTGGGTTCGATTAAACTCTCAAAATGGCTAGAAAAAGAGAGCTTTCATGTGAAACTCGACAGTCTATTCTTGTTCTTAGAAATTAAGGCTTTTCCATGCGAGAAATTGCCAAGAAACTGAAGATTTCCTACAACGGTGTGTACTACTCCCTTCAGAGGACAGCACACACAGGCTCTAACCAGAGTAGAAAGAGAAGAGGGAGGCCCCACTGCACAACTGAGCAACAAGACAAGTACATTAGAGTTTCTAGTTTGAGAAATAGACGCCTCACAGGTCCTCAACTGGCAGCTTCATTAAATAGTACCCGCAAAACGCCAGTGTCAACGTCTACAGTGAAGAGGCGACTCCGGGATGCTGGCCTTCAGGGCAGAGTGGCAAAGAAAAAGCCATATCTGAGACTGGCTAATAAAAGGAAAATATTAATATGGGCAAAAGCACACAGACATTGGACAGAGGAAGATTGGAAAAAGTGTTATGGACAGACGAATCGAAGTTTGAGGTGTTTGGATCACACAGAAGAACATTTGTGAGACGCAGAACAACTGAAAAGATGCTGGAAGAGTGCCTGACGCCATCTGTCAAGCATGGTGGAGGTAATGTGATGGTCTGGGGTTGCTTTGGTGCTGGTAAAGTGGGAGATTTGTACAAGGTAAAAGGGATTTTGAATAAGGAAGGCTATCACTCCATTTTTGCAACGCCATGCTATACCCTGTGGACAGAGCTTGATTGGAGCCAATTTCATCCTACAACAGGACAATGACCCAAAGCACACCTCCAAATTATGCAAGAACTATTTAGGGAAGAAGTAGGCAGCTGGTATTCTATCTGTAATGGAGTGGCCAGCACAGTCACCAGATCTCAACCCCATAGAGCTGTTGTGGGAGCAGCTTGACCGTATGGTACGCAAGAAGTGCCCATCAAGCCAATCCAACTTGTGGGAGGGCCTTCTGGAAGAATGCAGTGAAATTTCTCCCGATTACCTCAGCAAATTAACAGCTAGAATGCCAAAGGTCTGCAATGCTGTAATTGCTGCAAATGGAGCATTTTTTGACGAAAGCAAAGTTTGAAGGAGAAAATTATTATTTCAAATAAAAATCATTGACTATATTTTCTAGTCATTTTGCAACTCATTTGATAAATATAAGTGTGAGTTTTCATGGAAAACACAAAATTGTCTGGGTGACCCCAAACTTTTGAACGGTAGTGTATATATATATATATATATATATATATATATATATATATATATATATATATATATTAACATATGGAAAAGACAAAGATTAAGCACATATCGTTCCAGGGGGCTAGTAATACCACACAGTAGTAAAGTAGAGATTTATTTTTTCGTGTAACTCAGTTGTGCATATTTTTAACTAGACTTGAAAAATAAGTTTAACAAAATAAAGTCATTTTTACATGAATCTTCATAATTGAGGAATAGCAGCACCATGTTAACATTATCAATGCCCTTGCCTCTTAGTGCTGTTGTAAAGGTTTCTTGCTCCATTTGTCAATTTAACAGCGTCATCTTCCTAATCACTAAAGTTCTGTCTCTTTGAGATGGTGCTGAAATACCAAGTCCTCTAATTAAAATGAAGCTTTACTAGCAAGTACACAAATTAGATCCTGTCACTAAGTTTATTCTAACTATTGGTCATTTCTAAATGCCTTTATAATACTCTAATTTTTACATTAAAATGCAAAGGCCTAGCAAACTTAATCACCTCAACCTCAAATTCATCATTATGAATAAGAAGCCAGATGGTATAATTTTGATTTACCGGACTTCAGTGAGGATTAATGTACTGAGTGCCATTAATGAATACATCAAACATGATATTGTGACAGTCGGTGAATGTGGCATGTTAAAGTGATTATGCCGGCTATGGTATAAAACGCATGAGCTGTGTGTCCACATAAAATAACATTACAACAAATATTTTATACTTGTTATATATCATCTCCATAATCAAGGCCATATATTTCAAGTTTATTGTCAATACCGGATTTTAAGGAATTTTGTAAAAATTCATTTCATATTTGAATACAGGATGGCTATGCGAAGGTAATTCTATTGAAAGGACTGAGTATTTAGGCAGTCACGGAAAAAAGAGACAGCACCCACGTATATTAAAGGGGTTGTCCAGGAAAAAAAAAAATTCTAAAAAATGTCCCCCAGCCTTGATTTGCCTTCCCTAATACCCCCTATTAAACTTCTAACCAGTTTCTGTGTGATTTCCATCGTCACTGCTGCTTTTTCTGTTTGTTTACATCCCTTGCTGTTTGTTTACATCCCTTACTGGCTGTTTCCTGTCTTGTAACCCACTATACCCATGATCCCCGGCTGCATCTGAGGAGACAGTTGCATCCTCCCCCTTCCTCCAAAGCACCTCAGCTATTTGCATACTGCCACGCCCCTCTATGGTCACATGGTCCTTCCCTGCTCTAATTCCAGATTACAGGCAGACGCTCCTCCCTCCCTGCACACTGTCTGAGGCCGGATTACACCAGCGTGTGCCTTTTGCTTGCGCAAAAAACACATCGTTTTGTGCGCGCAAAAGGTACATAACAGCTCCGTGTGTCAGCCGCGTATGATGTGTGGCTGTGTGATTTTCGCGCAGCCGCCATCATTATGACACTGTTTATATGTTTGTAAACAGAAAAGCACGTGGTGCTTTTCTGTTTTCATTCATACTTTTTACTGCTGTTGCGCGAATCACGCGCGTACCACGGAAGTGCTTCCGTGTGCTGCGATTGATTTTCACTCACCCATTGACTTCAATGGGTGCGTGATGCGCGAAAACACAAATATCGGACATGTCGTGAGTTTTACGCAGCGGACACACGCTGCATGAAACTCACTGACAGTCTGCACGGCCCCATAGACTAATGTAGGTCCGTGCGAGGCGCGTGAAAATCACACGCGTTGCACGGACGTATTACACGTTCGTCTGAATAAGCCCTAACACAGTAATAATCATCATTATCCTTTGTGTCTCCATCTATCCCTGATCTAAGTACAGGCACCCATCTCCCTCACCCGCCCCTTCCACAGCCTGATAAATGTCAGGGTATGTTCACGTTCCAGGCCATGCTTTCACTTTTAACCCGTTTTGTACCCATTTTTTTCCTTGTCCGTTTTAAAAACGGATGAATTTCATTTGTCAATTTCCTGCCACACACTGCCCCCTGTAGATAATGCCACACACTACCTTCTATAGATACTGCCACAGCCCCCTGTAGGTAATGCCACACATCCCCGCTGTAGGTAATGCCACACATCCCCGCTGTAGGTAATGCCACACATCCCCGCTGTAGGTAATGCCACACATCCCCGCTGTAGGTAATGCCACACATCCCCGCTGTAGGTAATGCCACACAGCCCCGCTGTAGGTAATGCCACACAGCCCCCCTGTAGGTAATGCCACACAGCCCCCCTGTAGGTAATGCCACACAGCCCACCTGTAGGTAATGCCACACAGCCCCTCTGTAGGCAATGCCACACATCCCCCTTGTAGGCAGTGCCACACAGCCCCCTGTAAGTAATGCCACACGGCCCCCTGTAAGTAATGCCACACAGCCCCCTGTAAGTAATGCCACATAGCCCCCCCTGTAGGTAATGCCACATAGCCCCCCCTGTAGGTAATGCCACATAGCCCCCCCTGTAGGTAATGCCACATAGCCCCCCCTGTAGGTAATGCCACATAGCCCCCCCTGTAGGTAATGCCACATAGCCCCCCCTGTAGGTAATGCCACATAGCCCCCCCTGTAGGCAATGCCACCCCCCTACTTTCCTGTAGGGGACGGCTCTGGAGAAATCTCTCACTTCACTGTCCATATATGAACAGTGAAGTGAGGTACTTCTCCTGGAGCGGAATCCCCGGCCACATCGGCGGGGATTCCGCTTCAGAAGTCACTGACGTCACTGTCCATATATGGACACAGTGAAGTCAGTGACTTCTCCTGGAGCGGAATCCCCGGCCACATCGGCGGGGATTCCGCTTCAGAAGTCACTGACATCACTGTCCATATATGGACACAGTGAAGTCAGTGACTTCTCCTGGAGCGGAATCCCCGGCCACATCGGCAGGGATTCCGCTTCATTAGTCCCTGACGTCACTGTCCATATATGGACACAGTGAAGTCTGTGACTTCTCTTGGAGCGGAATCCCCGGCCACATCGTCGGGGATTCCGCTTCATTAGTCTCTGACGTCACTGTCCATATATGGACACAGTGAAGTCTGTGACTTCTCTTGGAGCGGAATCCCCGGCCAATTCGCCGGTGATTCCGCTTCAGAAGTCACTGTGTCCATATATGGACACAGTGAAGTCTGTGACTTCTCCTGGAGCGGAATCCCCAAACCCGGGCTTGGGGATTACGCTCCTACAGTGACCAAATAAACACCCTCCTCCTCCTCCTCCTCACATGCGCTTCGGACTGTGAGGAGGAGAAGGAGAGAGCGAGCTACAGTAGACACGGCCATCACAGTGCACACCGATACCGCATACTAAAACTTGCGCATGCGCAATGAAACTGCTGCTGAAGACGCAGCCATACCATTTAACAGAGCATGCGTGGTAGACACAACCACGCATGCTCTAAGCAGATGGGGAAAACACGTGGTACAGTTATGACGTACCCGTACACTGAAAACCGGAAACCGCAAACCGGAAGTTAGGCGCGAATGGACGGGTATGCACAGGAAGTGCAAATTTTACATGGACAAGCGGTCACGTGACGGAAGAGGGGATACGACGATACAGCCAGCTAATCAAACGTAAGTACATTACAAAGTTAAATGTTTTTTATTGTTTAGTTTAATTAAAAGTAATTTTTTACTTCTGGAAAACCCCTTTAAGCAGGCTTATCACTGGATAAGTAAAGTCACATCTTGACTTGGATTATACAGGACGGCTGTCTACTTTTTCCTTGATCGTGAAGCCCACTTGTGTACATGCACCAGACTTTTGGGTGCTGCGTATCTTAAAATGCTAAGCATTTGCACAAACATTTTCTGACACATTAGAAGATTAATTTGCATAATATTGTCAGAAGCATCCAATATCCCCAGTATACAACCTGACTCTTAGACGATTTCCATATCTGGTAAAAATATCAGTCTATACATGATCAATCGTATATACTAGTAAATGGGAGGGCACAGAAAGTAATATTTGATTGACTGATAGTGGATGGTTTCTCATGATAATATAAGAACAGGCCATATAAAATCGTTCTAATATACTGATGGTCTCAATTAAATCCCCATGTAGAAAATGTCTGAGCAACACCTGTGTAAACACTCACATATAGCAGTCTACATGGATGAGTGTACATCTGGATGTCCTTTGGTCCCTATTCCTTACTAGATGATGCCAATATTAACATAAATTGCTTAATTTGACTCATGTCACGGGCAGGGTTGCTAACCTTCTTTTCAATTATATGTGGACATTGAGACAAAAATCACGAATGGCACTGAGCTGTCATACAGCTGTGGGCATTAACCCATAGTGATAAACACTATAAAGTAAGGGTATGTTCATATATCTATGTTGTGTCCGGCTTGGTTCGTTTCTGTCTGAGCAGACCACAAAAAATGATAGAAAAGTTGTGCACTGTGTGCACCGCATGTCATCCATAGCTGGACTCAGAATCGTGACATGCAATGTTTCTCTGTCTGGCAACAAAACTGATCAGTATAGCTTATTTAGATTTTAGGACAAATCTCCATGTGCTGCAAAAAATACACTGCAAATATTTCCCTTAATTAAGGCTTTCAAAAGAAATGACATTTATACATATCAGTAATCTGCAAGCCATACAGGTTGAGGACCACTGATATTTATCCATATAGGACAAGGAATGTTTCTCTCTATATTATCACATACTAGTAATCCATGGCCTGCTGCTCCTAGCAGAGGCAACAATTTCCATCACAATATAAACCTACATACTGCTAATAAATCTAGGTTTAATTCTTGTCCCATACTTTAATCTGGAATGCTGTAATAATGGAAATCTGCACTGCCTCAAGTGTTTCTTATTGCACAGCATTCGTTAAGCTAGGATCCCACATCACGATTTAAATAAGTTTTTTGCGACAAGTCGTGGCAAATCCGTGCTATTTTCCCTGCAATTTCTGTAATAATTACGACAAAAAATTAATTTAAACTGCGATGTGAGATCCCATCCTTACAGCGATAACATCATTCAAAGCTGCTATCTGATGGTCAGGATGCGGCCTTCACCCACACAGGTCACTGGAAGGGGCAGCATCTGGATATGGGTGTCACTGTTACTTGCTAAGGAGAGGGACAGTACAGAACAAAGCATACAAAACAGTGCTGCAGACGGGAGACGCTGGATTATGCTGCACTAACTGTACATTACCACTGCATCAGTTAGGAGGGGGACGGTCTGTATCAGCATTGCTTGTATCTTCTTATTTCTCACACTATTACTGTCAGTCTATGCTCATACATGGCAGTCGCTTGTTTGCACTGTGTATGTCACGCATGTGCAGTGAAAACATTCAGAAAACTGAGGATTATTCACGGACAGTGTCTTTTTATGTCAGACATTACGGACAGCAAAAAAAAAACCCTGTTTTGCGGCCTGTCCGTAAATATTCGGACGATTGGCAACCACAGTCATGGGAGGTGAGAGGAACAGGAAATAGGTCAGGGTCCACCACCTACTGAGAACTATATATAGACAAAGTGGTCTTCAAAGCCATCACTGTTTGCGCACATTGTAGCATGTCATATATATTTTTCGGACTATAAGACGCACTTTTTATCTTAGAAATTGTGCTGTAATCTTCTGCTGAGTCTTATCTCCTGAAGGCAAACAGCTCCCAGTGCATGAAGAAGCCGACTGAGCTCTGAGTTTCCAAGGTCCTTGTAGTGCAGTGTAATGGAAGCAGTATGTCCTGTACTATGTGTAAATAATCTCTGTTATCTGCTCACTGAACAGTCACAGCTGTAACGTCTGTGGTCGCTGACCACAAACTCCTTCCATCCAGTCGACGCCCTTCTCTCCAGTGATGTCTGCACATGCGGCCGTCCTGTTCCACAGTGACCACCAGGGTGCGCTCGCGAGCTCAGTCCAGACAAGGAGCCAGGTCGCACACAGATGGGAGATTGAGCTGATTGCTACCAGAGCACCCTGGACTATAAGAAGGGCCCAGCCCCTTCCTGCCATGCCTGAGCCTTGTTGTCGCGTTATCCCAGTATGTCTATGCAAATGGTCTCCTAAGTGTTTTCCTGTTCCCAGTGTTCCCCGTTCCTGATACCTCTAACCTGTATCCGGTCCTATCGTGGTCAAGTGCCGTGTTGAGCTGAAGTCGTGCTGTGCTGTGTACCACGCCTGTCCTGCTGCGCCAGGCCTGGCGCCTGATGCCTAGTCCCAGCCAAGCCTCTCTTGCTATTGTCTGAGCTACCACAGGTACACTATACGAACTATAGACTGTGGCCTGTGTCCTGTTGGCCAGCTGCCATATAGTCACATACACAACGTGACAACATCTTACACACAGAATTCTGTCAAATCTGATTGTTCAGTGAGTAAATAACACAGACATTAGTACACACAGCACAGTAAATGTATGCAGGTACTGATCTGCAAGGACCTTCTTGCCACATCCCCTCCTATGTACAGAGTCGCAAGGAGAGCAGATTCCACAACATTAGCCCCTACCTCCCCACATCTCTGATGTCTGATGAGTTCAGGGGAGGGTGAGAGCACTATAGCTACCAATATCTTGTATTTCTGTGTCTGACATTTTTATGGGGCACTGTGGCTGGCATTGTATTGAGGCACTGTGGCTGACATTGTAATGGGGCACTGTGGCTGACATTGTTATGGGGCACTGTGGCTGGCATTGTATTGGGGTACAGTGGCTGGCATTTTATTGGGGCACTGTGTCTGGCATTGTATTGAGGCACTGTGGTACCCTATTATCTCAATATTACCCAGGAAAAGTACAGTTTTCTGCTACAATTTATGGGTGCATCTTATGGTCCAGTGCGTCCTATAGTCTGAAAATTACGGTAAACTATATGTAAAGCTCTTGGTAGTTTACCTTTTAATTGATTTCTGATATAGATTCCACCATTTGCAAATCAATGAAGAAAACCTAGAATTATTGATCTCTAACTTGATTTGCTTTACAAAGAATGATGAAAAAAATTTCAGTTTCTTCTATTTTTTGTTGTTAGTTTTCCTTTAAGCAGTTAATCTGCCATCAGTAGGTACCATACTCAAGTCCAGTACTAAATTTGCATCTCAGGAGCATGTAAACACAGAATGTCTGGAGACTTAGGTCCACATTTATTTATGTATTAGCTCCTTTTTTTGGTACATTTTACTTTAAAATTAGGTCTAAACGGTGGTGTATATTTATTAACTATTTGCGTCAGAATTTAGAGCCATTAGCACAATTAATTTCAGTTTGGAAAAAGTGGAGTGAAAAGTGGGCATGACTTACTGCTTGGCCAGGATTTAGACATAATTATAAAATGTGACTTTTTAAAAAGTAGCAAACAAAAAGGTGCAAATAAGAAAAAAAGTTGCATCTGTACTCTGCACAGACCCTGGCGTAGAAAAACTAGCCAGTGTGAAAGTAGCCAAGTAAGCTTTGACAGATTTTTCAAAGGGGACAGATGCTGTCATAAGGCTGTCACAACATATGTCAATAAAGTAGCTGAGCTTTAAAGAGGCTCTGTCACCAGATTTTGCAACCCCTATCTGCTATTGCAGCAGATAGGCGCTGCAATGTAGATTACAGTAACATTTTTATTTTTAAAAAACGAGCATTTTTGGCCAAGTTATGACCATTTTTGTATTTATGCAAATGAGGCTTGCAAAAGTACAACTGGGCGTGTTTAAAAGAGAAGTGGATGATACTTCTCGTCAGAACGCCCAGCTAGTAAAATAAGTAAAAACGCCCCGATGTACGCACATAATACACGCCTTGTACTTTTACTTGTACCTGTACTTTTGTACTTTTACTTTTAAACACGCCCAATTGTACTTTTGCAAGCCTCATTTGCTTAAATACAAAAATGGTCATAACTTGGCCAAAAATGCTCGTATTTTTTAAATAAAAACGTTACTGTAATCTACATTGCAGCGCCTATCTGCTGCAATAGCAGATAGGGGTTGCAAAATCTGGTGACAGAGCCTCTTTAACTTACAAATTGGCTAAAATTACGCCAATTTTGATAAATGTTGGCCTTAGACTCCTGCCCATCAAGTTTAAAGCAGAATATTTTGGAGTGCTTCTCACAACCTTCCTCTTGGTGTTCTCATCTCACTCCTATAGCACTCTAACTACCTAATAAACATGTAAGTACACAGATTTTACATTAGAATACACACCGTTTAGTGTATTACAACAATCTCCCTTCGGCAGCACCCTTTCCCCACGAAAACCTGTATACACAGGCCTACTATTATCTTTTTATTTGTATCTTGAAAAATGATAAGTTCCACAGACATTTTATTATGATAAGTGCTTGTCTATTTTTCGGTGGTTACGATTGTTTTTTTTCTCAATAAAATGCCTGTTGAAGCGTCATTGCTGTACCCATCATAAAAAAGCCTTCTCTGCTGGAACTACTGAGGGCCTAATCAGATGAGTGTTGTTCACATGCACAGTCAGGGTATGTGCACACGACCAATTTTCAGACGTAATGGAGGCGTTTTATGCCTCGAATTACGCCTGAAAAGACGGCTCCAATACGTCGGCAAACATCTGCCCATTGCTTGCAATGGGTCTTACGATGTTCTGTGCAAACGAGCTGTAATTTTACGCGTCCCTGTCAAAAGACGGCGCGTAAAATTACACCCGCGTCAAAGAAGTGCAGTACACTTCTTGGGACGTAATTGGAGCCGTTTTTTCATTGACTCCATTGAAAAACAGCTCCAATTACGTCCGTAATGGACGCCGCGAAAAACGCTTGCACTTGTAAAAACGTCTGAAATTCAGGAGCTGTTTTCTCCTGAAAACAGCTCCGTAATTTCAGACGTATTTTGCGCTGTTGTGTGAACATACCCTTAGTCTGTGAGAAGAAAATCGCAGCATGCACTACTTTGGTCCAATTCTTGCACTAGACTCGCCTATTCAAGTAAATGGGTCTGTGAAAAAAATCAGACAGCACACGGACGCCATCTGAATGAGGTGGATTTCTCATGGATGGTTTGTTAGGAGACGCCAAAAAGAATGCAGGACTTTTTTTGGACTGACGTGAAAAACTGATGATCACTGATGCTACAGGGACTTGATAAAACTGATACACGGAATGCATTGTGACACAATACTGATTGAAATTGTCAGGTTTTACTACTGACGTCTTGAATGAGGCCTCAGGCAATCCAAATCCTGGGTTATGCTGAAGACGGAGAGAAATTTTTCTTTTCTCATACGCTCCTACAAAGAGTCCCCTTTTCAAGGTTTTTCACATACTAAGTCCAAAGTACATTTTCTCTAGCAAAGCACCTCCTGTTATCACACTCTGACAAAATCCTGCCTCTTACTAGTTGCTCTGCTACACCAGGTATCAAGAAAATTTAGAAAATTAATGGGTAATGTCACCAAAAAATGTATTGTTAATTGGCTGAACAGAAAACAGGAGATTAGGTACAGGAGACTACCACACTTTCGCTGTATAACATATGTACAGTATGTGTGGCAATGGATTAAAATAATTTTAGTACGTATAAACATTATAGAACTAATTGCTGGTAATGGAAATTATTTTGTAACCTGCATTTTATCATGTTTGTGCTTTTATTTACAGGTATCTAATAAATTTGCACATGAATTCAAATTATTATATATGAATAACTTTTTACATTCTTGAAGTACAGAAAGAAAATTCTTTGGTTGCACTTCTGAGAGAATTATGGATTCTAGAAGACTTTTATAAATCATTTGAAGTCACAATATTTAAGGGACTTCATTGGTTATGTGGCAACAACGGAATGTAATGAACTATTTATGGTATACCACTGCTTAACATTATGTATCTGTGTTGATTTCTTTGCAGAATATATGTCAATTACAGATGAGACAATTTGTTTTTGTAGAAGCAAGAATTTTGCGAAGTAGAGTAAGAATGGAAAATGCATGAAGAGGGGGTGACAAATCATATTGTAACATATTCATCCCACCGCGATCCTGCTCCATCTCTCCCTTCTGTCCACCGCCAAAATGAATGTCTTAGCAAGGCTAGCTGGGCTGTCAGGTGGCGCATGCACAGAGTGAATGGAAGTTTGATCAGTCAGAGTGCTAGGTACCTTCTTTAAAACATCAGCATACTGGCCTCAGTTCCAGTTGTTGTTAATTTCCCTACCTGGTTTAGCTAGTTTCTACTTGTGCCTTACTGATTAACCTGATTTGTTCTGCCTCACTACTCTTTTGGTCTATCTTTTGTACCACATGCCCATGTCTGCTATATCACTTATGCCGAAACCTGGATTGTCTGACTACCATCGGCAACAGTGCAACGTACTCATCTCTAGTACATTGCTCTTGCCAAACCCTGGATTGTCTGACTACCCGGCTTAACTTCATAGCTGTACCTCTTTATTGACTATGCTGATACCCCATTACTGATCCCTTATTACATGAGTTCTTTTCACCCCTGAAATGTATTTGACTGTTGGCTGTTACCCTTAGCGAACATATATTTAACCTACTAATCATTTGCCTGATTCCCATTCCGCTGATGTACAGATTTAGCCGTCTTTACCTTGACTTTTAACGCATTAAATAAACAATGACTAGGTCTCTTAACTTCACTTCTTCATCACTTTTCAATGGCTTTTGTTGTGTGATATCACCCTGAGCAAGTTATCAGAATCAAGTTAAAGATGGCTACATCTGTAATCCAGAGAATCAACCAACAGGCTAGCTAGAGGCACCAAGCCCAGCAACCCTAACCAAAGTCGTGGGAACGAGGGTGCGATGAATAAATTGTGCAGTTGGTTGCTTCTCCCTCTGGGCATTGTAGGAACCAGACCATAAGAGTATAGCTGGCTGGTCATGGAGCCTGTACGGTTTGATGGATCAACTACAGATCCTTTGGTGCATGAATTGTGTAGGCACCTGACTCAACAAGAGGCATCGCAAACTCAAGGTGCTGCTCTCCTAATTCCTATTCTAAAACTCAAGATTAGCCTCCCTGATCGGTTGTTTGTTAATCTCAAAGAATTGGTTGCCTTAGTTGCCATTTGTATTTCAAACTACGCCCTTATTTTTCTTAGTTTGGTGATGTCTTTGCTTCAGGGTGATCCACAGATTTGGGCCTTCACTTGCCACAAAATTCTCGAAAACTGCCTGCGCTTAAAGTCTTCTTTTCTGTTTTGGGTCTACTTTTATGATGACTCGGATAGAATGACCATCATTGCCAAAGTAAGATTTATTTCCCCATGTCAGAAAAGGCACTCAGTTGAGGAGTACTGTACTTAATTTAGATGCTGGGCTACTTTCTCCCACTGGAATGACCCAGTTCTCAGCAGTCAATTTAATTTGGGACTGTCTGATGCCGTCAAGGACTTGCTGGTTCACCATCCGCAACTGGAAACACTGTTGCTGTCTATTAAGCTGGTTCAGAGAAAATAAGAATCATGCTAAGTACGTGGCTGGGGAACTGATGCAAATTGTGCTTGTCGTAGAAACCTAGGTCTCTGTTTCTACTGCGGTGAGGTCAGTCATCTAATCAACACCTGTCCAAAACGACAGCTGTAAAACTTCAGCTCCTAGTTAAGTCCAGGGAAGTTCACTTAGGCGCACAGTAATTCACTGCTGGTTGTTCCAGAACTGGGCTGTGATCTGGGTGCCCCCCCATATACAGTACCAGTCTGCACCTCCCTACTAATACTCCACTGAAAGGGGACACTATAATTTTCACACTGCAACATCTCCGCATCACAATGAGTAGGAGCATAGCCCCAATTCTTTTTGAATTACTGTATTGTAATCTACTACTTCTGCGACAACTAGAGAACTATGGCTGTCCCTGATGAGCATGAAAATGCAATTTGATCTGCACTTGAACTTGATCTTTGCTCAGGTCTGCAGCCAACAGTACACCACCAGCTAAACTCCAATCCTAAACTCTAATCCTCATGGAGTGAACTATGAACATTTTTGCTAATTACTCCTATACATCATTTTCATACGTATAATGAATAATGGTTAAATACTGTGGTAGCATCTGTTGGGACACTAGCTCATGCTCCAAAACTCAAGTTACTAAAGGTGACATTGACATGTTTGTAACGAAAAATCCTCCTATTGCAGGAGCTATAAGCAAACTTATTCAACCCTCTAAAAATACCCAATCCCAACTACGGGAAGAATCTGAAGGGGAACGAAGCGTCAGTGCAGACACTCACAATGGCGGTATCCTACCTATCTCACATTCATTCCTTCAATAGGCTGTTAATAAACTTCTAGACCCCATAGCCTGGGACCTCAAGGACATTAAAAAAGATGTCAAATAGGTTCCCAAGTGGAGGCCCTGGAGACAGCCCAAGCCTCTATCAGTGAACATACTACTGCTACAGCGGAAAACATCCAAACCTGTCAAAAGCATCTCAATTCCATCTTTGATTACTTGGTGGATCAAGATAATAGAGGAAGCCACAATAATATCTTTTCAGGGGCATACTGAGGGAAATTGCTCAAAAATGTCTTCTTTCTAAAGTCAAGAAACTGGCTATTGAATTGCTCTGAGATGTCTGCCAAGACACCATTTTCTCGAAATACTTCACAGATCCCTTAGAGTTCACCCAAAGCTAAATGAACCACCTAGGGAATTCATCTGCCGTATTTTAAACTATAAAACTAAAGAGGATAAATTAAAAAAACGAGAGAAAAATAATCCTTTATGTGAGAAAACTAGTACATCACTTTTTATTCAGGACCTCCTATTCTGATCTCTAACCTCTTATTGATGTATTTCAAACAAAAATAAAAGGTTTTTGTACAGATTTTGTCTCTTCCCCTATTAAATGGCCATGACTGTAGATGGGATGAGGTTTGTAATCCATCATCCCTCAGACCTTATTGATTTGCTGTAACAACTCGATTTGCAGCACTTGCAAGTTCTGGATTATTCCATGGTCCAAGACATCTTCTACCTGCAGATAGCTGCGCCTCCTACACCATGGACCCAAGTGTCAGATGAACTCTATGTCCGAGAAGTACTTTGAAAAATTAACACCGAAAAGAATACTATGTAAATGCGACAGTTTCACTCTGTACAGTACAGGATGCATCCTTTGCAGTATACTGTGGTATACTTATACAGGGTGGGCCATTTATATGGATACACCTAAATAAAATGGGAATGGTTGGTGATATTAACTTCCTGTTTGTGGCACATTAGTATATGGGAGGGGGGAAACTTTTCAAGCCGGGTGTTGACCATGGCGGCCATTTTGAAGTTGGCCATTTTGTATCCAACTTTAGTTTTTTCAATGGGAAGAGGGTCATGTGACACATCAAACTTATCGAGAATTTCACTAGAAAAACAATGGTGTGCTTGGTTTTAACGTTACTTTATTCTTTCATGAGTTATTTACAAATTTCTGACCACTTATAAAATGTGTTCAAAGTGCTGCCCATTGTGTTGGATTGTCAATGCAACCCTCTTCGCCCACTCTTCACACACTGATAGCAACACCACAGAAGAAATGCCTCCCGATCTGACCCCCTTAGACTTTTATCTTTGGGGTTATCTGAAGGCAATTGTCTATGCTGTGAAGATACGAGATGTGCAGCAACTGAAACTACGGATACTGAAAGCCTGTGCTAGCATTTCTTCGGCAGTGTTGCTATCAGTGTGTGAAGAGTGGGAGAAGAGGGTTGCATTGACAATCCAACACAATGGGCAGCACTTTGAACACATTTTATAAGTGGTCAGAAACTTGTAAATAACTCATGAAAGAATAAAGTAACGTTAAAACCAAGCACACCATTGTTTTTCTTGTGAAATTCTCGATGAGTTTGATGTGTCACATGACCCTCTTCCTATTGAAAAAAACTAAAGTTGGATACAAAATGGCGAACTTCAAAATGGCCGCCATGGTCAACACCCAGCTTGAAAAGTTTCCCCCCTCCCATATACTAATGTGCCACAAACAGGAAGTTAATATCACCAACCATTCCCATTTTATTTAGGTGTATCCATATAAATGGCCCACCCTGTACTAGTATAGAAAACCCGTTACACAGGTTTGCTAGCAAAAGGAATGCAGTGGTCTGTTAATACATATAAATGCTACCCATAGCTGCCCCCACACCTTATAATGCCCCCATACAGTGTAATGCCCCTCATAGCTGCCCACACAGTATAATGCCCCATATAAGCTCCTCCCACAGTATAATGCCCCTAATAGCTGCCCCACACAGTACAATGCCCACCATAGCTTCGCCGACACAGTATAATGCCCCTCATAGTTGCCCCCACACAGTATAATGCCCCCCATAGCTACCCCCACACAGTATAATGTCCCCCATAGCTGTCCCCACACAGTATAATGCCCCCTATAGCTGCCCCCACACAGCATAATGCTCCCCATACATATTATAATGCCCCCCTCCCTCCCATACACAGTATAATGCCCCCTCCCTCCCATACACAGTATAATGCCCCCATATGTACGAACCAAAGAGAAAATTAATAACATACATGCTTACCTATCCCCGTACCCACTACGGGTGGAGGAAGCTTTGATTCCTCTGTACTGTGCTCAGTGAGCTGTGCGCGGCTCGGCGAAGGCAGGCGCAATGTAGTGACGTCATTGCACCTTTCTGCACTGAGTCACTCATATTGCACAGACCGGAGGTAGAGAAGGATCCTCCACGTGGCAGGGGAACGGGGATAGGTAAGTATGTATCTATTGTGTATGGGAGGGAGATGGGGGCATTATAGCTACGCCACTACTCACCCACGTCCTTCTCGGTTATATAATAGATTTAGCTTTTATCAAAGTCGGCTTTTTTTTTTGTAAGAGGCCCATAACAGCCTAGTGTTATTTCATGTAATGGAGTCATATGATTAATGTCACGTAATACATTGCTTGTTTCATACCCTACAAGTGTGAAACAATTTGGTTTGTTTATTGTTACTTCTGCATTGAATATGCTTTATGTTATTTAAAAAAAAAAAAACACAGAAAAAGGCCATACTTACAAATGGACACAGCCAGGTCAGAAACGCTGATGATGGCGAGTGAGCAGGTGCCTTAAATAATAATAGCCACTCCCAATAGTCTTCAGGGGAGTGGTATGTGGTGCATGGGATGTGTAGTAAGAAATAATAAATGAATAGTGTATGTGCAAGTGTAATAATGTAAGTGAAATATAGGGGGCAGTAATGAGTAAAGTGCCTCAAAAATAAATGAATAATGGGATGCAAGTGTGTGAAACATGGAGGGATAGTGTGTAAGTCATGAGGCGCAACGTGTGTAGCCAGGTAGAAGCCTATTTGTGACGCCTTGATAATTCATAGAGTGGGCTACCCTGCTTGCTAGGCCAAACAACAACACACCATGCTCCCCCAGCATCAAAGACCCGGCTGTGTCCAAAAGAAGCGAATATAAGTAATAATGAAAAATACCTGGGGTATTAGTGATCATTTTGGCCCAAAGGACGCAAGCTCGCAATCCACGACAAGCATTATGTTATGCTTTATGTTATTTACCTACGCCCACCCACGGTTGTACTGTTCTCCCCCCTTCTTTCCTCACAAGGGTCTATACTGGTAATTTAGTTCCCTCTTCATCAGCAACGCCTTATCCTAGATGCAACCTCCCTCATACACACTATTGGAAATGGCTGATATAAAGGTTGTCTTTTATAAAGTATAAGGCTTGAACTCACCCGCCCAAAAGAGGGTGAGGATATAGCTTTCCTTAAGAAGGAAAAGTTCTATATTTGCATATTGAAAGAAAAACATTTTAAAATGGATGCCATCCCTACTATTTCTTCAATTAGTACAATTGTGGCTCTCCTAACAGTGTCAAAAGAAGTCAGTGTTGGTTTCTCGGCTTTTTCGTTTTTATCGATATGCAAGAAGATGCAGCAGATTCATATATTTTTAAAAAGGCCTCACTGGTACACAAAAAATTACAATAGGTAATTGATATGCCCCTAAATCTGACCAATCTAATAGATAATACCCATAATTACTAAATTTGCAGACTTTTCTGTGGGAGTCACTATTTTGGTGGGCGACTTCAATGCAGCATTAGATCCCATACTAGTCTTGACTTCAGGTAGATCCGCAGTTTCGTATAGAGCTTTGAGTGAAATAAAAAGCTCCCTACATGAGGGACTACACACACCATTTTGCCACCATTTTGCCCCTCACAACTCATATCAGTGGATTATTTTATTTTTCATATGTTCTAACTATTCTTTCATTGGAATACATGTTTTCTCTGATCGTTCAACAACAGGATTTATTTTCCAGCCATCAAGTTTTCCTATTAAATAATTGAATTGGCGTTTAAATGAGTTACTAATCAAGAACCCCAAAACATGTAATCTCAAAAGAGCAGAAGCTGGACAAATGTTTCACTCTGAACAATCAGGAACATATTAGTGCTCCTATTTTATGGGGATCGGATAAAGCCTTTATCAGGGGAGAATTTATTGCTTTAAGTTCACATGTAAAAAAGGAAAGAGAAAAGACTTTAGCTGACTTATTATCCCGCATCAAATGCCTTAAGTTTATTAGTAAAAGAGCTGATGGTGATGACTTGAGCATCAAGATGAGTTATCTTAATCTCAACTCTGCTAAGATCTATTTGGCTGTGCACTTCAAGCATTTTGTGCATGGGGATAAATTCACAACATGAATGATCTCTGAAATAAAAAAGAGAAAAGCAAACGATTTTATCAGATCAATATACGCTCCCGAAGGTTCTGCCCTGCACGACCACAAGTACATAGCGGAGGAGTTCCGCAGGTTTTATCATAACCTGTACAATCTTAATTTTACAGATGATACTACTGATTCACACCTCAGGGAAGTACTTACAGATGAGTTGCTAAGCACAATCTGCTCGCCTTCTCTTTCTGACCAACAGGCACGAAAGCATTGCATCCATTTTCACATAAAGAAATTAAAGCAGCACTCAAAAACATGCCAAAAAACAAATGCCCAGGCACTGATGGCCTCCCTCCACACTTCTTCTTGATTTTCTAGGCCATACTCTTCCCTTCCCTTTCTGATTTACTGAATGCTTTTCTTAATAGTACCACCCCCAAACCTAACTTGCAAACATTTCTATTATGCACAAGGAGGGAAAGGATGCAGCCATTTGCAACTATTACAGGCTCATCTCACTGTTGAATTTTGATTTAAAACTTTTTGCCAAGCTGTTAGCCACGAGATTGCAACCTCTCTTGATGTCCCTTATCAATCCTGACCAGGTAGATTTTGTACCACAAAGGGAAGGACAATACAAAACATGTAAAGTAATTATCCTCATCCATTAAGTCTAAAAACACAAGATGAAAGCAGTCCTTTTAGGCATGGACATCGAGAAAGCATTCAATAGAATCTCCTGGCCCTATATAAGAGCAACACTGCTCAAATACAGAATACCCTAACTATTTATGAATGCCATCCTCACTATGCACTAACAACCTTCTGCTAAAATTGCATTCAATTGCAGATAATCCCTAGATGCTACTTCAGAATATCTGCCAATCCCCCTAAATCGAAGACATTTCATGCGAAGGCCACTGCCACAAAATAGTAGCCATCGCCGACGACATCCTAAGAACAATAACTGACCCCTCACAAGTGCTTCCCTATTTGAAATCGCTTTATGACCGTTTTAGTATCATATAGAATTTTAAAATGAATGAAGCAAAATCACAAGTCCTCAATACATCACTTTTTATGAGGAGAGAGCTACCGTAATCCCAATTTGTCTTGTCCCAGATCCATATACAGTATTTAGGTATCAATGATGCAGATAACCTCACCTCACTTTATACATCCCCATTCTACTTGAAATGTCCAAAACCATAGAAAACTAGGAAATCCAAAAACTGTTCCAAACCCTAACTATTTAATTTACCAAATCCTTATTTGCAGCGTTAAGGAGGACCTTATTAGCTTTTGTCTGACGTTCAAAACTACCTAGAATTGGGTAACAAACACTTATTAGACAAGACCTTGAAGGTGGGATAAGATCTACTAACTTATACTTATATTACAGAGCTGAAAAAGTCAACAGAGTGCTAGAAATCCTGCCAGAAACTCTGGATCCAAATTGAAAAGGATCTCCCCCCCCCCCCCTATAAGCAAGGTACCTAGCATTAAATTGCAACACCAAATTCATTATGTGTTCTTCAACTAACATTCTGACATACACTACGTGGTTGATCTGGAAGTCCATTAATGACCTACATCCACTTACCTTCTTCCCCTCGTCATTAATACTGTTTAGAGATTTACCTCTCACTAATTCCACCAAAGGGCTTATTATGCTACTCTCGTTGCTACATCTGATTCCTGACCCTACACTGTTCTGATTGTCATGAAATCCATTCCCTCTCTCCAGGAATTTACCTCCTTTCTAGAGCTGCCTAAAATTAGCTTTCTAATATACAATAGGATGCAAAATCAATTACACCCTATTATCAAACATACAGATGTTAACAGAAAACTGACTTGATTTGAAACCTTAGCCTTACTACAAAATCCCCCCAAAAAAGGAATTTCTACTGCATGCACACTTAGGGTATGTGCACACACACTAATTACGTCCGTATTTGACGGACGTATTTCGGCCGCAAGTCCCGGACCGAACACAGTGCAGGGAGCCGGGCTCCTAGCATCATACTTATGTACGACTCTAGGAGTCCCTGCCTCCCCGTGGAACTACTGTCCCGTACTGAAAACATGATTACAGTACGGGACAGTTGTCCTGCAGCGAGGCAGGGACTCCTAGCATCGTACATAAGTATGATGCTAGGAGCCCGGCTCCCTGCAATGTGTTCGGTCCGGTACTTGCGGCCGAAATACGTCCGTCATTTACAGACGTAATTAGTGTGTGTGCACATACCCTTATGCTGAGTTGTACATCGATAGATGCACAGAACTTAATTTTTACAAAAATGTTGGAAAAAGACCTTGGTCGTAAGTTTACTGATAATCAGGTCACATAATTAATGGTTGCATGCATGTCTGCATCTCAATATGTCAGTTTGCAAGAAAATGGTCATAAGGTTATGTCTAGGTGGTATCTGAACCCTGAGAGATTACATAGACCCAGATGCCTGTTGGAAGTATGGTGCCGAAAACAGGCTCCTACCTTCCTATGTGGTGGTCTTGTTGTGTAGTCGCCCCTTTCTCGTCTGACATTTTAAATATCACAAACTAAATTTGCAAAACTAACCTACCACTACGAGCGAAAGTGCTCTTTCTTCATTTACTCTCTCACAATAACAAATATAACTCAATTAGATTGGCGGAAGTGAGTGCTGGTGTCTCCTAGGAGGGAGACGCCGGCCAGCACTCACAAGTCCATGGCCACGGCCGTCGAGTGGTAAGTCAGAATGACGGTCTGTGGCCGTGGACTTTACAGTATCCCACTCTTATGCCTGCTCTTCTTGGGACCAAAGTGAGAGAGGAATATCTTAATGAGGGTAGGGGCATTGAGGTTGTCTTCTGGCTCCCAGGACCTCTTCTCTGGACTATACCCCTTCCAATCCACCAAATAAAAAGTTCTTCCTCTTACTTTTTTGAAGTCCAGGATCTCCTTAACCTCGAACACATCGGAGGAACCGCTGGGAGCAACTGCAGGGCTAGGACTTTTAGTGTAGCGGTTCAGGACCCCAGGCTCTAGCAGAGGCACATGAAAGGAATTGGGGAACTTGAGGTTAGGAGGCAGCCAAAGCTTATACGAGACAGGATTAATTTGTTGCAGGATCTCAAAAGGTCAGAGGAACCTGGGAGCAAATTTGTACGAAGGCACCTTCAGACGGATATTCCTTGAAGACAGCCAGACTATAAGTCAGAACGACAGTCCGCGACCGTGGATGTTACACAATGCAATGCAATTTCATACCCCCGGTTTTTAACGATCTTTCTCCTCTGCATAGCATCCTGAGAATAAAGGACAAACTAAGCCTCAAAATGAGACTCTGGGGCAGTATATGCAGTGCTATGTATCTTAACATCAGACTGATGGGGTTTCCTCTACCGCTGGCTGGGTTTACCCTAAATAATCGTTATCAAGAATCAATTAAGATTTCTCAGTTTTTCTGTAATTTTGTGTACCATTCTGTTATTTTTCTTCTTCTAAGTTTGACACTCCAGAGGCCGAAATAGTCACAAATTATTTGAATATTTGAAATCTATCTGGGTGGAGTGACAGTGATATCTATAGAAAAACAAAAGATGGCTGCTGACGTTCCCCAGGTCCTTTCCTTAAACTAAGGGGAAACGTTTGGTTGAGTCTTAATTAGGTCCTAAGTATATAGGACCTTACAAAAGACTGGAGATTATTAATACAACTCCTTTCTGTTTTCAACTACCTGCATCACTGAGAATCGCAAATGTTCTTACTGGTCACCAGTTCACCAGCAAATTGTGGATTCTAGAGTAGTTATGGATTTCCTTAAATTTTTAGTTTATTAGAAAGGATGTGAAGAAGAGTACTAGCCAAGTCAGTGCTTGCTGACAAATGAAGAAAGAAATTTCATTAGGAGACCCCTCAGAGGCCCGCTCCTAAGGATCCAGTAACCCCTTGTAAAATGTGGGGTATTGTAACACACTTACTTTGCCTCGATTGACATCTCTCCCTGACGCCCGCCTCTGCATTGAATGTCTCTGGCAGGAATCTTGGGCGGCACATGCGCCAGTTGAGGGCACGTTGCCTCATTAAAGAACCTCAGCACCAGTTGTTGCTCGTTTCTACGTCAGCCTTACTGATTAACCTGATTTGTTTTCCCTGAGTACCAGCTCTGCTACAATGCGGTTGACGAACTCTGGATTGTCTGACTACCCTCCTAAACTCCGGTACTGTACTACATTCTCACATCTGCTTCATCTCTGTTTCCTAACCCCTTGAACTCCAAAGCTGTACCACTTGTTAGACTCCGCTACATTCCCATTTCTGATCCCTTATTATGTGAGCCCTTTTCATTCCTGGAATTTGTTATTTAACTCCAAGCAGTTACCCATTAGCAACCGTATCGCCAACCACCCAATCATGTGTTTGGTCCCCATCCTGCTGATGTTATTCAGGAAATCAACCACTGGGATAGCTAGAGGCACCGAAATCCTGGGGCCAGCTGGGAACAGTACCTTCGACCTTGACCAAAGTCGTGGGAAAGGAGGGTGCTATAGGTGAATTGTGCCGACCTGTTGGTTCTTTCTCTGGGTATTGTAGATACGAGACCGTAACACTTATTAGGTGAAGAATTAAATGTTAATGGATATTGGGGATTCCAAAACGCTTTAATAGAGGATATGAAGGCACAGTATTTAAAGTATGTCAAAACATTGTAGGCTGCAGTTTAATCTGTTTTTGTAACAAACCTCTTGGTGTAGAAAGAAAAGGGTTAAGGGTGGAGGATGGATAAATAAAGTAGTCAGAATTGGGAAAGTGTATTGTAGAGGCTGACTGCCGGGACTGAAAAATTAAGTGTTGAATTTATAAGTAAGGGTCTCTATCTATATTCGATAAAAAGAGTGAAGTAGGTATAAAAGGAGAAAAAAAATGTTGTAGTAATGATATCAGGGGTTAAGAGGACATCTGCTACAGCCACACAACCCATAAATACAGTAGGTAACAGTGATTGTTAATCATTATACAGTGAAGGAAATAAGTATTTGATCCCTTGCTGATTTTGTACGTTTTCCCACTGTCAAAGTCATGAACAGTCTAGAATTTTTAGGCTAGGTTAATTTTACCAGTGAGAGATAGATTATATATAAAAAAAAAAAGAAAATCACATTGTCAAAATTATATATATTTATTTGCATTTTGCACAGAGAAATAAGTATTTGATCCCTTTGGCAAACAAGACTTAATACTTGGTGGCAAAACCCTTGTTGGCAAGCACAGCAGTCAGATGTTTTTTGTAGTTGATGATGAGGTTTGCACACATGTTAGATGGAATTTTGGCCCACTCCTCTTTGCAGATCATCTGTAAATCATTAAGATTTCGAGGCTGTCGCTTGGCAACTCGGATCTTCAGCTCCCTCCATAAGTTTTCGATGGGATTAAGGTCTGGAGACTGGCTAGGCCACTCCATGACCTTAATGTGCTTCTTTTTGAGCCACTCCTTTGTTGCCTTGGCTGTATGTTTCGGGTCATTGTCGTGCTGGAAGACCCAGCCACGAGCCATTTTTAATGTCCTGGTGGAGGGAAGGAGGTTGTCACTCAGGATTTGACGGTACATGGCTCCATCCATTCTCCCATTGATGCGGTGAAGTAGTCCTGTGCCCTTAGCAGAGAAACACCCCCAAAACATAATGTTTCCACCTCCATGCTTGACAGTGGGGACGGTGTTCTTTGGGTCATAGGCAGCATTTCTCTTCCTCCAAACACGGCGAGTTGAGTTAATGCCAAAGAGCTCAATTTTAGTCTCATCTGACCACAGCACCTTCTCCCAATCACTCTCAGAATCATCCAGATGTTCATTTGCAAACTTCAGACGGGCCTGTACATGTGCCTTCTTGAGCAGTGGGACCTTGCGGGCACTGCAGGATTTTAATCCATTACGGCGTAATGTGTTACCAATGGTTTTCTTGGTGACTGTGGTCCCAGCTCCCTTGAGATCATTAACAAGTTCCCCCCGTGTAGTTTTCGGCTGAGCTCTCACCTTCCTCAGGATCAAGGATACCCCACGAGGTGAGTTTTTCCATGGAGCCCCAGATCGATGTCGATTAACAGTCATTTTGTATGTCTTCCATTTTCTTACTATTGCACCAACAGTTGTCTCCTTCTCACCCAGTGTCTTACTTATGGTTTTGTAGCCCATTCCAGCCTTGTGCAGGTCTATGATCTTGTCCCTGACATCCTTAGAAAGCTCTTTGGTCTTGCCCATGTTGTAGAGGTTAGAGTCAGACTGATTAATTGAGTCTATGGACAGGAGTCTTTTATACAGGTGACCATTTAAGACAGCTGTCTTTAATGCAGGCACCAAGTTGATTTGGAGCGTGTAACTGGTCTGGAGGAGGCTGAACTCTTAATGGTTTGTAGGGGATCAAATACTTATTTCTCTGTGCACAATGCAAATAAATATATATCATTTTTACTATGTGATTTTCGTTTTGTTTTTTTAAATATAATCTATCTCTCACTGGCAAAATTAACCTAGCCTAAAAATTCTAGACTATTCATGTCTTTGACAGTGGGCAAACTTCCAAAATCAGCAAGGGATCAAATACTTATTTCCTTCACTGTAAGTGTTTAGTAGATTGTGGCCTGAAATGATCATATGAACTAGTGTCATGAATGAATGAAAAAAAATTGGGATTGGTTTACTATTGTAGATGCAGTTGTTTTTTTGTAGCTATGTGTGCCCAAATGTGGCGGATTCCGCTTTACACATATTTATTGCAAGGATGCTCCAAAAAGAACAGAGGTTTGTGCCTCGCTAGAAAATGGTTTCGGACCTGGCTTAAAAGACGACAACGTGTGCCAAATTATGGCACAAAAAATCTCGTAGTAAACTAAGCCAACCAAAAGGTGGTACAAGGAAGAGAAACATTTTTGACATGTCTAGCAAGAGTTATCATACAGCGTGAGCCACTTTGATAAATTTGGCGCATCTTCTGACTGCCTGATCTACGTTTACTTTGTCTAAATATTAGACAGCATTAGAAAATTTGCCCATTCCATGTGACATTCTTTTTGTAATGTTTCTATCCAATACATACTAAATAAGAAAGAGAGTGTTTTTTAAAAAGCAGCACTGTACATTAGTGACTTCAACATGTTTTCCAATTTAAAAAAAATAAAAATAATATTTTATACACTAGAATGTCTTTACTTCAAAGAATGAAACTGTAGGTCAAAGACTTTTGATGTTCTTCAATTTTTTATCTTTACACCTTAGGATATTTTAACCACAAAAGGATATTTTGTTTAATTAATACTAAGCGAGTCATTAACCATCGATATATGCTGGTCTTTTTGTATGGCATGTCCTGTACATGGTTTATTTATTTTTTTCCTCACAATTTCCCTACAAGGCTTCCTAACCCCGGGTTCGTTTGAGAAACCTATTGTAAAATGAATAAATGGAGTACTTTGTGATTTGCCCATTGTCAACATGTTAACACATTGCATATTAAGGCAGATTGATGAAGGGTGGCTGAAGGAGTTTACTTTGCCAAGTTAAAGAAAAGAAAAAGCCTTTCTTCTTTCGTGCTTCCATTTTTTTTTTTACAGAAGTTCACAAGAGTAAAGAGTAGATATACAATTATCTATGACTTGCTGATGCAAAGGAACAGAGCATTTAGTTTCTTGTCACTGTCTCTGAAATTCCTAAAGGTACAATTAGCATTTCATTTGACATAATGTTGAAAGGTTCATAGATTGATCTTCCCTAAAATGCAGCGAGAATTTTTTGAAATGCAAATTTTGACATTTATTAACTTTTATTCCAGATCTGTTTATAGACTGTAAAACTGTGCATACATTTAACTCAAGGCAGCTAAAAGGACAATGTTTAGGTGGATACTCTGTGTTATAATAAAATTGTATTTTATTGTTTCAACAATGAAATCTTTATTATCAGAGATTTATGATATTGGCACAGAAGTTTTTACTGCATGATTCACAGTGTTTTTATAGATGTATTTTCTAGAAAAACAAGGAGAGAAATTGTACTTCTCTGTTCTTTCTCCTGGGAGTGCATTTCCCTGCTGAAATAATGTCAGCAGTTTTATACCTTCAAAGCCTAGTTTTCTCAAATCAATTAACAATTCTAATTGTATGGGAAAACTTCTTCACTTAGCATGGCATATGGGACAGGAGGATGATTTACGTTCTGCATCAAACATTAAGACTTCTTTGCTTCACTCAGGAATACAAAATAAAAATATGACATTTATTTTCTTTTGAAAATCTCTAGGTTGTACAATATGTTGAAACTATCATTTTAAGTATTACTGCAGGGTTCTTCTACGAAAGCATAAAAGTGCATTTCTGCAGCACACATATTGTCTTGCCATGACACCTGTCTATTTCGGTGCAACTTCACCCATGCAGACAAAAATAAATAAATGAATTCACTGGTTATGATGGTAACATATGTTGTTGGATAAATCAATTTGCTTGTAGCACATTAGATGAGAGAAAGGAAAATTCCCATTTAGACATTCACACAATTTTCCTTGGATTATTGAGACAAAAATACTTAGGGTATGTTCACACGCAAAATAAAAATGGCTGAAATTGATGGCGCTGTTTTCAAGGGAAAACTGCCTTTGATTTTCAGCCATTTTTGTAGTTGAAAACGTTTTTGAAGTGTTTGTTTGAGCCGTTTTTGGAGCTATTTTTCCCTTGACACAATGAAAAACAGCTCCAAAAACGGCTCAAGAAGTGACATACTCCTTCGTTTTACAGGCGTCTTTTTACGCACCATTTTTTTAATTCAATGGGCAGATGTTTGTAGGCGATTGGCTAGAGTTTTTCAAGGTGTATTTAGAGCCGTTTACACCCCGAAATACGCCTGAAATCTCTGTGTGTGAACATACCCTTAAAAGACAGCTCCACCCAAAACCATTTTTTATTTGTTCAAGGGGTTATCTGGGCAGTCAAAAAAAAAAAAGGAAAAGACCCACATAAAAGTCTTAAAGAGGCTCTGTCACCAGATTTTGCAACCCCTATCTGCTATTGCAGCAGATAGGCGCTGCAATGTAGATTACAGTAACGTTTTTATTTTAAAAAAACGAGCATTTTTGGCCAAGTTATGACCATTTTTGTAGTTATGCAAATGAGGCTTGCAAAAGTCCAAGTGGGTGTGTTTAAAAGTACAAGTCCAAGTGGGTGTGTATTATGTGCGTACATCGGGGCGTTTTTAATACTTTTACTAGTCGATCTTTTGCAAGTCGATCTTACCTGCAAACGCTGATGCTGCTGCAGAATCAACTGTAGCCTCTGCTGCCGATGTGGCCGTCACGATGCAGGACCTGTGAGTGACGTCACAGATCTGCACTGTCACAAGCTGGGCGTTCTGAAGAGAAGAGGATGTTACTTCTCATCAGAGCGCCCAGCTAGTGAAAGTATTAAAAACGCCCTGATGTACGCACATAATACACACCCACTTGGACTTGTACTTTTAAACACACCCACTTGGACTTTTGCAAGCCTCATTTGCATAATTACAAAAATGGTCATAACTTGGCCAAAAATGCTCGTTTTTTAAAAATAAAAACGTTACTGTAATCTACATTGCAGCGCCTATCTGCTGCAATAGCAGATAGGGGTTGCAAAATCTGGTGACAGAGCCTCTTTAATGCATTTATGTAAACACTCAACTACTTCCCTAGCAGAAAATTACATTTCAGTGTTACTTACCAATCCCGGATGTAACACTGTAGCCATGGGAAGACTTCTGTCTAACAGACGGGAATTGTAATTTCTGCGCGGACAATAAGTTACAAGTCCCGTCATGCACGGTGTTCCTCCTCTTGCCATCGATCGCCGCCCACCCCAGAGTTCAGTGAAGAAGGGGGCTGGCTTACTTTTGCAGGGATATCAGAGCGCCATCCCCCTGTCTTGTGGGATGATGACAGTTCAACACCGCTTGAGCCAGTGGTCTCATGGGATGATGACAAGCCAACACCACTGTACGGGGAAATTGCTCTCAGACACCTGAGCATGTGTTAGCGCGTCATCATTACAACCAGAACTACAGGACTTCCGACGACCAAGGGGTGTATGACAAATCAGGTAAATGGTGCAAGAATTAGAATATATGTATATTAATAAGTTTCCTCAATTTAAACGTGTTTTTTGTTTGGAGGACATTTTTACTGCTTGGATAAACCCTTTAACCCTTTAAAGATAGAGACATTTTTCATTTTTTAGTTTTTCACTCCCCGCTTTCCAAGAGCCATAACGTTTTATTTTTCTGTCAACAGAGTGGTATAAGGGTTTATTTTTTGCGGGAGGTGTTGTTGTTTCTAATGGCATCATTTAAAGTACCATGTAATGTACAGGGAAACTTAAAAAAAAAATCTTTGCGGGCTGAAATTGGAAAAACACTGTGATTCCTACATTAATTTTATTCTGCGGCTCAATACGATTACGGTGATACCAAATTTATATAGGATTTTTTATATTTTACTACTTTTAAAAAAAAATACTTTTTGTTATTAAAAAGCCTGTTTTATTTCACCACATTCTGAGAGCCATAATTTTTTTATTTTTCCGTGGAAGGCTTATTGTTTGCGGGACTAGATGTAGTTTTTATTAGTAAGATTTTTAGTACATACAACTTTTTGATCACTTTTTATTACAATTTTGTTTAGAGCTAAGTTCACCAAAAAAAGCGATTTTGGTGTTCACCGTGCGAGTTCAAAAATGGCATATTGTAATAGTTCAGACTTTTATGGATGCAGCAATACCAATTTTGCTTATTTTCTTTTAGCTTTTTCAGTGCTTTAGAGGAAAAATGTTTTTTTTTTAACTTTTAATATTTTTTTTCCGCTACTAATATCTTTTTTTACTTCTTTTACACATTTTATTAGTCCAACTAGGGGACTTGAACCAGCGATTGTTGGGGCATTGTGTGGGCGCCAATGAGCTGTCGGAGTAGGCCGTCTCCCCCTTTTCAACACACAGATGCTGCGGTCGTGATTGACCGCTGCATTTAAGGGATTAAACGGTCAGGAACAGCGCGTTCACTGTTCCTGGCCATAGTCCAGGGTGTCAGCTGTTAAACACAGCTGACACCTGAAACATATGGAGCGCGCTCAGCCCGTGAGCATGCTCCATACTTCCCTATAATGCTTATCATGTACATGTACGTGATAATGCGTCAAGAGGTTAAGTACAATAAGGTTCCAAAATATTTAAATCTGCCCATTCACGGCATGCATGTATATCCAGATCTTCATCAAGCCCAAATAAAAAGGCTGAAATATTGCTTCACTGAACATATAAGAAAAAATGTTGAACTTCTTCATCAATTTTGGAGTGCTGCGAGTTCCTTTTATAATTATAAAAGTGGGCATGGGATTGAGATTTGGTTAGCTAGTGCCCACACATGATTGATTGATAGATAGATAGATAGATAGATAGATAGATAGATAGATAGATAGATAGATAGATAGATAGATAGATAGATAGATAGATAGATAGATAGATAGATAGATAGATGATAGATAGATAGATAGATAGATAGATAGATAGATAGATAGATAGATAGATAGATAGATAGATAGATAGATAGATAGATAGATAGATAGATAGATAGATAGATAATTCTTGGTGGAAGTAAAGTGACCACAGCTTTATTAACCACACAGAAAGACAGAACCTTGCCCAATTAACTTTAAACACAACTGTACTTGCTTTTCTTATATGACAGCTACCTGACCTATGGTGGACACGTGAGTACCTATATTCATCCGTTCCATTGAAGGAAAAGCTGGGACGTCTGAAAAAAAAAAAGAAAAAAACAACAAAAGTAAATAACAATGCAATAAAGCACAGCCAATTGTAAGACTGGAATATACTGGGTGAAAGCAAGGCCCTATCACAACTCTTTTTAAAGCTGACACTACACCCCTCTTGAGGCCCAATGACACAGTGAAGAAGCCCCGTGGAGAATTTCAACTTTCTGTACCACTCTCCTTTATTCGTATTGTAGACCTTGACTGTAGGTAATCACAAACGTGTTCATGCCATATATTACCTTTATAGTAGCTCTTGTGGGTTTCTTTAACAAGTATTATTTTTATGTTAACTAAGTCAAAAACATCTGCTGAGCTCTCAAACATAAGCAAAGGTGTTTTATTGTGCGCTTAATGTTCCACTTTGGTAATTTAAAACTTTACAGCATATGTCCATTCATTTTACTTCTTTTGGTGCAGTACAAGGCAATACTTCCATTAGCAAATTCAATGTTATCGGAGCAATAAACAGCTATGAATAAAAAAAGTTCTCAGCTGCTGATTGAAGGACATGGCCACTTAGTATAGAAATTCTACTTCCCTACTCAACGTTTGAAAACAAAAAAGACAAAATTCCTGCCCAGAACTAACACCTAAGGATTACTGGGAAAAATACAATCCGTATTTTCTCATTAGCAGAAACAAAGTGCAACACCCATATAAAGTGACCCATAAGAAAATGTGCATTTCCTTATGCATTGTATGTGACTAATATGCTGGCTTTAAAATGCCTTTATGTCGTTTTTTTTTCCCCAGTTCTTCCTTTCCTTGAGAAATCATAACGAGTATGTTGATTAAAGCAATTAGATCTTCTTTTGTTTGCCTAAAGACAAGCTTTGTGATAATTTTCTTTGTTTGCAGATAACTTAATAACAAACATAAGCAGATCTCATTAGAATCTGTCATCGGCCTAGTTTTATTCTTAGTCGGTATGTCTACTTGAAACCAATATTAGCTATCAGTTGCTATTAGAACTTCCTAGAATGTGTTTTCTGTGTAAAAACAAAACAAAAAATATCTAGACATAATGGAGGCAAGCAAGGGAAGACATGGGAACAAATGCAAATTGATATATAAATGCACGCTTTGAGTTGTAAAATAGCTTTTATTATGAAAAACTGTCTGTGTTAGCCTGATTAATGGAATTCCTATAAATTATTTACTAGAACCTAGTGAGCAGAAATATATATATTTAAATTATTTGCAGCCAGTCTGTGACGGGAATGTGAATAATGCCTCTGTTAAAAGTATTGTTTCTTGCTGTGTAAAAAGGTTTGTAAAATGTTTATTCATGGAATTTCTTTGAGCAACCCAAGAAGCTGGCATATACCATCACAAATTTCTCTGGGGAGCACATTTAATTTATTTATGTACTATTGTAGTTATGTATTTGGTGAATGCTTAAGAACCAGAATGGTGTTATCATGCTGACAAAAGAAATGTATCAATATAAAACAAAATTCCTAGAGGTGTCGTCAACATTCAAATTCCCCGAAACAATGTCTCGGAGGAGAGTAAAAGAAATATATTTAGCATTTTTATTCTTTTTATTCAGTTTAATGTCATAAACACAGCTAGTAGGTAACAGGCATTTTTCATTCTAATATAATGGATACTGACTGCCAGATACATATTATATCTGTATAGCTAAACATATGGGTTATATCCTCTTAGCAATAAAAACACTACTTTTACATTTCAAGGAAATAACCATTGTTGTAAAATAAGCTGTTCCTATCGAATAAAGACACCCCAGGTATTTTATTTTTTAATTGGGTTATTGATAAAATAAAGCAGTCCGTTGTTTTTATATTTGGCCAATAGGGGCACTGTTTGCTTATGAATTTGAATTGCTTTTTTTAAATTTCTTTTTTAACAAAAGCACAGAACATAGCAAATGCATATGTTCAAAATACCAAGGCCAGTTTTCCCATAAAGTAGTAACAAGGGATCAGGAAGTATACATGTTACCTTTATGTTTGTTTCTACTCTATTTTTAATATGTCTATTTATTATGTGTGAGTGTGTCTGAAATAGACACATTAGTTTGTTAAGGTTGCCATACACTTTAAATAGCTGGTTTAGCCAACAGCTATTGCTCCCAACCCCCATACGCATGCACGTTGTGCTTGGCCGAGTGTGCAAGTGTCCTCAATAGAAAGAAGGGAGTAAGTTGCTGTTTACAAATAAAAGATTCGGCATGTTAAAATCCAACAGCCTGATCCTTCTGTCTCCCAACATCTGCCATTGGGTAAGAGTCGGGAGACCGCTATACACATTAGATGGTTGGCCAGTCCCGCCGAAATCGGTGGGTTCAGTCGATATTCAGCTAATGTGTATGGCCATCTATAGTGCTATGGACAGATTCGATAACTATCTGTGTATAGTGCTGTGGAATATGTTGGTGCTAAATGCATTGTTTTGTTCAGACTGGGCAATTATTTACGCCGCGATTAAAAAAACAGCAAATAAAAAAATGCCCCTATAAAAAAGAAGGGGAATGTCACTTCTTGAGCCGTTTTTGGAGCTGTAATTCATTGTGTCAATGGAAAAACAGCTCCAAAAACTTCTAGAAAAAAATGCCTCAAAAAATGTTTTCAGCTTCAAAAACGGCTAAAAATTGAAGGCTTTTTTTTCTCTGATAACAGCTCCATAATTTTCAGCTGTTTTTGACTTAGCATGTGAACATACCCTAGTTGTCCTGTTTACAACCATTTTATTGGGAAAAGCAATCTAACGTATAAAGCTAGTAGCACTGGAGCAGTGTTTCTATATGGCACAATAATGAACAGGAGTACTATTGACAAAATATGAGAGTATACACATTTTATTACTTGACCATTATATAAAGAGAAAATGTAAAAAAGGGAACTGGTTCAGCTACATGTTCAAGGACATCAAAAAATTAACGCTCTTTCTGAAGTAACAATTTTCACACTTTTGACATACACAAATAAAACCTGAATTTTTCTTTTGAAATACCTTTTTATTAATTTTTTCAAAAGTACAAATCACAACATATAAAACTTGAGCACAAGTCACAAAAATAAGTTCAGAATATAGTTGAAGTATAAAGACTTATAAAACAATTATAAATAGTAGAATAGAACAATACATTTCAGGATAGGAAAACTAAACATGGCAAACTGCAGGCTGTTACCCCCTCGGCGGCCGCAGCCATGGATCTGTGAGTGCTGGCTCGCATCTCCTTCCCAGAAGACGCCAGCGCTCACTTCCGCTCCAAGCCACTGTGTCCCGTAGGGCACCCACAAACCGTGACAGTACGCTCAGGCCATGGACCCCACTGGTCAGCCTGAGACCTTGGCGACACCAGCTATCATGTCCGAGATGTAAGACCTTCAGTCACGTCAAGACCAACTCCTCCTGTTGGAGAACAACATTGCGCATTGGCTGGTTGCTCAAGCCACAGTCGTGACCGCACTTATTCCTGCTGTTCCTCCCGCTACACCTCCTGTCTGTACTAGTGCAGATCCCCTATGCTTCCTGCCGCTACATCCTCTCAATGATGGAGACACGAGGGTCTGCAGGGGTTTTCTGAATCAGTGCCAGATCCACTTCAGACTACATGCCAGGGCCTTCTCTTCTGATGACGCCAGGATCGCCTTCATAATCTCTCTCCTTACTGGCAAAGCCCTGGCATGGGCAAATCCTCTGTGGGAACATCAGGGACTTGCAGTGGTTTTTACAGACTTTCTGTTCGATATTTGAGGAACCTGGGAGAGTTTCTTCTGCTGCTACATCCCTGCTGACCCTACACCAGGGAGACCTCTCCGTGGGCGAGTATGCCATTCAGTTCCGTACCCTGGCTCAACTAACCTGGAATAACGAGGCTTTGGTGGCCACATTCTGGCAGGGACTGTCTTCTGGGATTGAAGGTGAGATGGCCGCTCACGATCTGCCACCTACCCTGGACGATCTCATCCTACTAGCCACCCGGGTTGACATGAGGGTCCGGGAGCGTTCCCAAGAGACTTTCCAGGAGAGAGGATTTCCTAGGCTGGCTTCTACTTTCCAGCAATCCCTACTGTCCTCTTCAGTCGTCCCACCAGAGGAGGCTATGCAGATAGACCGAGCCTAATTGTCTATCCAGGAGAGACAACGCAGACGCACTTCAGGATTTTGTCTGTATTGCGGCCTTGGAGGCCATGTTGTGGGTTTGTGTCCCCAGAGGCCAGAGAGACCCCTGTGCCTAGGATTGGTTGGAGAGACAAACCTAGGCGAAACGGTACCAAATAAAGAATTCAATTCCAAGCTGACCATTCCTGTGACCACAGCATCCGGCAAGATGGTTTCTGCCTATCTGGACTCCGGGTCCGCGGCAAACTTCATCCAAAAGGATCTAGTGGATCATCTCCAATTTCCCACAGTTAACCTTGAGACATCTTTGGCTGTTGCCTCGGTGAATGGACTGCCTCTGCCCGATCCGATTTTATCTAAGACCAAGCCACTGCTGTCTTCAGCAAGAGGGAGGCTGAGACGCTGCCTCCACATCGAACTTATGACTGCCTCATTGAACTGGTTCCAAATGCTTCTCTTCCCCGTGGTTGGGTATATCCTCTCTCCTTGCCAGAGACTCTTTCCATGTCGGCCTATTTCAAGGAAGATTTGGAGAGGGGTTTCATATGAAAGTCTTTCTCCCCAGCCAGGGCCGGGTTTTCTTTGTTAAAAAGAAAAAACGGATCTCTTCGAACCTGCCTTGACTACCATGTTCTCAACCAGATCAAGATCAAGAACAAATACCCGTTGCCACTTATATTCGAACTGTTTGACCATATATGAGGAGTCGGGATTTAAATTCAAAATTAGACTTGCGCGGGGCTAATAATTTGATCCGAATCTGTCAACGGGACAAGTTGAAGATGGCATTCAACACCCGAGATGGGCACTATGAATACCTGGTGATGCCCTTCGGACTGTGTAATGCTCCCACAGTCTTCAATGAATTAGTCAATGATATCTTCCGAGATCTCCTCTATGTCTGTGTTGTAGTCTATCTCAATTATATTTTGATTTTCTCCCCAGATCCGATGACTCATCGGAGGCATGTCCGTCAGGTTCTACTGTGATTAAGGGAGAATCGTTTATATGCCAAGCTGGAGAAGTGCGTCTTTGAAAATAATTATCTGCCCTTTCTGGGCTACATCATCTCGGATCAATGTCTCAAGATGGATCCTGAGAAAGTAAAGTCCATTCTGGAATGGCCAAGTCCTCAAGGCCTGAGGTCCATACAGGGTATCTTGGGATTCGCCAATTTCTACCAGCAGTTTATCCCAAACTTCACACCACTGATGGCCCCAATCTCTACCCTTACAAAGAAGTGTGTGAACGCCAAGGTGTGTGTCACGGACACAGGGTATGTGGACCCACTAGGCCGCTCCGCCGTAGCGGGGAGGCAGCTGACCAGGTCACAGTCTATGCGGAAGTCAATGCCAGACAGTAATGCTTGGGTACCTGAAATAGTCTGGACTGTGGCTGTGGCTTCAGCGCGGATGGAGGCAGATGCGGCAGGTGGCGCCAGACGTGGCGGGCAGTATCCGATGAAGCGGAAGACACTTGACGTGGCAGATGACACTTGGCATGGCAGAAGACAATTGACGTGGCAGATGACACTTGGCGTGGCAGATGACACTTGACGTGGCATATGACACTTGACGTGGCAGATGGCACTTTACGTGGCAGATGGCACTTGACGTGGCAGATGGCACTTGACGTGCCAGATGACACTCCAACGATGGTAGGCACAGGAACAATACGGAATACAGGAACGGTAACAGGGCACGGGAAACAGCTGGAACGGGAGACACCAAGGGACCATTGCGAGACAGACTGGGAAAGACTAACAACGCTTAGGCAAGGATTAGAAGGCCAGGGGCCTTCTTATAGACCAGGAAATCGTGGCAGTTGATAGTGATGACGATTTCCTAATTGCGCGCGCTGGCCCTTTAAGGCCGGGTGCGAGCGTGCGCACGCGCACCCTACGGGACCCAGCCGAACGGAGCGGAAGTGAGCGCTGGCATCTCCTAGGAGGGAGACGGAGACCAGCGCTCACAGATCCATGGCTGCGGGCGTCGGAAGGTGAGTAAACCCGACGGCCCGTGGCCATGGACGCTACAGTGTGGACTCCAGAGGCAGAATCTGCATTTATTAGCCTCAAGAAAGCCTTCACTTCAGCCTTAATCCTCCATCATCCTGACGTGTCTCGGCAGTTCTTCTGTTGATGCAGGTGCACTTCTGTTCCAGAGCAGCTCCAGAGGAAAGGCAGTAGTATGTGGCTAGTACTCAAGACTTTTTTCCTCTGCAGAGCGCAACTACTCTATTAGGGATCGGGAGCTACTGGCCATCTAATTGGATCTAGAGGAGTGGAGACATCTGCTAGAGAGCGCGGCTCACTCCATCCTGATCTACACCGACCACAAGAACCTCACCTATCTCCAGTCGGCTCAACGACTAAACCCCCGTCAAGCCAGGTGGTCGCTGTTCATCACTCGTTTCCAATTTATCCTCCACTACCGTTCCGCTGACAAGAATGTGAGGGCTGATGCCCTGTCCAGGTCATTTGAGACGGATGACACAGTGGAGTCCCTTCAAAGTATCATAGACTCGTCCTGCATTGTCACTGCCAATCCTTTGCAGGTTAGAGACATCCCTTCGGGAAGGACTTTTGATCGGTTGGCAGACCGGAGAAGAATTCTCCGCTGGGGACACAGCTCTAAACTGGCTGGGCATGCTGGTGTTCATAAGATCCGAGACCTGATTACTTGTCATTTCTGGTTAACCACGCTACCCAAATATGTTGTGGACTTTGTCTCTTTCTGCACTGTGTGTGCTTCTAACAAGGTTGCTCACTCCAAGCCTGCCGGCCTGCTCCAACCTCTGCCTGTACCCAACGTCCCCTTGCAGCACATTGCGATGGACTTTTTCACAGACTTTCCTCCCTCAGCAGGATGCAACACTGTCTGGGTGGTGGTGGAGGACCGGTTTTCTAAGGTGGCACATTTTATCCCGCTGACCGGCCTACCTTCTGCTACCCGACTGGTGAGTCTCTTCATTCAAAACATCTTCCGCTTGCATGGCTTGTCCCTTCACATCGTGTCCAATCGGAGGGTTCGATTTACCTCAAAATTCTGGAGAGCCCTCTGTAAACTCCTGGATGTAAGATTGGACTTTTCCTTAGCCTATCATCCCCAGTCCAATGGGCAAGTCGAGAGGATTTACCAGATCATGGTAAATTATCTCTGCCACTTCATCTCCTTGAGGCATGATAACTGGGTACCGTTTTTGGAGCTGTTTTTAATAGAGTCTATGAAAAATGGCTCCAAAAACGGCCCAAGAAGTGTCCTGCACTTCTTCTGACGAGCCGTCATTTTACGCGCCGTCTTTTGACAGCGACGCGTAAAATTACACCTCGTGGGAACAGAACATCGTAAAATCCATTGAAAGCAATGGGCAGATGTTTGTAAGCGTATTAGGGGCGTTTTTCAGGCATAATTCGAGGCGTAAAACGCCCGAATTATGTCTGAAAACACTGCGTGTGAACATACCCTTAGACTCCCAGTCCCGCAGTTGCTCCCTTTGGTTCATCTGATATGTTTGAGGTGAGGTAGATCCTGGACTGCAAGAGGATAGGAGGAAGGACTTTTTATTTGGTGGACTGGAGAGGGTTTGTTTCTGAGGAGAGTTCCTGGGAGCCAGAAGAGAACCTCAGTTCTCTTGCTCTCATTAAGAAGTTCCTCTCTCGCTCTGGTCCCAAGAAGAGGGGGCTTAAGATGGGAGATACTTTAGCGTCCTTGGCCACGGATTACAGATTACTCACCCTCTCCCCCCCCCCGGCGGCAGCTATGGATCTGTGAGCGCTGGCTCTCATCTCCTTCCCAGGAGACACCAGCGCCCACTTCCGCTCCGGTCCGCTGTGTCCATTAGGGGAATTATCATCATCTATTAGCCCATGATTCCCCTGGACTATAAGAAGGGTCCTGCCCCTTTGCTCATTGCCTGAGCATTGTTAGTATTCCCATGTTAGTCTTGCAAATGGTCCCTTAGTGTTATCCTGTTCAGGTTGTTACCTGTCCTGTTACCTGTATCCTGTATCCCGTGCTGTGTTCTTGTTCCTGGGCCTGTTAGTGCTGGAGTCGTGTCCTACTGCACCCGCTGTTATCTGCCACATCCAGTGTCTTCTGCCATGACCAGTGTCATCCGCCACGTCTGGCGCAACCTGCTGCACCTGCTGTCATCCGCTACGTCTGGCATAACCTACTGCACCCACTTCCATCCATGCTAAAGCCTCGACCACTCTCTGGACTATTCAGATACCCTAGTGCAGGACTTTGTATTGCTTGGGTGCTCTGTTTTTTGGCCAGCTGCCTCCCCGCTACATCGGTGCAGCCTAGTGGGTGCACATATCCATAGACCGTGACACAGGCTAGTACAGACCTAATACAAAATTAAAGGAGAAAAAAAGAAATGCACGGTGCCACGTGGTGCAGATCACCTAAGTAGGTTGTTGGAAGATAAGCAGAAATGTGGCAGATGCACTCACCTGATGTGATGTGCAAACAACAGGCACAACCCTGGTGTAGTCAGGAATAGTAGGAACGTCAGCTGCAGTTCAGTCCCGGTTAGTAGACCGTAACATCATTGCTACGTGAATAAATTGTGAGGATAAAAAATGGGGACCAGTAAAACAGTGCTGCTGATACCAGACACAAGCCCTTGTGTCTGATGTCACCAACGCTGTTTTACCGGGGCCCATTTTTTACCTCTTTATATATTTTTTTAAAGGTCATTTTTATAACACATTTATAAGGACATTATAACAAAATATTGGTACAGGTACATAAATATACATCCAGAAATGATATATACAATAAGTAAATTAAAAGTACCAGGTTGACAAGATCAGTAATTAACAAAAATATTAGGATACATTTCTTCATATATCGATATGCGTATACAAATACAGAACAAAAACAAAACCCTAAGGCTACATTCAGACGAGCATTTCCAATTGGCACGCGTAAAACATGCAATGTTTTTCCTACATTTATTACCCGTTGCGTTGCATATTGGCATCAGCGTGCTTTGCGCGTGGCATGCATTTATCATGTCCGTGCCACACACACGCACATTTATTTCTATGCTTTTCTATGTCTTTGATGCGTGAAACACGGATAGCACACGGATTGGCGACAACATCACCATCAATAGGCGTCAACATCCGCAAAAACACACAAATATAGGACATGCAGTGAGTTTCATGGTGCCGGATTACTGGAAGCGCTGGGTAGCTGGAAGCAGGCTTGTTCTGGATTACTGGAAGGAGGATGGTGCCAGATTACTGGAAGCAGCCTTGTGCCGGATTACAGTAAACAGGCCTGTGCTGGACAGCTGAAAGCAGGCTTGTGCTGGATTACTGGAAGCAGGATACAGGACTGGATACGGGTACCGGACTGGTCATGGACACTGGACTCGCCACGGACCCTGGACTCAGGATACAGAACTGGACATATATACAGGACTGGTCACGGACACTGGACTCGTCACGGAACACTGGACTCGGGCTACAGAACTGGACACAGGTTACAGGGAACAGGATACGGAACCTTTGCAGACTAACTCTGGGTTAGAAATAATGTTGCTCAGGCGCTGAGGAAGTGGACAGAGTTCCTTAAATAGTCCAGGGTTTGCTAGGATAGGCTGGGGGCAATATTCCTGATGCGCACGCTGGCACTTTAAGAACTGCGAAGAGCATGGGTGCTCACACTGTGGGCATAGGCCGGTTGGAGGAGCAGAGAGCAGAGCGTGCCGGTGTCCCTGGGCTGGGAGACGCCGGCAATAAGGACAAGCAGGCTGGCGGCCGCCCGGGTGAGTGAGACCTGCGACCATCGGCGCTACAGTACCCCTCTCCTTTCGCGCCCTCTTCTTAGGTCAGAGCGTAAGATAATTTTTTTGATGAGAGCTGGAGCATCAATTTTCTCTTTAGGTTCCCAGGATCTTCACGACCAAAACCTTTCCAATCCACAAGTTAAAAGGTTTTCCCTCCTACTTTCTTGTAGTCAAGAATCTCCTTGGCCTCAAAGACATCTGAAGAACCGCTAGGAGCAGATGCAGAGTCAGAGGACTTGCTGGTTGAGAACTACGGGTTTCAGGAGAGATACGTGGAAGGAGTTGGGAATTTTGAGGGTAGCAGGCAGACGTAGTTTGTAGGACACAGGATTGATCTGTTGGAAGACTTCAAAAGGACTAATAAATATAGAAACAAAGTTGTAGGAAGAAACCTTTAAGTGGATATTCTTAGAGGACAATCAAACCTTCGTTCCAAGGGGAAATTGAGGAGGTGGCCTTCTCCTGCTATCAGTATATTTCTTCATTTGCCCCACCACCTGCAAGATTGCTGACTTGGCTTTTTGCCAGATCTGGAGAAAGCTTCCGTAGGAAATATTGGCTGATGGAACTTCGGAAGTAGCAGGCACAGGGAAAGGCACATGAGGATGTTGGCTGTAAACTATAAAAAAATGGAGAAGTAGCAGTAGATTTGCTTATATAATTATTATATGCAAATTCGGCCCACGGATGGAGTTGTACCCAGTTGTCATGTTGAGCCGAAACAAAATGACGGGGATAGTATTCGAGTACTTGACTAATTTGTTCAACTTGGCCATTGGATTATGGGTGATATGCAGATGAGAAGTTCAGTTTTACGTCCAGAAGTTTACTGCTCACCAGAATCTGGATGTGTACTGGACGCCATGATCAAAGACAATATGGAGAGGCAATCCGTGCAGACAAAAGACATGCTGAATGAAGAGATTTGCCAATGAAATGTGCCATCTTAGAGAAACGATCTACAATGACACAGACGGCGGTGCATCCATCAGAGGGAGGAAGATCTGTAATAAGAATCCATGGCAATATGCTGCCAGGGACTATCAGGAACCGGCAGAGGTTGAAGTAGACCCATAAGCTTGGAATGAGCAACGTTGTTTTGAGCACACTTGGTACAGGTGGAGACAAAGTCCTGGACATCCTTTGGTGGGTGATGAAATCCCGGGTTTTTTCGAATGCCAGAATGACCTGCCAATTTGGCGTTGTGAAACCGGAAGATAACTTTCTTCCTGTCTACAGGAGAGACATAGGTTTTCCTTGGAGGAATGTCTTCTGCAAAGGAGGAACAGCTATTATGCGTGAGGGGTCAATGATGTGCTGTAGATCCTTGTTTCAAACAAGAAGGATAGAGCATCTGCCTTGACGTTTTTGTCTGCTGGATAAAAATGACGTTGAAAATTAAACCTGGCAAAGAAAAGCGACCACCTGGCTTGACGTGGATTTAATCGTTGTGCTGACAGTAAGTAGGTAAGGTTATTGTGATCTGTGTAAATGACAAATGGGTGTGCCGAACCTTCCAACAGAGCTCTCCACTCTTCTAGGGCAACTTGATGACTCGAAGCTCACGATCTCCTATAGAATAGTTCCTCTCCGCTGCCGAGAAGCGTTTCAAGAATAAGCCACAGGAGACAGCTTTTCCCTTAGAGTTTCTTTGGAAGTGGAGTGCTCCAGCACAAATGGAAAATGCATCAACCTCCCATGAGGAGTGACGGGAGTCATCTGGATGGTGTAGAACTGAGGCAGAAGTGAAGAACATTTTAAGCTCTGAAAATGCAGATTCAGCTTCAGGGGGCCACACATTTGCATTTAGTTCCTTTTTGGTGAGGGCAGAGATGGGAGTGGTAAGCGAGGAAAAGTTAGGGATAAATTGTCTGCAGAAGTTTGCAAAACCCAGAAACCTCCATATACCACAGAGACCTTGAGGGCGAGGCCAATCTACCATAGACTTTACTTTATCCGGATCCATCTGGAGTCCATGATCAGAGACAATATAGCCCAGGAAAGGCAAGCAATTTTTTTCAAAGATGCATTTCTTGCATTCAGCGTAGAGGTTGTTCCCCCTTAATAGCGTCGGAACATGGCCAGGGCCGCCATCAGAAATTTTGGGGCCCCATACAGTGAGATTGGTCAGGGCCCCTGGGGGTTTACCGTTTGAGCCTTTAAAGGGAGGGAAGTGAGCAGAATGGTTAGCGGGAAACATAGTGTGCAGCGACCACTGTGGAAGGTTGTTAAAGGGTTTTTCTGAGATATTAAAATTTAGTAATTCTGTGCCATTCCCCCACCAAAAGTACCCATCTGTCCCCGGAGTCCAGATAAGCAGAAACAGAATATGATTCTTCAACACAGTTGATTGTTACAGGAATAGAGAGTTTAGGAGAGAATTTTGCAGAAGGCATCGGTCCACCTAGGGTGGTCTCTCCAAGTCAACCCTAAGTGCTGGAGTTTCCCGGCTTCTGGGGATATTGGCGCACAAATGACCCTTGCAGCCACAGTTCATACATAAGTTAGCAGAACAGTCTGACTCTGTCCACCAGCATAGGGTCTTCAGGGACAACAGCAGAAGGTAGCAGGGGTTTCTGAAAGTTAGATGCCACTCTTTAGCACCTTCTCCCTTGAATAACTTCCTGGGAGCGCTCTCGTAACCTCATGACAATGCGTGTGGCCAGAAGAATCAGGGCATCCAGGGTAGAAGGGAGATCATGACCCGCCAGTTTATCTTTGACTCTACTGTTTAATGCCTGCCTGAAGGTTGCCACCACAGCCTCATTGTTCCAAGGGAGCTCTTCTGCCAATGTACAGAACTGTAGGGCGTACTCTCCTACCATTGATTCCCCTTGACGGAGTGTGAGAAGCGAAGCAGTGGCTGAACATGTATGGCCGCACAAAGACGGCACAGAAGGTGTCCAGGAAAAACTGAAGATTAGTGGACTCCGGTCCTTCATGTTGCCAGAGGGGATTCGCCCATGCCAAGGTCTTGCCAGACAACAGGAAGAGGATGAAGGCTATTTTCATCTTGTCTGATGGAAACAGATGGGAATGCAATTTAAAGTGGATTTTACATTGATTGAGGAAGCCTCTACAGGTTTTGGAGTCCCCATCACAGCGGGGTGGAAGTGGCTATTTAATTCCTGCTCCAGAGCTGACGGGAACTATGGCTGGCTGAGGAGTAGATTGAGCTAAGGCCTGCGGTAGATTAGGAACAGGAGTGATGGCCAGACGACCGGCGATGGTATTAACAACCTGTAGAAGCTAATCCTGGCTTAATCTGAGGTTTCACATATCATCTTGCACAACTTTAACCGCCGTCTTAGGTTTGCCAGCGGAGTCCATGGCCTGAGCAAACTGTAACGTCCACAGGGTATGTGGCATCACTGGGCTACTCTGCCGTAACGGAGTAGCTGCTGGCCAGACAGGTATAGGACAGTTGATAGTAGATGGTACCTTGATAGCAGGCTGGTGCCGGATTACTGGAAGCAGGCTGGTGCTGGATAGCTGGAAGCAAATTTGTGCTGGATTACTGGAAGCAGGATACAGGACTGGATAGGGTACAGGACTGGTCACGGACACTGGACTCGTCACGGACACTGGACTCGTCACGGACACTGAACTCAGGATACAGTACTAGACACGGATACAGGACTGGTCAAGGACGCTGGATTTATCACGGAATACTGGACTCAGTATACAGGACTGGACACAGATACAGAACATCCACGGACACAGGTTACAGGGAACTGTATACGGAACATTCACAGACTAACTCTGGGTTAGAAATAACATTGCTGAAGCACTGAGGAAGTGGGCAGAGTTCCATAAATATTAGTTCAATCAATAATAAAGGTTAAAGGAAGAGGAGAGAGCAGAGTGCGCCAGTGTCCCTGGGCAGCTGGGGTAAGTGAGACCCCGTGGCCACAAGCACTACAATATGTGAGCTTAAAAAGTTTCAGAGTAGAGTTTACCAAAGTGATCCATGCTGACAATGTGGGAACCTTGGGGTGTCTCCAATGCATGAGGATGGTTTTCTTCGCATAAAATAATAAGAGCATTATAAGAGATCTGACAGCCACAGTAGGCATAATATCTTCCACTAGTAGTAAAAGGCAGATTCTGGGATCAAGCATGCGAGGAAGTCCAACTTTTATGATAGCGGTAACCATACTGGGGAGTTATGAAAGAGGTACAGAAATTTAGGAAGGGACTTCATTTTGAACAAATTGATTTGACCTTAAACTTCGAGAGGAAGATGTTTCCATCTATCAAAATCCATCTTAGACACTAAGTCACGGGAACCCGAAACAACAGATGGAGCGGAGGGAGACTCGGATTTTGAAATGGCACAAGGAGTTCGTACATCTAAGTCTCAATATGGCAACAAGCGAGACTTTTCAAAAAACGGGGGAAGAGGGGGGGCAGGAAGCACAGATCGAATGGACATCATTCAACCCAGACGTCTGAGGAATCAGAGATGAACTTAGATGTGATCAATTTATCATCGGCACCTCTCTCCCCAATTCAACTCAAGGTGTTATCACGAGGACTCAATTTTGTGCCCAATCTAAATTTTGATGTCTTTTCCACCCTACTTGATATTAATAAATTTATCCGTAATCTCACGGTGAAAAGGCACTTCCTAACTACGGAAGCAACCATGGATGAACAAACAGCGGAGCCCATTGTCCATAGCAACAACTACAGAAAGTTTATGTTCCAGGAACAGCTGGCATTAACTTGTCTTGAAGACCTCGCAGACGAACATAAACAGAAGGCAGATACCAGTCAAACACCCAAATTCATCACAAAAAATCCCAGGTTTTATCCTACTCAGTCTCGGACGGAATCCATGGACACTTTTCAATCAATCATGTAGAGAGAACTGCACAAAATCAAAAATCAAACGGGACTTGACAAAACTTCACACAATTTATCCATTGCAGAAAAACAAGCCATTAAATCCTTGAAAGAAAATGAGAACATTGTAATTCGCATGGCGGACAAGGGAGGTTCCATTACAATTATGGACAGGGTCATGTATATGGACCAGATTCTCTTACTATTGGATGATGTTAATACCTATGTGAAGTTGTGTCATAACCCTACCAATGATTTTTCTAATGCATTGAGGGATATATTGGATGAGGGCTTAGGCCATGGTTTATTAAGCAAGAAACAGTATGACTATCTATATGTGGAATTCCCAGTGATACCTATAATGCACGCATTGCCCAAAACACACAAGGGCATCATTCCGCCTCCGATGCGGCCCATAGTATCCGGGATAGGGTCTCTGACGGAGAGAATCTCAGAGTGGCTCGATTGCCACTTACAGCCATTGGTTCTGAGGGTGCCGGATCATCTGAGGGACACGAAGGATGTACTTTCCATCTTTCATAATAAAATCTGGAACATAGACCACACATGGCTGAGTTGTGATGTAGTCTCTCTCTATACGAGCATTCGACACTCAATCGCTGTCAAGGCCCTCACCCACCATCTCCTTAAATATAGTGGATACGACCCAAGCTTGCAAAACTTTATAGTCAAAGTGACCAATTTTTTGATGGCACATAATTATTTCAATTTTGCAGGTACCTTTTATCTCCAGAGGAGGGGGGTATCCATGGGGGCCAAGTTCTCTCCATCCCTGGCCAACTTGGTCATGTCCTGGTGGGAGGAATCCACTCTTTTTTCCCCATCCAATCCATATGCAGGTCATGTCCACTGGTATGGCAGATACATCGATGACCTCCTATTCATTTGGGAGGGCGATGTGTCTGCCATACCGGAGTTCATGGCCTTCATTAACGATAATGATCTAAATCTCAGGTTCACGCATGTTACCAATGACATAACTATCAATTTTTTAGATATCAAGTTCGTTTCTGAAATAGGTTCTAACGTGTGCACAGAGATCTACCATAAACCTATATCGGGTAACACGCTATTACACGCCACTAGCTGCCATCCTAAGCACACCATTTCAGCAATACCCGTAGGAGAGTTGACGAGAGCTAAGAGAAACTGCAGCACACAGTCAGGATACATCAAAGAGGAATCCAGAATATGTCGTAGACTCGCAGCCCGTGGGTATAGGAATTAGACACTAGAAAGGGCCAAAACTATTGTCAAAAACAAAGACAGAGACAGTCTCCTGTCCATTGAACGTAAGACAGACACCATATGCTCCAGCACAATAGATACCAATATACCAACTTTGGTACTACAATATAGCAACCAATTCAATCTTATTAGAAATATGGTACTTAAATATATTCCTTTGCTATATGAAGATGTCAAATTGGAAGAAGTACTAAGTAATGGTTGTCGTGTTGTATCACGGAGACCTCCTACCCTTGGGAACATGTTAGCCCCCTCGCTATTGACAACCAGTCTCCCCAAACCTACATGGTTAACCCATAAAGGGTATTTCAGATGTGGAACACACCCATGTAAGGTTTGCAATTTTTCAAAGATAACTAAAGAGTTTTCGAATTCCTCAAACAACATCAATTTCCCCATCAAATCGTACATTAACTGTAATAGTAACAATGTAGTTTATGTTATAGAATGTACTATTTGTAAATTAAAATATGTGGGGTGCACCATAAGGAAATTTAAACTCCGGGTTTTGGAACCCCAACTTTTTGAATATCTCAAGTGCTTCTAGACACTTTATTTCACAACATAACCGGTGCACCAACTCATTTTGCTGCTATGCAGTGGAAAAAGTTAGAGGTACTATAAGAGGGGGCAATATCAGACAACGCCTGTTAACGAGGGAGGCCTTTTGGATTTTCAACCTGGAAACACGATTTCCACTTGGTCTGAATGTTAGAAAGGAACTCATGTTTCATTACTGAAACATTAAATCGCATACAATTAGCCAATTTCGTCCCCTCAGGACACTGAGGGATCAACATTGATAGCTACATGATTTTCCCCACGGGGATATGATCTATCTTGGCTTATCATTACTTTCAGCACCACAAACGGTGGACAGCAACATTGGCTATGTGATGTGTCTACTTTAAATATCCCTCTGGCATTCCTGATAAAACAAAAGGGTACATTATTTTGATATTTAGCTATTCCAACTCAGGGGACTAATTATTGTGACAGTTTAGAGTATATTCAGTACTATCTACTACGGACAGCGATATCAAAAATAAAAAACGTCAGCTCAATAATTTGCGAACATACCTGAATTATCGGAAGCCAGTTTAATTTTGTAGATTCCTGGAGATTATATACAACAATTGGACGGGCACTCATTGGTCAGATCATATTCCAAAAGAAAGTCACCGATTATGACACGGTAGATTACCTTGCATAGTAAACTAAATATTCTTTACTACCAACACTTACTGTGAGGTTTGTCTCATATCGAACACTGTATTTGAAGTATATTCAGCACCACATACCTTGGACAGCGCCATCAGCTATATGAGCTATTTCTTGATAGATTATATTAATGCTAGTTTTACCTAACTGGACATGTATAATAACGATACTTAGCTATTCAGGTAATATTCTCTATGGGAGATACTCATCCTATGAGCTGAAATCTAAAATCATTGAACACAAGACCGATTGTAGAATGAACCTCATTTATTTAATAACATTTACATTTTATGGTTATTTTTCACAAAATCTAGCTGATATTTACAAACGCATCTTTTCTGTATACTTCAACACAGAAATCCGTTTTTTCATTCGGTCGGGTGGTTCTTGTGCATGGATGCCCTTGTTGCACATTCTTTAGATATACTTCGTTCTGTTCATGGTTGAACCATAGACATCATGGTTTTTTTTCTTTTCCAATTTTTTGCGTGGTTGATGACCGTCCCGTGTTTCTATTTCTGGGACCGTTCGTGTCTCTGATGACGCTTTGCTGTTGGCGATTTTACATATCTAAGGACCATATGCATCATACATTATTATATAATGTTAAGCAGACATCAAACTTAAAGAAGGTCTTTTTGACATTGATTTATGCTACATAGATCCTCCGGAATTATTTAATTCTAGAAATAAACTTTTACAATCAACAGAGTGCAAGTATGGGCATTAATGTCTTTTTCCTGAAATGAATCAGCATAGGAATTATTGAGAGAAATTTTTGCATATACTTGCGTCAAAACGCATGTGCACATTACACCTCTATTCAGACCTTACTCCTATTCAGTCTGTCCAACCATTTCCAATTAAATACTTACGAAACCTGATATAATTTTCCGAGATCTTTAGATGAACCTGAATGTACTTATAGTATGCAATTTTTACACTTATATAGTTCACATAACGTTACCCAAGTCATATACGTGAAAATCAATACATATTTTATTGTACCGGGAATTACATTCCCGTCTGTGTTTTAATTATATTTTAGATTTTGGATGTTTATATTATATATTTCAACAGCTTGTATAAGTGTTCGAAGATGCAATACTCGGAACCTAGCTGAATCGTTAATTTGTGCTGTTTTTAAACCTTGTATATCGAATTTATAATATCTGTGATATACGTTGTGAGGATTGTGGGGACACAGTTGCCTTGCCTGCTGTATATATTACTAAACCTATGATACTGCATGCAACAAATTACAATTTGATTAGCTTGCCCAAATATATGTATTTAGTATTTCCTCTACATACGATACACACCTTTTGGATCATACCGATACACGTAGTTTCTACCCAGGGTGTATCTCACCTGAGGAGACAATCATAAACCAGGGTTAACTATTCACCGTTTTTTTTTGCGTACTCATTAGTTACGCTTATCAAGCAGACAGGGAGGCTAGTGTCCTCACATTTCTTTGCCATGATTAAGAGCACAGGAGCTGCTCGAAACGCGTAGGCCAGGGCACTACTGCCTACTCACATTTTTCTTGGGACTGCGTCTCCCTACTATTTTATTCACATCACCCCAATAAAGATGGGAACATTGTTTCCTTTTTAATCTACAACTGGACTTAGCGCTGGATCATTTCTACTGTTTTTCCTATTATATACCGCCAGCCGTAGCGGGGATCCGAGCAGCAAGTCAGGAGACGCAACAAACTGGTGAGCTGGAGGTTTCCTCCCTTTACTATTTCAGGGGAACAATGTTGTCAAGTATAATTTTATGGATATCACAGCTAATCACAATACCTAGGTAAGTAATATTATCTGACCATTGCAGTGGGGAGGGGAGTATCCCTAGTCACAGTGTCTACCACCATTACTAAGGATTTTGACCAGTTCACACTTAACCCAGAAAAGGATGTAAATAAGTCAAACAGAGATAATAATGCCTGTATAGATAGACCTGGATCATTGAGAAATAGAAGCCTATCACCAGCGTGAAGAGAGAGGCGTTCCTCCCTCCCCCCCCCCAACTCGAAGCCCTTTATGTCAAGTGAACCACTTATAGCCAGAGCAAGGGGTATAATAGCCAACGCAAAAAGGGAATTGGATAATGAGCAACCCTGTCTACTCCCCCAGGCCAGTGTAAAGGAGGGGGAAATGTGACAATTCATTTTTACATTTGCTATATGTTGGGAGTACAGCAGATGTACCCACTGGATAAATGTCGGGCCAAACCCAAATCTAACTAGCACAAACCACAGAGATGACCATTCTACCGAGTCAAAGTTTTCTTTAAGTCCAAAGAGGCAACAATCCGGGAACCACAAGATCCAGAAGTAGTTTATATGTTAGTGAAAAGCCTTCGTAGGTTAATATCAGTGGCCTTCCCTGGCATAAATCCAGATTGGTCTGGGTGAATGACATGAGATATAACATTCTGCAAATTCAGGTCCAAAATTTTAGCTAGTATTTTAACATCGAAATTAAGTAGAAAAATAGGCTGGTAGGAGCCACAGTCTTTAGGATCTTTACAGGGTTTGGGGATCAGAAGTATAAAAGCCTCTCTCATGGAAGGGGGTAGGCTAGTATATTTACTCAAAGAATGGAATAGGCTAAGCAGATGAGGAGCAATCAGGTCCACATGTAATTTATACCATTCTATGGGCAGACCATCCAGACCTGGAGGTTTCCTGTTCGGGAAGGAGCAAATAGCTGCAGTAATTTCTTCTATAGTTAGATCTGTTTCCAAAAGACTAAAATCCTCACTATCCAAGGTGGGTAATGCTATAATGTCTAAGTATTCCTCCAGGCTAGACGAGTTATTTGATACCTTAGAGGTGTATAAATCAGAATAAAATTTTGAAAATATTTAGTTGATAGTTAAAGGGTCATTAACACACACTCCATTGCATGCAGAAAGAATAGAATAGGCCGAGGATTCTTTAGTCCTTTCACCTCTGCCACTACTAATTCCGCCTTTAAGTCGGCACGCTGTTTAGCCAGTTCCCATCTATGTGAGGAGATGGGCCACATAACCACCCCTCTAATATATGCCTTAAAAGCGTCCTATATCAGACCATTATCTGTCGAACCCAAATTGGTACTCCAAAAACCTGGTATTTCATTTTCTAAGGAGGTCGCAACATCTGTACAGAAGAGCCGGATGGGACTCCAGATCTTGTGCTTTGCCACCTCGAAGAATCCCAGAGTGATCATCAGTAGAGAGTGGTCGGAGATTCCCAGAGGGACGTATTTTTCATCCACCACAAATATCATAGAGGCATAATTTCCAAACACCAGATCAATTCGGGAAATTACCTATAGGCAGGCGAGTAGCACGAGTAAGCCACAGAATGAGGGAAGCGAACCTGCCAAATGTCTCATAGGTGATATGTTGTGGCCCAGTTGGCATGATGGGAACTACTACTCAGGACTCCACCTAGCTTATCCAATTCAGAACAAAACAAAAGATTGAAATACCATTATGTCAGTGAGTAATTGAGTAGTGGCCGAAGAAGTATTGTAGACATTGATAATAATAAAGGACGTAAAGTAAATCTAGCACAACACAATGAATCTCCCCTTAGGATCTGTCTTAACCCCTTAAGGACACGGCCAATTTTGGACTTGAGGACAGAGCAATTTTTTTACATTTCCCCTCTTTGCATCCCGACGCTCATAACTCTTTTATTTTTTTGTACGACGTAGTTGTATGAGACTTTGTTTTTTGCGGGACGAGTTGTACTTTATGTAGGTACCATTTTTTGGTACAAATACATTATCGTTTAATTTCTATAAATGTTTATTTTGGCGAAAATGCAGAAAAAAAAGCAGTTCCGCTGCAGTTTTAATATTTTTTTTTTACACCATACACCGATCATTATAAATAATGTTATACATTTGTTGTACAGGTTGTTACGGTCGTGGCGATACCAAATATGTCTATATTATTTCATCTTTTGGGACTTATATTTTAAAAAGTTTATTTATTATAAAAAATGTGTGCTGTGTATTTTTTTTACTTTTTATTTATTTATTTATCATTATTTTTTTTTTTACATTCATTTAACTTTTTTTTTTAATCCCATAAAGGGATTTATCATGTTGATTTTTATTTTGTAACTGTAATGTACTGGCATAGATCTATATGCCAGTACATTAGCCTGGAAATATGTTCAGACAGCCCTGGGGTCCTACAATGGACCCTGGACTGTCTGGCTATACGAGTTGTGGGCTTTGATCGCGTCACAGTTATTTTCTGTGAAGCGATCAATGTGCAGTCCCCCCTCTTCGCGATCAGTTTTCATCGCAGCGTTCAAAGGGTTAACGGCGGAGAGAAGATGTTTCTCTCCTCTCCGCTGTCAGAGCGGGGCCGTGGCTCTGTGTTACAGCCGTTGCCCCGCTCTCAATCGCGTGCACAGACGCGCACAGACGGCTGTCACACTTGACGAGTATGCTCGTCCTAATGCGCGAAGTGCTCGCCGCTCAGGATGAGCATACTCGTCCTGTGTCGGCAACCAGTTAACTGAGGTAACTTCAAATTGCAGAGATTTGTGGACCAGCAAGGAGACCCCACATGAGTAGCTGGAATAAGAGGCATGATAACCATGTCTAACCCAGGGTCGCTTAACAGCTTGCAATTTAGTACCTAATAATTGAGTCTCTTGAAGAAGTATTATTTGCAGACTATATGTGGAGATACATTTAAAGACTAGAAATATTTAAAATTTGTCATTGAGGCCCCTCACATTTCGGGAAATAATCTTAAGGTGTCATAGTGTACCCATCAGTGAAATAAAAGCTATAGCGTACCCCAAGGGAGTACATGTACATAGAGTGAGTAGATAAGTAAGGCCCACATTGAGGACTACAGACATCCCAATAAAGCGAATGTCACATCTCCGTAAATGGTTCTCCATGTCATTGAGTTTAGCACGCAAAGTAGACTGTTGAGATTCTAGGGTGTCAAATTTGGATCTAAGAGTAGTCACCACATCTTCCAAGTCAGATATGTGCCTCTCGGACTGAGTAGCCTTTTCACATAACGTACAGTATGTACATCAGCTCTGAGGAGACCAAAGTTCATCTGAAGAGCATCTATTTTCTTGCTCAGAACTGTATGAGGCTCTGTAATAGCCTTCAGAATGTTTGGCATAGACGGTTCACAGGAGAGTCTTTAGGAGTGAAAGGAGAGGCAGAGGCTTCAGAAGGCCGCAATGTACAGGGCCCAGATCCAGATTAGCAGAATTGTCTAAGAACAGAGAAAGCAACTCAGACTATTGCACAGCAAAATATATGTCAGAGAGTCACTTGCATAGGGAAGGGGAAAAATCCTCCATGTGTCACATTATATCCAGATTACATCTGTGCAGAATGAGGAGAGATAACAGGGAGGTCTTGGTATAACCACAATGTCATCAGCAGCCAGCTTCTAAAGTTACTCACCACTCCTTGCAGGGTCAGTGAGGGGGTGCAGGACAGAGATGGTGCCTCAAGCAAAAAAGTTGTACAAAATGGCGGCCGTGCCTTCAGAAGTGCCATCCTGTGCAGAGGGTCTGGTCTTATCTTGATCACCACGGTCAGTAGGGTAGCAGAGTATATGCTGGAGGGCCGTCTGTAGAGACCATGGCGGCAATAGGCTTCGCTATGCTGATTCCGTTCCTAAAAATTTAGGCTAGGGATCCAGTCCTTGGACTAGGCCCTAGTCAATAAATCTGTTCCAGGAAGGGGTCTAAACACTCCCCACGGTAGCGGGAGTACAGAAGATCGGCTGTAATAACTTTTGCCGGCTCCAGGAGAGAGGATAAAGGAGGATGGTGGGCTTTCCTGAAACACGTCCTCTTTTGCTGAATTCCTGGCCATGCCTCCCCACCTCTTTATAATTTAAAACAAAATTAGAGCAGGGCATAAACTTAAAATTGAGGAAAGATTGATGAGGGTACAAGGAGCTTCTAGGCAGGAGGAGGATCGGCCCAGAGATGCTTATAAGATGCATCCTTAAAGGAGTCGAACCATGGTTGCCAAATAATCTTAAATTTGTAGTGGGTATGCAACTCTAAATGTGATAATTCCTCCATTCTTGCTAGCTGAATTTTTTTTGACTGCCAATGACTGATCAGACAGGGTGTAGTTTAAGTCCAGTATAAAGGGATGAGGGATTTCACCATATCTAGAAGTTGGAACCAAAGGATCTTGGGGAAAACCCTGCTGAGTGAAGGCCAAAGATTCAAAAAAATTGTAATTGGAGGAAGTGGGATAGCGTATTGGCATATGTGAGACAAGAGAGATTGACCTTGCGTCCAAAATTGCACAATCTTATCATAATTCTACCAGATATGTTAGATGTTAGTAAGTGCCAGGGACTTGATGACAACAGCAACATTAGGACCTTCTGTCATTGTATGTTTTATGGAAAACAGAAGGCATTTTATACCATCAACAGACCAGCTACCAAGTCAACTCTTGAAATCGTACACAGCTCAATCTTCATAAAGAGTTCTTATAAACCCTCCTCAGATCCTTCACATAAATATCTAATTCCCGTCCCCAGGCCCTGATATAGGGTAAAGAAGTGTTCTCAGTTGAGCCAAGCAGTTTAGCATACAACAAGGAGATCGTTTTCATTACTGAACGCTCATACAGGGGAGATTTATCCTATTTCTCAGCAACCACCAGAATCATGGCAGCAAGATGGCCACACTTCAAGGAGATCGTTTTCATTACTGAACGCTCATACAGGGGAGATTTATCCTATTTCACTGCAACCACCAGAATTATGGCAGCAAGATGGCCACACTTACCTGAAGTCCTAGCATGCATAAAATAATAAAAGCTTAAGCATGCAATGGAGTTCAGGCCATTACCAGCCGTTTTACTGTAAAGTGGGTGGCTAAAATGCTAATGCTGCTTCTATTATGATCTTTTTACTGCACTTAGACTTCGTTCACATCTGAGCCGGGACTCCGTTCATGGGTTCCGTCTGAGCTTTCCATCAGGTGAACCCATGAACGAAATCCAAACTGAAATAAACGGAAACCATAGGTTTCTGTTTGCATCACCATTGATTTCAATGGTGACGGATCCGGTGCAAATTTATTCCATTTGTCACCGTTGTGTAAGGGTTCCATCATTTTTATGCAATCAAAACCGTAGTCTATTGCGCTTATCATTCCCCCAAATGACGCAAGCCTTACACAACAATGACAAACCGAAAACATTTGCACCGCATCCATCACCATTGAAATCAATGGTGATGCAAATGGAAACCCGGGGTTTCTGTTTGTTTCAGTTTGGATTCCGTTCATAGGTTCCCCTGATGGAAAGCTCAGACGGAACCCATGAACTGAGTCCCGACGCAGATGTGAATGAAGCCGTAGAAGACTGGAACCCATGCATGCTTGCTCTACTCCTCAGACACATTTTTGCAATACACACGGATAAGAAGCCACGGGAACTAGAGCTAGATGCTACTGTTCTAACAAAAATTTCGATTCCCTAATGAATATTTGCTCTAGGTCATTCAGGCAGTTTCCTAATTATAGAAAAATGTGACTATGCAGAATGTGCTCACTCTTGGGAAGAAGAGTGCGGCAACCATCGTTTTTACAAAATTTTAGGTATCACTACCACTGGACATGGCAGTTAACAAATTATGGGTTTGTGTAGGATGTAATTTATTAGTAAAAAACCCAAATACCACCTTCCAGACGACATGTCCCTCCTTGAAAATATATTATAGTCTATTACTGTATGATGAATTTCATTTTGAAATATTCAATTATCTTTCAAAGAATTCCTCATATTTAAAAACTGTAGACTTGTTAGGCAAACTATAGTATTAACATTTATGTTTTATTCTGCCTGAGTAAAAGAATTTAAAGTTTGAAGTTTTAAAAAAGAATAATGTGCTACGTTTGTGCAACAGTAGGTTAGAATATTTTACAAGACAACCTAAATTAATATAAAATGGATGCCAGACAAATGTTAAAGTAAACATTTCATGTTCAATATTGGATGTTATTTCTCTGTAAGAAAAATCTAAAATGTATCTAAAATGCTACTAAAAAGCCTGACAGCATAAATATACAGTAGTTTTATTTCTATAACACACTAAAGTAGAAAGTAGTTTGGCAATCCATTTTACAGTGGAATAAAAAAAAAAGGAAATATATTGCTTGAAAATGGCAGTGATGATGTTGATACTGTTCCAAGTCCTAAAACATAAAACAATATCAAGATACCAATAAATGAGAGATAATTAATGCAATAGCATCATGCAGTTCAACCACAGCTTAAAGCAATGCATTGCATTATTATATTAGCAGTAGACTTCGCTTGAGTTTTAAGGCAGCCAACATGATTAAGCTGAATCCTAATTGACTTCTCCATTAAAAATGCAGGCAAAGAAATTCCTTTAACCTTTATTATTGATTGAACATAACACTCACCATTCAATTATAATGCAAAATGAACATTTGTTATAATGTAAAAAAGATATATTAGCAAATTCCTTTAGCTCAATAACATGATTGGAAAAAGCTGGAGGAGGATAAAAATAGCATGCAAGGACTAAACTAAGGCCGGATTCACACGAGCGTGTGCGTTTTGCGCATGCAAAAACACGCTGCGTTTTACGCGCGCAAAAGGTCCGTCTGTCATCAGCATATGGTGCGCGGCTGCGTGATTTTCGCGCAACCGGCATCATGATGACACTCTGTTTTGATGTTTACAAACAGAAAAGCACGTGGTGCTTTTCTGTTTTCATTCATAGTTTTTACTACTGTAGCGCGCATCATGGGCGGCACCCGGACCTGCCTTCATGTGCCGAGCGCGATTTGTACGCACCCATTGACTTCAATGGGTGCGTGCAGCGCGAAACAAGGGCAAATATAAGACATGTCGTGAGTTTTAAGCAGCGGACTTACGCTGCGTGAAAATCGCGGACAGTCTGAACGGCCCCATTGACTAACATAGGTACGTGCGACGTAGCACGGACGTATTGTACGTTCGTCTAAATAAGCCCTAAAACTGAATTGAAAGTATAGTATATCACGTTGACTCTGAATGATTCTCACTGATAACCAAGTGTTAGGCCTCATGCACACTAACTTATTTTTTTCCTCCCGTAAATACTGGCGTAAATACGGGTCCTTGGTCACACGTATTCGACCCGTATTGCACCAGTATTTACGGACCCGTGCCCATAAATACGGGTCCGGTGTCACCAGTATTCCACCCGTATTTACGGGCACGTTTTCGCTGCAAAATTGCATCTCACTAATCGGCAGCCCCTTCTCTCTATCAGTGCAGGATAGAGAGAAGGGACAGCCCTTTTCGAGGTAAAAGTAAAAGAAATTCATACTTACCCGGCCGTTGTCTTGGTGACGCGTCCCTCTTTCGACATCCAGCCCGACCTCACTGGATGACGCGGCAGTCCATGTGACCGCTGCAGCCTGTGATTGGCTGAAGCGGTCACATGGGCTGTAACGTCATCCGAAGAAGGCCGGACTGGACGAAGAAGCAGGGAGTTCTGGGTAAGTATGAACGTCTATTTTTTTTTACAGGTTGATCTACACTGTGTTCCAAATTATTATGCATATTGGATTTAAGTGCCATAAACATTTAATTATTAGTTTTTCAATTAAACTCATGGATGGTATTTGTGTCTTAGGGCTCTATGTATCATTGTAATCAATCTCAGACACCAGTGATAATTACTTTGCCAGGTGTGCCCAATCAAAGGAAAACTACTTAAGAAGGACATTCCACATTATTAAGCAGGCCACAGGTTTCAAGCAATATGGGAAAGAAAAAGGATCTCTATGCTGCCAAAAAGCGTGAAATAGTGCAATACCTTGGACAAGGTATGAAAACATTGGATATTTCAAGAAAACGTAAGCGTGATCATCATACTGTGAAAAGATTTGTGGCTGATTCAGAGCACAGACGGGTTCGTTCAGATAAAGGCATAATGAGGAAGGTTTCTGCCAGACAAATGAATAGAATTAGGAGAGCAGCTGCTAAAATGCCATTGCAAAGCAGCAAACAGGTATTTGAAGCCACAGGTGCTTCTGGAGTCCCAAGAACCTCAAGGTGTAGGATCCTCCAGAGGTTTGCAAGTGTGCATAAACCTATTATTCGGCCACCCCAAACAATGCTCACAAGCAGAAACGGTTGCAGTGGGCTCAGAAATACATGAAGACTAATTTTCAAACTGTGTTGTTTACTGATGAGGGCCGTGCAACCCTAGATCGTCCAGATGGCTGGAGTAGTGGATGGTTGGTGAATGGCCACCATGTCCCAACAAGGCTGCGACGTCAGCAAGGAGGTGGCGGAGTCATGTTTTGGGCTGGAATCATGGGGAGAGAGCTGGTAGGCCCCTTTAGGGTCCCTGACGGTGTGAAAATGACCTCTGCAAAGTATGTAGAGTTTATGACTGACCACTTTCTTCCAAAAAGAAGAACCGTGCCTTCCATAGCAAAATTATCTTCATGCATGACAATGCACCATCTCATGCTACAAAGAATACCTCTGTGTCATTGGCTGCTATGGGCATAAAAGGAGAGAAACTCATGGTGTGGCCCCCATGTTCCCCTGACCTCAACCCTATTGAGAACTTTTGGAGCATCCTCAAGCAAAATATCTATGAGGGTGGGAGGCAGTTCACATCAAAACAGAAGATCTGGGAGGCTATTCTGACATCTGGCAAAGATATTCAAGCAGAAACTGTCCAAATACTCACAAATTCGATGGATGCAAGAATTGTGAAGGTGATATCAAAGAAGGGGTCCTATGTTAACATGTAACTTGGCCTGCTAAGTTTTTTTTGGATTGAAAGAGCTTTTGATTTCTGTAAATATGACCTCCTGATGCTGCAAATTCAACAAATTACCATTTTAGTTCTCTTTACAACCTTTAAAATATTTTGATCTCTGTTGTGCATAATAATTTGAAACAGTGCATTTTGAGTTTTTTACGTCTAAAAAAAAATCTATCATTAGGAGATTTGTTCAATAAAATTCACATTGTACTCCAACGGTTGATGGCTTGAAGATTATGCTGACTGTGATTTGCATCGACTATTTAGGAAGATCAGCGAAAAATAACATTTGCATAATAATTTGGAACGCGGTGTATATTGTGATCGGTAGTTTCTGTCCAGGGTGCTGAGAGAGTTACTGCCGATCGTTTAACTCTTTCAGCACCCTGGACAGTGACTATTCACTGACGTCACCTAGCAAAGCTCCCGTAATTACGGGTGCACACGTAGTCACCCGTAATTACGGGAGCCCCATGGGCCTGCCCGTGCCATAATTACGGCCTGAAATAGGACATGTTCTATATTTTTCAACGGCGCGGGTACCTTCCCCTAAGCATACGGGGAGGTACCCGTGGCCAATAGAAGTCCATGGGCTCGTAAAAATGTGTCGTAATTACGGGCCGTAATTACGGCCGTTTTTACGTTCGTGTGCATGGGGCCTAAGGCAGTGTTCACACTGAGTTTTTTGCAGGAGGAAAATCTTCCTCAAAATTCAGTTTGGAATTTTGAGGCAGATTTTCCTCTGCCTGCACGCCGATTTTTGCGGCGTTTTTCGCCCGCGGCCATTGAGTGCTGCGGGCATAAAATGCCGCTAAATACACTTTCTCTGCCTCCCATTGATGTCAATGGGAGGTCAGAGGCGTAAACGCCCGAAGATAGGGCATGTCCCTTCTTTTTACCACGAGCCGGTTTTTCCACTCGCCGGAAAAAAACACCTCCGCCTCCCATTGAAATCAATGGGAGGCATTTTCGACCGTTTTTTGGCGCGCTTTCCGACGCGGTTTCTGGGTCAAAAAACGTGTAAAAAAAACTCTGTGTGAATTGGCCCTTAAGAAGTTTTAAAATCTGCATACATTTTTGTTAAATATATAAGGATCCTTATCTATCTGCTCTAAAAATAGGTAAAATATCCACAAAAATCTAATAATACAAAAGGAAATACTATTTCATATATTGATCGATCAAATAATCTAACATTTGGGGTATGTTCACATTTGGCGGATTAGCTGCGGATTTTCAGCAACCGATGCCATTGCGGAAAATCCACAGCATATTACAGTAGCAGCAAAGTGGATGAGATTTGAAATCTCAACCACACGCTTCGTAAAAAATCAGCTAAAAAAAGGTTCATAAGTTGACCTGCAGTGCATTTTGTAATATATACTGTAGAATCACTGCATCTTTATTGCAGGTTATCCCTATTGAAATTAATGGGAAGGTCAAACTCGCAACAAGTAGCTAATGTTGTGTTTTTTTGCAGAAAATAAGTTGCGATTCCACCGCAAAATAACGCAAATCAGAAAAAAATAACAGAAACTTTTTTTGGTCTAAAATCAATTTAAAAAAAGTCTATACTTGCCCCTCGGGGGTTGTCATAGTGAAAGCAGGGCAAGTATTGGATTTTTTTTTACCAACTCTGTTTTCTGCATCAGAGATTTTGAACGAAAATCTACAGTACAATTTGGTGCGTTTTTTTATTCTAGTAGAACTGCTTAAACTCTTGCATGTTTGTTGGATTTCAAGCAAGAGTACTTTTATTCAGAACTGGTCCATTCTTAAAAATGCAAAATTTATTCTCCCTCAGACGTGAATGTAAGGGCCCATTCATGCGAACGTGAATAACGTCCATGTGCTGCGCATCGAAATCACGCACAGCACACGGACCTATTGATTTCAATGGAGCCGTTCACACATGCGTACATTTCCACGCAGCGAGAGTCCGCTGCGTGAAACTCACTACTTGTCCTATATTGGTGCGTTTTCACATACCTACTCGCCAATTGACGTCAATGGGTGCACAATTCAATAGAAAATAAAAAAAATAAAAAAGATGTCCTTTGCAAGTGTGTGAATAACGCATTCCACTCCCAAAGCACACTGATGCATAACGCAACACACAAGGACCAGATTCACCTGCATTTTTCACGCGCGTGAATCTGATACGCTCCTGTGAATGAGGCCTTAGGTCGTGTTCATACAGTGTTTTTTGCAGGCAAAATATCTGCCTCAAAATTCCATCTGGAATTTTGAGGCAGATTTTGACCTGCCTGCACGCCGTTTGCCGCATTTTTCGCTGCGTTTTTTGGCTGCGCCGCGGGCAACAAAGCGACGCAAAATAACCGTTGTCTGCTTCCCATTGATGTCAATGGGAGGCTAGAAATGAAAATGCCCAAAGAAAGGGAATGTCGCTTCATTTTCCCGAAAGCGTTTATTTCCGCTCGGGGGAAAAAACGCCTCCGCCTCCAATGTGACCTCCGGCATCTGAGGGGTTTTACTGCTCCTTTCCCTTCAGCGGCGGTCACCGGCTCCCTTGCGTAGAGATTGCAGGACATAGTGTACTCCTATAGCAGCTGTGAGCCTTGTGAACACTCCCAGCCCTGCTATATTAAGATTGCTATTGAGACCTACGTGTGGCACGTCTCGATAGCAATGCACTAATTTTGGCAAAGACTACAATATTATGATATTGCAGTCTATGGGATAAGCGATCTAATGATCACCGTTTCAAGCCCCCTAGGCAGGCTAAATAAAAGTAATAAAAAAATGTTTTAAACAAATATAAAAATTGAAATCACCCCCCTTTTCCCTAGATCAAATAAATAAACAAAAATAAACATAGGTTTCTCTATGTCCAAAAATGGCCGAACTATAAAAATATAAAAATATGTATCCAATACGGTGAACGTCGTAGCGGGATAAAAGGTAAAAATGACCAAATTGCCGTTTTTTTGCCACTTCAACCCCCACAAAATTTTTTATAAAAAGTGATCGAAATGCCAGAAATTCCCCCAAATGGGGTTAATAAAAACGACATCTTTCCACGTACAAAAAGACACCTTACACAGCTCTGTACACAGAAATATAAAAAAGGTATGGTGGTCACAATATGGCGATGGTTTCTTAATTTTTTAAAGCTACTAAAACAACAAAAAACTATATAAATTTGGTATCACCATGATCATACTGAACCGCAGAATAAAGGTAATGTGTAATTTTCACCGTACATTGAACACTGTAAGGGCATGACCAGACGTGGCAGAATTGCTCTGGAATTCCGTTGCGGACAGTCCGATGCGGAAATCCGCAGCGTAAACGTTTCTCCATTGCTTTCCACATCTTTTTAGTTAGGTTCGTTTACACGTTGCGGAAAACTCCGCTGCGGAGCATAGGCTGCGGTGCGGTATTTGGTGTCCGCAGTATACACTGGCTGTTGCGGACATGTAGTGGACTTGTTGCGGACTCATTGCGGAATTTCTCCATTGACTTCAATGGAGAGTCAAAATTCTGCAATGTAGTACGCAGATGTTATGTGTGTTGCGTAGCGTATTTGTTTTACGAACATGATATTTCTTCATTCTGGCTGGACCTATGTATTTCTAGGTCTATAGCTAGACTGAGGCCCCATGCACACTAACGTAAAAACGCCCGTAATCACGGGCCGTTATTACGGCACGGGCAGGCCCATAGAAGTCAATGGGGCTCCCGTAATTACGGGTGACTACGTGTGTGCACCCGTAATTACGGGAGCGTTGCTAGGCGACATCAGGAGATAGTCACTGTCCAGGGTGCTGAAAGAATTAAACGATCGTCAGTAACTGTTTCAGCACCCTGGACAGTGACTTCCGATCACAATATACATCAACCTGTACAAAAATGAAATTCCTACTTACCGAGAACTCCCTGCTTCTTCCTCCAGTCCGGCCTCCAAGGATGACGTTTCAGTCCAAGTGACAGCTGCAGCCAATCACAGGCCAATCACAGGCTGCAGCGGTCACATGGACTGCCGCGTCATCCAGGGAGGTCGGGCTGGATGTTGAGAGAGGGTCGCGTCACCAAGACAACGGCCGGGTAAGCATGAATTTCTTTTACTTTTACTAGGGAAAGAGCTGTCCCTTCTCTCTATCCTGCACTGATAGAGAGAAGGGAAGCATTCTTCAACTGAATACGCAACGGCTAGTCCGCATCAATTTAATGCCCATTTTAGGCAGAGCCGCAGCAGAATCTGCAACGCAGATTATGTGCGGCACTGATGCAGACAGTGGCGGAAGAAATACGCCACGTCTGGTCATGCCCTAAAAAAGAAACCCAAAAAATGGCAGAACTGCTGTTTTTTTCCAAGTCCACCCCATTCTAAATTTTCTTCCAGCTTCCCAGTACATCGCACATAATATTAAATAGTACCATTAGAAAGCACAACTTATCCCGTAAAAATGTTAGCCCCCATATGGCTGTGTCAACAAAAAGATAAAAGAGCTGGTCCTGAGAGGGTTAAACTGTATGAAAAAATTCATGTTAAAACGCCAACGTTTTGTAAAATGTAACAGCGATTTGCAGTTTTTCATTTAGTGCTATTTTGTGCATGCGTTTTTTTGTGGAGTTTCTAAAGTCCTATAGAGAAGTCTATGGTAAAAAAAAAAAAAGGCCCTATAAAAAAAAAGCCATAGCCTCTCTGGATATGGTTTTATTTTAGGGCCCTTTATATATATATATATATATATATATATATATATATATATATATATATATATATATATACATATATATATACATACATACTATAGAGTGTATTCTCTATACTGCATCTGGAGCAAAACTGCCTTAAAAATGCCACAAACTAAAACATAGTTGTAGTTGTATGTAGTGTATTTCATATTTCACTATAGACTCTTTAGCCACTTTTGACTTTCCTGACAGAGCCTCATTTTTCATATCTGACATGTTTCACTTTATGTGGTAACAACGTCGGAATGCTTTCACCTATCCAAGCGATTCTGAGATTGTTTTCTCGTGACACATTGCACTTTAAGTTACTGGCAAAATTTGCTTGATATGTTCAGTATTTAATTGTGGAAAAACACCAACATTTTGCGAAAAATTGCAAAAATTTGCATTTTTCTCAATTTAAATGTGTCTGCTTGTAAGACAGGCAGTTGTACCACACAAAATTGTTGCTAATTAACATCCCTCATGTGTCTACTTTAGATTGGCATCGTTTTTTGAACATCCTTTTATTTTTAGGTTTAGGTTTATTTTAGGTTTGAAGGGCTCTTGCGGTGCCAAAACCGTGAAAATCCCCCAAAAGTGACCCCATTTGGGAAACTACACACCTCAAGGAAATTATCTAGGGGTATACTGAGCATTTTAACTGCACAGGTTTTTTACAGAAATTATTGGAAGTAGGCCGTGAAAATTAAAATCTAAATTATTTCAAAGAAAATGTAGGTTTAGAGATTTTTTTTCTCATTTCCACATTGATTAAAGGAGAAAAAGCACCACAAAATTTGTAAAGCAATTTCTTCCGAGTAAAACAATACCCCACCTGTGGTAATAACCGGCTGTTTGGACACACGGCAGGGCTTAGAAGGGAAAGAGCGCTATTTGGCTTTTGGAGCTCAAATTTAGCAGGAATGGTTTGCAGAGGCCATGTCACAATTACAAAGCCCCTGAGGGGACAAAACAGTAAAGACCCCCCACAAGTGACCCCATTTTGGAAACTACACCCATTGAGGAAATTATCTAGGGGTATAGTGAGTGTTTTGACCCCACAGGTTTTTTGCATAAATTTTTGGAAGTAGGCTCTGAAAATTACAATCTAAAGTTTTTAAAAGAAAATATAGATTTAGGTAATTTTTTCTCATTTACACAAGGACTGAAGGAGAAAAAGCACCATAAAATTTGTAAAGCAATTTCTTCCGAGTAAAACAATACCCCACGAGTGGTAATAAATGACTGTTTGTACACACGGCAGGGCTTAGAAAGGAAAGCACGCTATTTGGCTTTTGGAGCTCAAATTTAGCAGGAATGGTTTGCGGAGGCCAGGTCACATTTGCAAAGCCCCTGAGGGGACAAAACAATGAAAACGCCCAAAAAGTGACTCCATTTAGGAAACTACACCTCTTGAGGAATTCATCTAGGGGTGTAGTGAGCGTTTTGACCCCATAGATGTTTCATAGAATTTATTAGAATTGGGCCGTGAAAATAAAAACAATCCTTTTTCTTCAATAAGACGTAGCTTTAGCGCAAATTTTTTCATTTTCTCAACAAATAAAGGAAAAAAAGAACCCAACATTTGTAAAGCAATTTATCCCGAGTACGGCAATACCCAATTTTTGGTCATAAACTGCTGTTTGGGCAAACGGCAGGGCTCAGAAGGGAAGGACTACCATTTGGAGTGCAGATGTTGCTGGATTGGTTTCTGGGCGCCTGTGGGCCCAAAACAGTGGAAACCCCCCAGAAGTGACCAAATTTTGGAAACTACACCCCTCAATACATTTACCTAGGGGTGTAGTCTGCATTTTAACCCTGCAGGTGTTTTGTAGAAATTAGTGTGCACTCGAAGTTGCAGAGTGAAAATGGGATTTTTTTCCATAGATATGCCAATATGTGGTGCCCAGCTTGTGCCACCATAACAAGACAGCTCTCTAATTATTATGCTGGGTTTCCTGGTTTTAGAAACACCCTACATGGGGCACTAATCTTTTGCCTGGACATTCGACCAGGCTCAGGAGTGAAAGCGTACCATGTCAAATTGAGGCCTAATTTGGCGATTTACAAAGTATTGGTTCACAACTGCAGAGGCTCAGATGTGAAAAAATAAAAAGAAATCCCTTAGAAGTGATCCCATTAAGGAAACTGCACCCCTCAAGGCATTTATTAAGGGGTGTAGTGAACATTTCACCCCACAGGTCTTTTCCATAAATGATTGCACTGTGGATAGTGCAAATTAAACATTTATATTTTCCCCTAGATATGCCATTCAGTGGCAAATATGTCATGCCCAGCTTACGCTGGAGAAACACACCCCAAAAATTGTTAAAAGGGTTCTCCCAGGTATGACGATGCCATATATGTGGAAGGAAACTGCTGTTTGGGCACGCTGTATGGTTCAGAGCCGAGGGAGCACCATTTGGCTTTTGGAGAGCGGATTTTGCTTGGTAGTAGATTTGTTTGAGTATTGCTGGTGTTTCCGTTTATAATGTGGGGGTACATGTAAGCCGGGCTGAGTATATAAGGGCCATAGTCAGGTGGTATAATAATGGGGTAAAAAAAGCGGATATGTTTGGGCTCTCCCCTTCCTGGTTCCCTAATTTTAGGTCCTTGATAAATCGCCTCTTGAAACAGAAGAAATGTTCCCCTCGGACCTGCACAACTGTATATTTTTTTATTTTCTGACTTATTTGAGCCTTAACTAATTTTATTATTATAGTGGTATGAGGGCTGGCTTGTTGTGGGACGAGCTGTAGTTATTATTGGTACAATTTTGGGGTACATGCGACTTTTTGATCACCTTTTATCCAATTTTTGGGGAGGCCAGGTAAACAAAAAAACACAATTCTGGCACAGCTTTTTTAGTTTTTTTTATACAGCGTTCACCACGCGTTATAAATTACATGTTAACTTTATTCTGTGGGTCAGTACGATTCCGGCGATACCTAATTTACAGCACCTTTTTTATGTTTTACAACTTTTTGCACAATAAAATTACTTTTGTAAAAAGAATGTATTTTTTCAGTCGCCAAGTTGTGAGAACCATAACTTTTTAATTTTTTTGTCGACGGAGCTGTATGAAGGCTTGTTTTTGCGGGACGAGCTATAGTTTTTATAGGTACTATTTTTGGATACGTGCGTCTTTTTGATCACTTTTTATTCCAATATTTGTAGGGGCAAAGTGACCAAAAAACAGAAACTCTGGTAAAGTTCTTTACGTTTTTTTTTACGCTGTTCACCGCGTGCAATAAATAATATAATATTTTGATACTTCAGGTCGTTATGGTCGCGGCGATACCAAATACGTATGGTTTATTATTATTTTTCAATAATAAAGGACTTGATAAGAGTAAAAGGGGGATTGTGTTTTATTTTATTACTTGAAACTTTTATTGTTTTCAAACTTTTATTTTTTGCACTTTTTTTTACACTTTTTTATACTTTTTTTTTACACTTTTTCTCAAGTCTCACTAGGGGACTTGAAGGTCCAACGTTCAGATTTATTTTTTTCTAATACATTGCACTACCTACATATTAGATCTGTCAGTCATTCACTGACAGCAAGCCGATTATGCTTCGCCTCCCGGCGGGGCCTAAATTGGCTTCCGTAATGGCAGAGCAGGAGACCATTGTGTCTCCTGTTGCCATAGCAGCAGTCGCCAGTCCTGATTGCCTGTCAGGGCTGGCGATCTGCTAGTAACCGCTACGATGCAGCAATCGCTTTCGATTTCTTCATTGAAGGGGTTAATGGCAGGGATCGGAGCTAGCTCCGGTTTCTGCCATTACAGGTGGATGTCAGCTGTAACATACAGCTGACTTCCACCGCTGATGACGCCGGATCAGCTCCTGAGCCGGCGCCATCTTGCCGGCGGCTACGGAAGCCGATCAGGCTCCGCCGCCAGGCGGATCTTGACTGGCTTCCGTGCTAGGCAGACCGGGAGGCCAGTATTAGGCCTCCGGTTGCCATTGCAGCCACCAGAACCCCGACAATTTCATTGCTGGGGTTCCGATGAGCTGCAAACAACTTAAGTGCAGCGATCGCGTTTGAGTGCTGCACTTAAGGGGTTAATGGCGGGGATCGAAGCTAATTTCGGTCCCCGCCATTACAGCCGGATGTCAGATACAGCTGAGATCCGGCGATTATGGCACCGACTCAGCTTCTGAGCCGGTGCCAAACATTTGTCGCAAGTATACGACATTTTGTGGGAAACACTGGCTTTCCATGACGTATACTTACGACAAATGTCGGGAAGGGGTTAAAAATGTAGTTAAAGACGCCATTAACCCTTTAATACCGAAGGTATTTTAAACCTTAATGACCCAGCTATTTTTTTACGTTTTTCCATCGTCACATTCAAAGAATTTAAACTTTTTCATTTCTCCGTCGACATAGCTGTATAAGGACTTGTCGGCGGGTCATTACGATTGCGGCACACAGAGTTTTTTGCAGGTGGAAAAATCTGTCTCAAAATTCTTTCAGGAATTTTGAGGCAGATTTTGACCTACCAGCAGTACATTTGCCGCGTTTTTCTCGCTGTTTATCGCTGTGTTTTTCGGCCACGGCCATCGAACGCCACGGGCAAAAAACACAGCGAAAACCGTCGTCTCTGCCTCCCATTGATGTCAATGAGATGTCAGAGACGGAAACGGCTGAAGAAAGGGCATGTCGCTCCTTTTTCCCGTGAGTGTGGGAAAAAACGCCTCCGCTCCCATTGAAATCAATAGGAGGTAATTTCTGTCGTTTTTTGGCACTGTTTCCAACGCGGTTTTCACGTCAAAAACAGGGCCAAAATACTCTGTGTGAATTAGCCCTTATATATTGTATTTTATGTTTTACTACGTTTATACAGTAAAAACACTTTTTTTTCAAAATTATTTTTGTGTCGCTATATTTTAAGAGCCATAACTTTTCTATTTTTCCGCCGATGCAGTTGTATGAGGGCTTTTTTTTTTGCGGGATGACTTGCAGTTTTTATTGGTACCATTTTGGAGTACATACGACTTTTTGATTACTTTTTATTAAAAACTTTTGAAGGCAGGATGAACAGAAACAGCATTTCTGGCATTGTGTTTTATTTCATTTTTTACTGTGTTCACCATGCAGGTTAAATAATGTAATAGTTTTATAGTTAAGGTTGCTACGGATGCGGTGATATCAAATATGTGTAACTTTTTAACTTTTTTGTCATAGTACAGCATTTTATAAGGGGAAAAGTTGTGTTTTTCATTTTTTTTACTTGGAATTTTTATTTATTTATTATTAACTTTATTAAACTCTTTTTTACTTTTTTTTTAGTCCCACTATTGGACTTAACTATGTGATCACTTGATCGCTTTTATAATACACTGCAATACTCTTCTATTGCAGTGTATTATTGCCTGTCACTGTAAGGGTATGTTGACACGCCCTATTTACGGACGTAATTCAGGCGTTTTATGCCTCCAAAAACGGCTCCAAACTGTCTGCAAACATCTGCCCATTGAATTCAATGGGTCTTACGGTGTTCTGTGCAAACGGGCTTTTGTTTTACGCGCCGCTGTCAAAAGACGGCGCGTAAAAAGACGCCCGCCTCAAAGAAGTGCATGTCACTTATTGGGACGTAATTGGAGCCATTTTTCATTGACTCCAATGAAAACCAGCTCCAATTACATCCGTAAAAGGTGCCGCGAAAAACGCGTGCACTTGTCAAAATGTCTGAAATTCAGGAGCTGTTTTCGCCTGAAAACAGCTCTGTAATTTCAGACGTAATTGGCGTTGCCGTGTGAACATACCCTAAAATGGACAGGCATCTGTTAGACCATGCCTCTGGCATGTCCTAACAAGCATCGACTAAAGGCAGACCTGGGGGGCTTTATTAGGCCCCCGGCTGCCTTAGAAACCATCGCCACCCTGTGATTGCATTGCGAGTGTGCCGGTGGGATGAGAGAGCCCACTCCCTCTAAAACCACTCAGATGCGGTGGTCACTATTGACCGCCGCATCTGACGGGTTAAACATGATCGAAGACCATTGCTATTGGTCTCCATTTGGAAGCTGTTGCTGTGAACTCACAACATGAGGTCAAAGGAGCTCTCAATGCAAGTGAAACAGACCATCGTTAGGCTGAAAAAAATGAAGAAATCCATCAGCGAAATAGCACAAATGTTAGGAATGGACAAATCAACAGTTTGGTACATTATTTTTTTAAAAAGAGCACACTGGTAATTTTGTGAGCTCCAAAAGGCCTGGACGTCCACAGAAGACAATAGTGGTGGATAATCGCAGAAAACTTTCCATGGTGACGAAAAACCCCTTCACAACTCTCCTGGAAGTAGGTGTATCAGTATCTATGTCTACCATAAAGAGAAGACTTCATGAGAGCAAATACAGAGGTACACAGGGTGCAAACCATTAATCAGCCTCAAAAATAGAAAGGCCAGATTAAACTTTCCCAAGCAACATCTAAAGAAGCCAGACCAGTTCTGGAACAGCATTCTTTAGACAGATGAAACTAAGATCAACCTGTACCAGAATGATGGGAGGAAGAAAGTATGGAGAAGGCTTGGAACAGCTTATGATCCAAAGCACACCACATCCTCTGTAAAACATGGTGGAGGCAGTGGGATGGCATGGGCATGCAAGGCTGCCTAAGGCACTGGGTCACGTCTCTTTATTGATGATGTGACCGAAGACAGAAGCAGCCGGATGAATTCTGAAGTGTTCAGGGATATACTTTCTGCTCAGATTCAACCAAATGCAGCAAGGTTGATTGGACGTCGCTTCACAGTACAGATGGACAATGACCCAAAACATACTGCAAAGGCAACCAAAGAGTTTTTTAAGGGAAAGAAGTGGAATATTCTTCAATGGCCAAGCCAATCACCAGATCTCAACCCGATCGAGCATGCATTTCACTTGACAAAACTTATGACCCACAAACAAGCAACAACTGAAGACAGCTGCGGTAAAGGCCTGGCAAAGCATTACAAAGGAGGATACTCGGCGTTTGGTGATGTCCATTGCCTGCAAGGGATTCTCTAAAAAGTATTTTAAAAAAAACACATTTTATTTATGGTAATGTTAATTTGTCCAATTACTTTTGAGTCCCTGAAATGAGGAGGCTGTGTAGAAAAATGATTGTAATTCCTATACGTTTCACAGGATATTTCTGTTCAACACCTTGAATTAAACCTGAAAGTCTACACTTCAATTGCATCTCAGTTGTTTCATTTAAAATCCATTGTGGTGGCATGCAGAGCCCAAATCATGAAGATTGTGTCACTGTCCAAATAATTCTGGGCCTAACTGTAGGTACGTAACAGCCAGTGTATTTATAAGTTCACAGGCTAATATACTTGCCATATTTTGGAACATAGGATTTTTTTAGCACTTTTTATTTCATTCCTTTTTTAAATTTTTTACATTGTGCTTGGGGAAAAATGGGAATTTTTTTTTTCAAACTTTTCATATTTTTTGACACTCCTGAAAATGTATCTAACTTTTTTTTTTTTTACACATTTTATTAGTTTCCCTAGGGGACTTGAACTAGCGATCATTAGATCGCTGCTACAGTACACTGCAATGCATTGATGAGTTACGGAAACAGCGTAACTCGCTGAGCTATGCTGTTTCCGTAACTCCCATAGTAGTGAATGACAGTTACAAGTACTATTCAGTTCTATGGGAGTTACGGAAACAGCGTAGCTCAGCGAGTTACGCTGTTTCCGTAACTCGACAATGTATGCTTTTTTCGGAGCTACCGAGTTCTGGAAACATAACTCCCATTCACTTCTAGAAACAGAGTAGCTCAGCGAGCACTCGGCTGTTTCCGTAACTCCCGACCACCTAACTAGGAAGTGGCCAGGAGACATCAGAGCAAGTAAGCTAGAACGGGGTTTAGGGGACCCCATTCTAGAGATAGGTGCAGGTCCCAGAGGTGGGACCCGCATCTATCTGATGTTTATGCAAGAACGCGCCATTTAACTAGTTAAATGGCCAGGAACAGCGCCATCGCTGTTCCTGGCCGTTAGAACAGTGGACACCTGCAGTGTATGAAGCGGGCTCAGCCTGTGAGCCCGCTCCAAACATCATTCCCTCCCCGCTCCATGATGTGCCGGCACATCATGGGTCAGGAAGGGGTTAAATAAGAAGCGGTCAGGGGGCCCCTACGCTGCCGGATCATTTGACTGCCAACTATAAGACGCCAGGACTCTTTAGCATAATTTATTTTTGCTAAAAACTGCGTCTTATAGTCCGAAAAATACGGTACATTATTATATAAAATAATAAGTATAATAATGCTCCCATTATGAGATTAAAAAAGTTAAATAAAAATTAACTAAAAACATCTGTGAAAAAAGTAAACATGTAAATACAATATTTTTACCAAAATACATTTTATTATATAAAGGTTACAAAGTAACAAATAATATACACATATTGTGTAAAATGTCTGTGTCTCCGATGACAGCCGGGGGCCTTATAAAGGCACCCAGGTCTGCCTGTAGTGAATGCCTGCTAGGCTTAAACGGACAGGCAGTAATACACTGCAATACGAAGTATTGCAGTGTATTATAATAGCGATCGGAGGATCGCATATTAAAGTCCCCTAGTGCGACTAGTACAAAAGTAAAAAAAAGTTTAATAAAGTTAATTAAAAAAACTGTGAAAAAAAAATGCTTTACTATTTAAAAAAAACACAATAAAGAAAAAAGGCTACACATATTTGGTATCGCCGTGTCCATAACGACCCCGACTATAAAGCTGTTACATTATTTAACCCGCACGGTGAATGCCGTAATAAATTAAATTAAAAAACAACCTAAAAATTGCTGTTTTCTGTTAATCCTGACTTTAAAAAAATGTGATAAAAAGTGATCAAAAACTCGCATCTACTCTCAAATGGTACCAATAAAAACTACAAGTCATCCCGCAAAACAAAAACCCTCATACAACTGCATCGGCGGAACAATAAAAAAGTTATGGCTCTTCAAATATGGAGACGCAAGAACAAATAATTTTGAAAAAAGTGTAAGTAGTAAAACATACAAAATCTATACAAATTTGGTATCTTTGCAATCGTAACAACCCGTTGAATAAAGTTATTGTGTTATTTATACCACACGGTAAACGACGTAGATTTAGGGCGCAAAAAAAGAGTTGTGAAATTTCAGGTTTTCTTCTATCCCCGCCCCCAAAAAAAGCTAATAAAAGTTAATGAATAAATTATATGTACCCCAAAATAGTGCTATTAAAAAGTACAACTTGTCCCGCAGAAAACAAGACCTTATACAGCTATGTCAACGCAAAAATAAATAAGTTATAGCTCTTCGAATGTGACAATGGAAAAATGTAAAAAATGGCATGGTCATTAGGGCCCAGAATGCAAGCAGGGGGAAGGGGTTAATGATAGTAGGCTGTCCTAGTTCCAGTACACCAAAATATGCTGGATTTCCAATTTTATACAGGAAGCAATTGTTTTCTCAGAGAAATAGCTGCTGTGTTCCTATGTACACTATTCTTGTTGAGTGGTTGTCTACTGGTAGAAACATAAATATTAACTGGTGCAAAATAGACCTTCAAATCCTAGAAATTATCTAAAGGTGCATTGTGTTATATGCTTTAAATTTGTAGTTAAAGGGGTTATCCAACAGTACCAAATCAGTATTCAGTTCTTCTTTCCCCCGGCCATCCAGCGCTGATGTTCCAGTGGATTTTCCCGCTGATCTCAGAGGCCACAGCAATCACGTGGCATGTTCCTAGCATCATCGCTCAGCAATGGGAGCCCTGATGCCAGGACTACAGGAATATGGCATGTGACCCATTATGCCTCTGATAGGCTGCAGTGGTCACATGGTGGTCATTCGTAGACAAAGACTGGGAAGCGTCAGCGCTGGATCTTTGAAGGAAAGTAGAGGTGAGCACTGAATCTTTTTTTGTTCTGTAACATTTGCAGCTGTTTTAAAAAAATGTTTTACAAGTTGGATAACCTTTTTAATTTTATTAAACACTGGGAGCTGAGGAGGATAACAATGATTGTAGCGTCAATGGCTGTGGACCGTCGGGGTTTACTTACCCCCCGGCGGCTGCAGCATTGGGTCTGTGAGCGCTGGCTCACATCTCCTTCCCAGGAGACGCCAGCGCTCACTTCCACTCACAAGCCACGCTGGCAGAGATGCAAGACCTTCAGTCACGGCAAGACCAACAGACTTGCAGTGCTTTTTACGGACTTTCCGTTCATTAATTGAAGAACCTGAGAGAGTTTCTACTGCTGCTGCATCCCTGCTGACCCTACACCAGGGAGACCTCTCCGTGGGCGAGTATGCCATTCAGTTTCATAACCTGGCTGCTGAACTAACTTGGAAAAATGAAGCCTCGGTGACCACATTCTGGCAGGGACTGTTTTCTGGGATTAAAGACGTGCTGGCCGCTTGCGATTTGCCACGTAACCTGGACGATCTTATCCTAAAAGCCACCCGGGTTGAAATGAGGATCTGGGAGCGTTCCCAAGAGGTTCTCCGAGAGAGAGTATTTCCTAGGCTGGCTTCTACTTTCCAGCAATCCCTACTGTCCTCTTCAGTCATCCCACCAGTGGAGCCTATGCAGATGGACCGGGCCAAATTGTCTACCCAGGAAAGACAACGCAAGACTTTGTCTGTATTGCGGCCTTGGAGGCCATGTTGTGCATTGGTGTCCCCAGAGGCCAGAGAGACCCCAGTGCCTAGGATTGTTTGGGGAGACGATCCTAGGCGGAATGGTACCAAATAAAAGATTAAATTCCAAGCTGCCCATTCCTGTGACCATAGTGTCCGGCGAGAAGACGCACCGGGTTTCTGCCTATCTGGACTCCGGGTCCGTGGAGAACTTCATCCAAAAGGATCTAGTGGATCGTCCCCAGTTGCCCACAGTTCCTCTGGAGACATCTTTGGCTGTTGCTTCTGTGAATGGACTGCCTCTGCCCAATCCGATTGTATCTGAGACCAAGCCGCTGAAGCTCCAATTTGGAGCCCTTCATTCGGAACTGATTTTGTTTCTTGTTTTTTCCAAAGCCATCAAACCTGTTCTGCTGGGTCTGCCTTGGCTTCGACTACATGCCCCAGTCCTGGACTGGAATTCCAGAAAGCTTCTCCAATGGGGTTCCAAATGTCTCGATCGCTGTCTGTTGCAGATCCATCCTGTCCAGCCTCCTCTGCCTCAGTCATTGGCAGGATTATCCCCTCATTTCGCTCAGTTTGTAGATGTCTTCAGCAAGAGGGAGGCTGAGACGCTGCCCCCACATCGGACTTATGACTGCCCCATTGAACTGGTTCCAAATGCCTCTCTTCCCCATGGAGGGGTATATCCTCGCTCCTTGCCAGAGACTCAATCCATGTCGGTCTATATCAAGGAGAATTTGGAGAGGGGTTTCATACGAAAGTCTTCCTCCCTGGCTGTGTTCTTCTTCGTTAAAAAGAAAGATGGATCTCTTCGACCCTGCATTGACTACCGTGGTCTAAAACAGTTCATGGTCAAGAACAAATACCCGTTGCCACTTATATCCGAACTGTTTGACCGTATACGAGGAGCCAGGGTTTTTTCAAAATTAGACTTGCGTAGGGCTTATAATTTGATGCAAATCCGCCAAGCTGACGAGTGGAAGATGAGGTTCAACACCCGAGACAGGCACTACGAATACCTTGTGATGCCCTTGGGACTGTGTAATGCTCCCGCGGTCTTCCATTAATTCGTCAATGATATCTTTTGAGATCTCCTCTATGTCTGTGTTGTAGTCTATCTCAATGATATTTTGATTTTCTCCCCAGATCCGACGACTCATCAGAGGCATGTCCGTCAAGTTCTACTGCTATTAAGGGAGAATGGTCTATATGCCAAGCTGGAGAAGTGCGTCTTTGAAAATAATTCTCTGCCCTTCCTGGGCTACATCATCTCAGATCAAGGTCTCAAGATGGATCGTGAGAAATTAAAGTCCGTTCTGGAATGGCCATGTCCTCAAGGCCTGAGGTCCAACTTCTACCGGCAGTTTATCCCAATCTTCTCATCACTGACGGCTCCCATCTCTACCCTTACAAAGAAGGGTGTGAACGCCAAGGTGTGGTCTCCAGAGGCAGAATCTGCATTTATTAGCCTCAAGAAAGCCTTCACTTCAGCCTCGATCCTTCATCATCCTGACGTGTCTTAGCAGTTCTCATTGGAGGTGGACGCTTGTTCTGTCGGTGCAGGTGCACTTCTGTTTCAGAGGAATTCCAAAGGAAAGGCAGTAGTATGTGGCAATTACTCGAGACTTTTCCTCTGCAGAGCGCAACTATTCGATTGGGGATCGGGAGCTACTGGCCATCAAATTGGCTCTGGAGGAGTGGAGACATCTGAAAGAGGTCGCAGCTCACCCCATCCTGATCTTCACCGACCACAAGAACCTCACCTATCCAGTCAGCTCAACGACTCAACCCCCGTCAAGCCAGGTGGTCGCTGTTCTTCACCCGTTTCCAATTTCTGCTAAAGCCTCAGTCACTGTCTGGACTATTCAGTTACCCTAGAGTGGGACTTTGTATTGATTGTGTGCTCTGTTGCTTGGCCAGCTGCCTCCACGCTACGGTCCACAAACCGTGACCGTGACAATGAAGTTTGCTGAAGTTTGTCTATGGAATCATAAACCCCTGCAGAAAAGACCACAACCTCCCTGGTCAGACCACTGGCGTGAGCCTGATCTTGCCTCCTGATTCCGTTTACCGAACCTGACATCGCCTGCCTGTTACTAAATTTGACTACGATATGGCCTTTACCTACCATCTGCAGCACCCACCATCTATTAAGGAATATACTTGGGACCGCAACCTGGGAATCCTATTGACAAAGTCCATACCTCTTTGCGGGGGATTGTTTAGACTCCGCACCCCAAGTTAGCCTGCATCAACTTAATAATGGTCCCTGTCAATTATCGTCTTTACCTGCTCCCAAACTTCACCTGTGCTACAATCAACTCCACTTTTGACAAATTCACATAGTGCCGCTGCTCCTGAGCATCACCCAAGTCCCAACCTACCAAAGCCAGGGACAGGAGTCCAGACACACTCTTGGCCTTCTTGTCAGTAAAGAGCATTACAAATATTTTATGTTGATGAAATAATTGTCAGAGAAACAACTGATGGAAGCATCAACACTAGATAGTATTTATTTGTAGTAATATAAGATTTTGGGTCTTTTAAGAGTAACTCCAGTGTCAGTATAGAGAGTGTCAGTTTTAATAGAGTCACAATGTTTTTGATATTTAATGCTATTTAACAAGATGTTAGGCTTCCTTCACATCTGCATCGGGACTCCGTTCATGGGTTCCATCTGAGCTTTCCATCAGGGGAACCCCTGAACAGAATCCAAACTGAAACAAACGGAAACCTATGTTTCAGTTTGTTTTCCGTTCATGGGTTCCCCTGACGGAAAGCTCAGACAGAACGCATGAAAGGGGTCCCGCTACAGATGTGAATGAAGCCTTATAGAGATTATTTCATTTTCTGTTTTTACTTCCTCTGTCCATGGTAGAGTATATGACTACACTCTCTTGCTATTGTGCACTGTGCCTACTTTGTTAACATCATCTTTGACTTCTAGCCTACGTTCATAACTTAGATATTCGGTATTAGTGGATCCTGTGTTTCAGAGACACACGGAACCCGATCTCAGCTGAACTGACAGTATTGGCTGAGAAAGAATGATGCATCTTCTATGTATACAGTATACATAGAAGCTGTATCTTAAAAAGTAAAATATATTTTTTATAATATAAAAGTCAATTTAAAAGTTGTTTTAAAACACATAAAACATTGATTTGTTTAAAAAAAATTCTTTCAAAGTGTAGATAGCCTTTAAATACAACCAAACACTAAACCTGATGTACATGTTAAAATTACAATGTAATATATGCGTACTAAGTTTGTCCATTGCTAATTTATTTCCAAAATGACAGTTCAGACAAACTTTTTTTAGGTATTTGCTTAATAAAAGGGGTTATCCAGGTTTCTAAAATTGATGGCCAATACTTAAATATCAGTATTAATAAACCAACATTCGGTGCCCTCTCCGATCAGCTGTTTCATGGGGTCACTTCATTATTTATATAGTTCTCCTCCTTGTTCATTATTGCACGTGCCGTTACATTTATCGCATGACAACCAATTTCGCTGCAACACATCATGGATTTCTAGTTATCTGCTCTCAGTTTGTCCACTAAGAACACATGGAAAGGGGAGCTTTTTGATCTATTCACTTGGTTGTGGTGCTGTGTAGTGGTCCAAAGCCAAGGGGATTTAGCCTGTAAGGAGGGGTACTGTAGGGCTTCTGGGTTGCTCATTTTTTTGTTGCCATATTTCCAGATATATAAAATTTTAATTCTTCTGTTGATATAGCCGTATGAGAGCTTGTTGTTTGTAGAATATGCTTAAAATTGTGAACATTAGGAATAAATCTGTTGTTCCTGCGATACGCATTACAGAGAACATGTGTAGCACAGGACAAGTCTTGGAGACGGGAGAGGGAGGTTCAAATTATGGAGGTTGTTAATCTTAGATCGTGAGCAGAATGTAGAGAACGGTATGAGTGGCAGACAGAGATGAGGGAAGATAAATAGGGAGGTGCCTCACTGTGGAGAGCTTTGTGGGTGAGAGGAATAAGTTTATATTGCATTGTACAGTTAATGGACAACCAGTGCAGTAACTGGCGCAGGGTAGAGAAAGATGAGTTTGGCTGTGGAACTCAGGATCGATTGAAGAGGGGAAAGTTTGGAGAGGGGAGGACCAAATAGTAATGAGTTACAGTAGACAAGACGAGAATAAATCAGAGCAACAATAAGAGTTTTTGTTGTTTCTACTGTGAGAAAGCTGTAGATTATGGAGATGTTTTTGAGGTGCAGGTGACATGAGCAATCAAATGATTGAATGTAAGGAGTAAAGAAAAGATGAGTCAATTATTATCCCAGGACAGTGGGAGTGCTGCCTAGGAGTTATGGTAGTACCACGTACTGAAATGGATCAGGTAAGGTTAGTAGAGTGTGAGAAAATATTTATTTCAGCAGAGATCTCATATGATGTTAGAGAGAGCTGACAAGCAATCACTGGTGTTTTGTATTAGAGAGATGGTGTTGTCACGGGAAGAGTTATATAATTGAGTATCATCAGTGTAGACATGGTTCTGGAAGCTAAATCTGCTGATTTTCTTACAGGGTCTATGTAGAGAGAAAAGAGGAGAGGATCAAGGATTGAGCCCTGTGGAACCCCAACAGCAAGGGAAAGAGGAGAAGAAGTTGAGCCAGCAAATGATACACTGAACGAGTGGTGAAAGAGGTAGGAATAAACCAAGAGACCGCAGTATACTTGTGGCCAATAGAGTGGAGCATACTGAGTAGGAGTTGGTGGTCTACAGTGTCAAACGCTGCAGAGAAATTTAGTTAGATTTCGTGACTAAGTACATTTTGTCAAATAAATGACTTTAAGCCTATGTACAGTAGGTGTGGGATAAGTCTGTTCTAATTTACTCTTCTGTGGGCAAAAGGAAGTGATTCCAAAGTGGGTGCCACAAAAAGGCGCTGCACTGATTGTAACATTTATAGAATACGATCTGTACTAACTTATGGAATTCCACTCTAGGGTAGAACTGCTCTTTAAAGAACAATATTAACCATGTAAACATGCAACTCTAAGGAGCGTGAAACCTAAAGTAAGAGAAAAAATAATAAAACTGACTTTTCCAGTGATTAACAAAACCTGATTGCCTTGGAAATACACCATCACAGTAGATTGGATTAAAATACAGAATATTGAAAAGGTCAAAGCAATGTAGTGCTTATTTTAATTCATGGAGCGTAGAGCACATTAAATGTCTGATTTCCCATACTTTGCAATTAGAACAAAAAAAACAATATTTGTTACACGCATATCACAAGCAATCTCACATTTCAATTCACAGAAGCTAAAAGCACATCATTTTAGCATTATTTGTTAATTAAGAATGCTACATGAATACGATGAACATGTCAGGTTTCTTGGCTGAATGCAATGGTTTGCACTTTGACATGTGTAATAAAACTTTTCTTGTACACGAAGAAGATGATCTATGAAACTCACAATATTTTAAAATCTCACAATGGTTTTTCATAAGATATCAATTTTGTTAATACCATATAATTAAAACATGTCAGTGCATAGCAAGTTGTAGTCTAAATTAATGACTACGTGAATTATTTTAATTAAATAACCAATTACAGAAAAATCATAAGCATGAGAGTTGACATTTAAATGAATGTCATTTAAATTGCTTCCGAACATTGTCTCATCTAGAACACTAATGTAGAATGAACTATCATATCAACATAGATTATCATTTAAAATACAAAAAGGTGATAGAGTAGAAAGAAATACAATCTGTACATAAATAACAAAATACATTTAAAAACTTGAAAAATCTATCAGCCCTAATTAAATATCTCCTTGTAACAGTCATGTACAATACAACTTCTTAAACATAGTGGACATGAAGAAAGATTAATAAAACCCTTATAATGTCAGGTCTACACAGGCCGCTTAATGGGTGTTATTGCAAGTGTGGCGTTTTATCATAGTGACCAGATACACACATGGAGAATATGACTAATGATTTAAATTCCAGTTTTATACAGGCTACTTGCAGTTTCTTTTTTTATATTTGGGATGGGTTTTTTTGTTATTGTTTTTTCTATTACCACATTTATACATATTAATTACATATTAATATGTGAAACACATTTTCAGGGAATAAATGATTGAGAATATAATAAAAAAAACAATATTCAAATAGGTGCAGCTGAGAATTATGAAAAATATAGTTCAAAGTGTGAGTAGTTAGATTGTGATAAATGTGATCCAGATTTTTTTCTCTCCCTCTCTCTCTTTCCCCCTCCCTCTCTCTCGATCTCTCTCTCAATCTTACTCTCACTCTCTTTATAAGGCCTTATTCACACGAACGTGTTATACGTCCGTGCAACGCGCGTGATTTTCACTCGCGTCGCACGGACCTATGTTAGTGAACGGAGCTATTTAGACTGTCAGTGAATTTCACGCAGCGTATGTGCGCTGCGTAAAACTCACCACATGTCCTATATTTGGCCGTGTTTCGCGCAGCACGCACCCATTGAAGTCCATGGGTGCGAGCAAATCACGCTCGGCACATGGAAGCACTTCCGGGTGCCGCGCGTGATTCGTGCAACAAGAGTAAAAAGAATGAATGAAAACTGAAAAGCATCACATGCTTTTCTGATTGTAAACATAAAAACAGAGTGTCATAATGATGCTGGCTACGCGAAAATCACGCAGCCACGCATCATACGCTGCTGACACACTGAGCTTTTGCGCGCGCAAAATGCAGCGTTTTTTGCGCGCGCAAAATAGACACGTTCCTGTGAATAAGGCCTTACTCAGCTACTATCCTCACTACCTGCATGACACAGAGCATGCTCACAACATTCTTCCATAGAAGACAGTTGATAGTTTTTTTATGTTAATTTACGTACTGTGAAGCAAAGCTCTGCAGCTGCGGTTCCAACAACTCAAACAAGATGTCTGACCTAATAATTATATAAATAAAATACAATTTTACAATCAGAAAATAAAAAAATATTAAGAAAAGGAACTCAGACAAGATGGCTGCCCCCAAAACCATGTAAGGAATATAGAATAAAAATGTACATTCAGAAAATAAAAAACAAATTAGAAAACGGGACTGTTTCCATATGTATTTTTAATTAGTAAAAAAAAAAACTACTGCAACTAACAGCTTTTTTACATAATCATCAGCAACATCGATTCTCAATGAAGCAGTTCTAGGAAATGTTTCTATAACTACTTCTATTAAAAAAAAAACACTTTTGGGGAGTTTTTCAATGCTAAATGCGCCAGAATTCTGGCTAAATTTATGCCAAAAAAAACTGGTGCACATGCCTTGTGTTCGTTTTATTATGTATTTTAGACACTTTTTGCACCGGGACATGGCTTAGCAAAAGGGGGTGTGGCTTAAAATGCACCAAGGTTTACCAACATTTTGGTGATAAATATTGGTGTAAAGTAAGCCAACCAAGAGGTTGCGTAAGGAAGAGAAAAGTATCTAACATGTCTAATTAGATGCACCAAGTTTATCATATAGCATGTGCCACTGTGATAAATTTGGCACATCTGCCTGCTTTGTGTAGTTTTTAGCCACTAATAATATATTTGCCCCATTGCATTTACAGTTTTTACATGATAAAAACACCACACCATATGGCATGCGGAGGTTTGGGGTTTAAATGTAGCACAGCTAGCTCTAGATAGAGGTAACTGACTATTGGTGCTGCACCAGAATTCTGGCCTGAGTAGCACCTTCTTTTTAGGGCAAATCAATTTATACATATTTATTAATCATATGTGCCATAAAGAACAGAGGCTTTCGACTCGCTCGATGAGGAGTGGGCTTAGCAGAAAATGGGTGTAACGTAAGATGCGCCAAATTGCACCAAAATTTGTCTGAAGTAAGTCTACCAAGTGGAGGTCTAAAGTTAGACAGAAGTGTCTAAATGTTCATCAAATTTATCATCCAGTCGCTGTGGTAAATTTGGCTTAACTAGTATAATTCTAAGTTGTCCAAATTTAAGACAGTGTTAATAAATCTGCCCAATGTGGGTTTTAAACACAGAGCATGAAGTAATTTTTTTAAATTTTTATTTAGCCTCAGTCAAGATCATTATTTTACCTCTTTTATATGTCTTAAAGGCCGAGATCACACACACAGTTTTGATGCAGTTTTGGTGTAGTTTTTGGCAATTTTTTTTTAGGAGTGGACGCAAATGAAAGGAGATACATTAGGCTGGGTTCACACGTGGCGGAATTTCACTTAAATTCCGCTGCGGACACTCCGCAGCGTTAATCCGCAGCGGTGCCGTTTGTCCATTGACTTACACTTTAATTTAGCAGTGTTCGTTTAGACGAGGCGTAAAATTCCGCTGCGGAGCATAGGCTGCGGAGCGGAATTTGGTGTCCGCAGCATGCTCTGTCTGTTGCGGAGCAGTGGCGGACTCATGGCGGAATTTCTCCATTGACTTCAATGGAGAGTCAAAATTCCGCAATGAAGTCCGCAGATCTTATGTGTGCTGCGGAGCGTATTGGTTTTACTACCATGACATTTCTTCATTCTGGCTGGACCTATGTATTTCTAGGTCTACAGCCAGACTGAGGAAGTCAATGGGGCTCCCATAATGACGGGAGCGTTGCTAGGAGACGTCTGTAAATAGTCACTGTCCAGGGTGCTGAAAGAGTTAAGCGATCGGCAGTAACTGTTTCTGCACCCGGGACAGTGACTACCGATCTCAATATACATGTATCTGTTAAAAAATATATAAGTTCATACTTACCGAGAACTCCCTGCGTCTGTCTCCAGTCCGGCCTCCCAGGATGACGTTTCAGTCTAAGTGACGGCTGCAGCCAATCACAGGCCAAGCACAGGCTGCAGCGGTCACATGAACTGGCGCGTCATCCAGGGAGGTCGGGCTGGATGCCGAAAGAGGGACGCGTCACCAAGACAACGGCCGGTAAGTATGAAAATCGTTTACTTTCACTAGGGAAAGTGCTGTCCCTTCTCTCTGTCCTGCACTGATAGGGAGAAGGGAAGCACTTTTCCCGCAGTCCGCAGCAGCTAGTCCGCATCAATGTACTGCACATTTTGTGCAGATCCGCAGCAGAATCTGCAACGCAGATTCTGTGCGGCATTGATGCGGACAGTTGCGGAAGAAATCCGCCACGTGTGGTCATGCCCTTAGTCGATTCTTTATACCTTTCCTTCCCTTTTGATCCACTACTTGCTTTGGCTAAAAATTCTGCGCCAAAAACTACACCAAACACTGCATCAAAACTGTGTGAGTCATCCTGACCTTAATGTTAATTTTTATTTTATTTTGAAGGTGTTGTTTTATCTGCAATGTCATTATCCATTTGAAAAACAAAGATGAATTCTTCAGCATCAAAATTTCCACTGATACTTCCCATTAAGCGATCAATTTTCCGTTTGTGCTGTGTACAATAGGGCAGGCTCACAAGTCATCTCATTTTCTTCAGAGAGCAGATTAAAATGAATGGTAACGCTTCTAACGCACACTTGTTACAGAGCATGCTCACAACAGTCACCCATAGAAAGTCAATATGTAATTTTCTCTTTTATATGGTATATATTTTCAATTAGTTAAAAAACACAGGATCATATAATCCCTTTACATTTTCTGTAAATCCATTTTATACTCTCAAATTATTACATATCCTTTTCCTGCATGTTTTATTATTTTTTCCTTTACTTTATTTTTATCAAAAGAGTAATAAATGTATTGTCACAAATAAGGTTATTCATGGATATACTCATTATGGTATGCCAAGAATGCTATAAGCACTTCTATAACGTGAAATCATTCTATGTAGGACTATTAAGACTTCAATACTGAAAAACTATTTATAGCAATGTAATAAGAATGGTGAAAGGGAACAACCTCTTTCTCAATGTTATCAAAATCTATTGAAATATCTTCCAGACGAAAGATAAGATATAGTCCTTGATAACCCGACAGTGATCAGCAACTCAATTTACAATGTCTACCGACTTGTCACAACATAGAAATGATCTATTTCATTGCCAAACTTTGCTACTAGAAGGTAATTTTTGAAGGTGAATAAAAAAAAAACATAGCTGAACCGTTTCTCTTGTTCAATAGTGTCAGAACTTCTCTAAACCTCTGAAAATCCTGATTGTCTTTTGCGACTGTCTGATGTTGAGTGCATCAAATCTAAGGAATGGCTATGCTTTGTTATTTTCATTGTTGAGAAAACAAAAAATGTACCTCTGATAAATTTTCTCTTTGATTACCCTGCCTTCAAAGGATTTAAACCACAGTGAAAGCCTTTGAAATCTTCAGAGCAGAAGAGACATGAGATTTTTTTTTTTTTTTTATACCATGTGCATTGAAAAAACAGATGTCATGGGCTTTCATATTAAGACAAGGAAGAATGACTGCTAATTCCAACACAAACAAAAGGAATTTATTTATTATTAATGAGAAGAGGAATAGGAAATTATATTGTTTACTTCTGTAGCAATTTAAATGAGATCAATAGTCAAGAAAATGCTTTTAACAAACAAACCAAAATATACAATCGGAAAAATTGTTACCCATGTTATGTCACAAATTTGACAAGTAAAACATACAAACTGTTTTTCTTTTTTTCTGCCAACTCCTTCTAATAATCACATAACAATACAATGCATTATTTCTCTGTGTATACGCAAAGTAAAAAAAAATCAAATAGATTTTTTGCTATCTTTCAAATATTCAAAAGATAAATAGTTTTCATAGAGTTTCACAGAGTGTGAAAAATACCTTGAAAATTTTGGTTATCTGGAAACACTCCTTGGAGACATTTATAAATAAGTTGATGCAATCCCTCAAGAAATGCAACTGATTGTTTTCTGAAAAAAGATAATTAAAACTTTGGATAAAATCTTCCCTTTTTATGAACGGCAGATGAAGCATATTGTTTGATTATCCAAATAATTGAGCTCTGTTTAATTACTAATTGGGATGAATTAAATGTATGTTTCTATGTGAAAACATATTCTGTAAAATTCAATTAAGGCGGCATTAAGGGATCCTGAGGTGCTGGGTTAACTAGAAAGACAGCCCCTCCCCCTCCAAAAAACAAACGAACTAACATGATATATGCTATATACAGTATGTGTTATTTTGCAAATGTTATTTTTCGCTGATTTTCCTAAATAGTCGATGCACAGTCAGTATAATCTTCAAGCCATCAACCGTTGGAGTATAATGCAAATTTTATTGAACAAATCTCCTAATGATAACAGATTTTTTTTTAGAAGTAAAAAAACTCAAAATGCACTGTTTCAAATTATTATGCACAACAGAGATCAAAACATTTTAAAGGTTGTAAAGAGAACTAAAATGGTAATTTGTTGAATTTGCAGCATCAGGAGGTCATATTTACAGAAATCAAAAGCTCTTTCAATAAAAAAAAAACTTAACAGGCCAAGTTACATGTTAACATAGGACCCCTTCTTTGATATCACCTTCACAATTCTTGAATCCATTGAATTTGTGAGTATTTGGACAGTTTCTGCTTGAATATCTTTGCAGGATGTCAGAATAGCCTCCCAGAGCTTCTGTTGATGTGAACTGCCTCCCACCCTTATAGATATTTTGCTTGAGGATGCTCCAAAGGTTCTCAATAGGGTTGAGGTCAGGGGAACATGGGGACCACACCATGAGTTTCTCTCCTTTTATGCCCATAGCAGCCAATGACACAGAGGTATTCTTTGCAGCATGAGATGGTGCATTGTCATGCATGAAGATAATTTTGCTACGGAAGGCACGGTTCTTCTTTTTGTACCACAGAAGAAAGTGATCAGTCATAAACTCTACATACTTTGCAGAGGTCATTTTCACACCGTCAGGGACCCTAAAGGGGCCTACCAGCTCTCTCCCCATGATTCCAGCCCAAAAAATGACTCCGCCACCTCCTTGCTGACGTCGCAGCCTTGTTGGGACATGGTGGCCATTCACCAACCATCCACTACTCCATCCATCTGGACCATCCAGGGTTGCACGGCACTCATCAGTAAACAACACGGTTTGAAAATTAGTCTTCATGTATTTCTGAGCCCACTGCCACCGTTTCTGCTTGTGAGCATTGTTTAGGGGTGGCCGAATAATAGCTTTATGCACACTTGCAAACCTCAGGAGGATTCTACACCTTGAGGTTCGCGGGACTCCAGAGGAACCAGCGGCTTCAAATACCTGTTTGCTGCTTTGCAATGGCATTTTAGCAGCTGCTCTCCTAATCCTATTAATTTGTCTGGCAGAAACGTTCCTCATTATGCCTTTATCTGAACGAACCCATCTGTGCTCTGAATCAGCCACAAATCTTTTCACAGTACGATGATCACGCTTAAATCTTGAAATATCCAATGTTTTCATACCTTGTCCAAGGTATTGCACTATTTCGCACTTTTCGGCAGCAGAGAGATCCTTTTTCTTTCCCATATTGCTTGAAACCTGTGGCCTGCTTAATAATGTGGAATGTCCTTCTTAAGTAGTTTTCCTTTGATTGGACACACCTGGCAAACTAATTATCACAGGTGTCTGAGATTGATTACAATGATCAAAAGAGCCCTAAGACACAATACCATCCATAAGTTTAATTGAAAAACTAATAATTAAATGTTTATGACACTTAAATCCAATGTGCATAATAATTTGGAACACGGTGCACTGGGTGGATAAAATAATTTAACTATCGCCCAAGGGCCCACGTAAAAATGTCTCTGTCCTGGAACTTCAAGTGACGCCTCTGGCTGCCATTGCTACCACTACCATGGACACCCACAACTGCTGCAGCTTTCACAGACTCTGTTTTATAAATGGCCTGGTTACCCCTTCCCGCCCAAAAAAAAAAAAAAAGGGTCAAGTATAAAAAAATTCTGTGGTATGGAGGAAGGGATAGACGTAGGGAGCTTGGGGGGGGGGGGGGTTTGGGGCCAAATTGAACACCTTCCCCTGTGGATGGAGTGTCGGCCTGTATATTTGAAAATAAGTAATGAACCTCTTACAAGTACATACATTCATGATACAGGCCACTACCTGCTGTCCCAGGTAGCCGCTGTATTTTTTTGCTGAAACTTAATAACCCTGAGTGACTGAAGTGTCTTTTGGAAATAAATCACATTTTAATCTACAGGAACAGCACTGAATTCCCATACAGTGCCTATCTGTGTGTATAGTGTTACTATCCTGCCTTACCCAGGGCCCCATCTGTTCTCCAATAATAATGAGATGATTCTGCTTTTACTGCCCAAGTCTATACAGCAAAGCTGATAGTTGAGCTGCAGAAAGCTGTAAAATGCCAGCCTATTAAAATATTTAAATAATGTGTTATATTTTGATTATACATTCCTTCTAATCTTTTCCAGTTTTGGGTGACGGGGTTTAGACAAGCAATAGAAGATTGAGAGGAAACAATATATAAATTAAAAATTGGAGAAGCTCCCTTACTTTGTTGTGGGTTTTTTCGGTTTTATTTTTATTTTTTAAATTGATATGGATTGTTGGAGAATTGATCCCACACGTTGGCTGTACATTAAATAAAGAGGCTCAGTTCAGGATCAAAATATGGAGTAAAGGTATTTTGCCCTGGTGTGTGTCTCAGAATGAGGAGCTGGGGACACAACTCCGGGGTTAATGGAACACTTTGTGTATGATTGTTTAGACTATGGACCGGAAAATTTAAAGTGATAGTTGCAGACATGCACAGTTTACACACGGAACTGCCATGTGGATGTATAGGCTCATTACTGGACCATCGTCTTGCTGGGATATGTTTATCTAATACTTACTATGAAATATGTACGTATAAATGTTTTTATGCACTTGAGAATAACTTGACTGTATATATTTTTTATTGCTTTCGATTACGTCATTGGTAGATTGTCTAATTGGTGATGTAATGTGATTGGTTAGACCATATATAAAATGGGGAATTACACTATATGTAACACTAGGCTTGAAAAAGGTCTCACTTGTATGGAGCCGACATTACACCATTTTTTTTAACGCACAAATTATTTGGCATGAATAAATAACTATATTTACTCTGATGATGCTATCGTTTTCTCTAAATTTTCTTTGATTGTTTGACCAGGAAAGAGTCAGTTTGACTTTTAACAGCAGGCATCACCAACTATAAATAGAGTTGCTATTCCTAATCACTTCTTTTCCAGGGTTTAGATAAGGGGTAGTACCATTTTTGTAGTATACATTTTTGTTCTCCTATTCTATTCTATTAATTTTTGTTCTCCTTTTCTAGACAGAGAAATGGGGGGGGGGGGGGTACTTCTGCAATAACTTACGTTCTACCCAAACACAGGTTACTGAGAAGGAGGAAGGGGAAAATGATTTCCTCCTGGAACACATATAATTATTTATTTCTTACAATTTTGATTTCTTTATAACACAACATAGGATCAAAAGAGAGGAGAATATAAAGGAAGGAATTGCTGGGATTTTTTTTTTGTGTAATAATTGACATGTGCTTATCGTTTAACATAAATAGATTGATGAGTTATTGTTAAGTTTACATAAAAATGTTAGGCTATATAAGACGGTATATTTGCTGTTATTTCACTTCTATGTTTTCTGTAAAGACTGCTCAAACCTTCTTTCCTGCTATATTACCAATTTACTTTATCATGCCAAAAGTGTGCTCTTTGCTCAGCACAGAGGCACTCAGTCAATGTTATCATTGTACCTGTTCAGCCTCAGATGCTCAATGTGCTTGTTCAACTTCTCCATTAAACACACAGATGATCAGTCAGGATTTCGAGTCTGTCTGATCTGCCTTTCTATTAACCCCTTCTTGCCACAGCCATTTTTCAGATTTTCATTTTACTTTTATCCTCCCCACCTTCCAAAAGCCATAACTTTTTTACTTTTCCATCGATATAGCCTTATGAGGGCTTGATTTTTGTGGGACGAGTTGTAGTTTTTAATGGAACCATTTATTGTACCATATAATGTACAAGGGAAAGGGAAAACAAATTCTTCTTGGGGTAGAAAATGAAAAAAACTGTGATTCCTCCATTGTTTTTTGGTGTTTACCATACAATTAAAATTACATGTTAACCTTATTCTGTAGGTCAATACGATTACGGCAATACCAAATTTATATTGTTTTGTTTTTTTTAAATGTACTACTTTTACAAGGAAAAAGTAGTTTTACTTTTTTTATTAGTCCTCATAGGGGACTTGAACCAGTGATCATTGGATCGCTTGCATGATATACTGCAATACTAATGTATTACAGAATATCACTATACTGACAGTCACTTTAAAGCCCTTCATAGGAGTACAAAGATGGCAGATCTTCATTAGGCCCCCAGGCTGCCATAACAACCAGCGGCACCCCGTGATCACGTCGCAGGGGGATGTGATGGGCTGTCAGAGGGGGTCGCCCCTTCTTTCGAACACTCTAAATGCCACGGTCACTATTAAGTGCGGCATCTAAAGGGTTAAACGTGGGATAATTAGAGTGACGTGTCGGCTGTAGCCCGTGAGCCCAATCCTTACTGCCCCTACCCGGCTATAACATCAGTATATTTCATACATCGGAAAGGGTGAGAATTTTATCATCTGTTTTCCCACAATCCTAAAAAGAGGGGCGTAAGGGGGGATACTGTAATAGCTGACGCTTCCCGGCATCGCCACCGTACTTACCAAATCCCGTCTTCTTGCTTCTGGCCGGCGGCGCACATTTCACCCGATCTCTGCTTCTGGTGGCCTCCTACACTGCTGACTCCTGCTTATAGTGCGCACGCTGACTCTCCCTGCCTTAAAGGGCCAGCATGCACCAAAATATCCACCAACTTTACAAAGATATAAAAGATCCTCCTTTCCATGTACATCTTGGCTGAGCAATTAGGTTCTTTCTAGCTAGTCTAGTGTTTTCCTGTGATCACTTTTTTGGATATCCTGTGATTGACCTCTGCCTTTACTTTTTGACTATCCTTGCCATGCCACCTGCCCTAAACTCTTGCTAGTGACTCGTGATAAACCTTTGCCGTCAGGCCTTATCTTTTGCTCAACCTGAGTTTGCATACTGTCTATTGATTTTGTACTTTGCCTGTTCTCGTTGGCCGTCACCAGAAAGACTACTCTAGGGATAGAGAGCTGGGGTTCCCCTGCAACGATATCCAGGTCCCTGTATAGGGGTTAAAGAGTAAAAACCAGGGGTCACCTTAGACTCTGTCCTACTTCAAATCCCTTGGTGACAAAGTGGATTTACATCACCCGCTGCAGGCCCCGCGCCAGATTTATTTTCCACATGCCTCCAGACACTTAATTTATAAATACAGTACCAGAACTTAGCCCAGTACATAATTTTGTACCAGAACTAAGCTCAGTACATAAATATTCTAACAGATCAAAGAAGAAAAAATAAATAGGGTACCACAACTAAGAACCAGTAAATAATTATAATATTAGAACTAATCAATACTATATCAGAGCCAAGCTTAGTGCCTAAAATCTGTACCAGAAATAAGCTGAGTTTACAAATACAGTGCAAGAACTAAGATCTGTAGAGAGATAAATTATGAAGTCAGTTTAAGCCCTGCTGTGTAATACTCATAGTTTGTATCATGTGAAACTACAGCTCCCAGTATGGCCTGAACAGTAGTAAGGGTATGCTGGAAGTTGTTTTTTTTTTACAAACAAGAATGGCATCACCCATTATCTCTATGCGGACCTTATGAGTGAATCCAGTACTAAATAAATAATTTAATTTAGTGAATCACAGCTGACTTCTTCTCTGTTTGAAGTCGTTCTCTCTGCTTCTCCATCCGGTCCAGACCGCCATTATGACTTCTCCCGATCACCACTTCTCTTTGCAGTTTGCCGCGCAGATGTCTTTGGCTCCTTTTCATCTTTGCGCTTTCTAACAACACAAACTCCTCATCCTGCTGCCCTCCTTACCAGTGTAACTGCCTTACATAGACATAGTCTGCTGACCTCTAATACTGAGGCTGCTAATGTCCCAGTATTGTGCCTGCAACTACCCTCATACTGTGTCATGCTGCTACTGCTATAATACTACCCATTTATTTTAAAATATTATTCACACTCTGCCTCCTAATATGATAGTGTCACATGTAGACAAAAATGACAGAAAAAGAGGCAGCACTTCAAAATAGAATATAAGCTTTATTCACCCGTGCAACATTTCAGTTCAGCAGGACCTTTCTCAAGCACGAGAAAGGTCCTGCTGGACTGAAACGTTGCACGGGTGAATAAAGCTGATATTCTATTTGGAAGTGCTGCCTCTTTGTCTGTCATTTTTGTCTACTACAAGGGACTGTGGACCTGGTCCTGTTGAGGCATGCACCCACACTTGGTCCAGTGCTGTGGATTCTGTCCATTTTTAGTGTCACATATACCGCCCTCAATAATACCCACAAAAATAGTGCCACACATACAGATGCCCCCAAAAATAGTAGCAAGCATGGTGTCCACTAAAACAACACCACATATATTAGGTGCCCCATAACCTCACCTGTCCTCATTTCCATGAGGCATCATGATGTCATCTCACTGCTTTGCATCTAAAAAAGGGCTGTTGCCACTGACTGGTGGGTCAGGGAACCTAGGGCTCATTTGTACTTGCTGCTGAAACTTATTTTAATCAATTGTATCCGCATCCCGAGGACACAGATACAATTAAACCTAAGTGTGTTGGGGTCCTTCTTCTCTGTGGTTCTGCAATATTTCTGCTGTTTCAACAACCCGTTTGGCAGCACCAGGGAGAATTGGCTGATTCCCACCCCTGCCTACAGGGGTGTAACTAGAAAGACCTGGTACCACACGCATGTTCAGCCACATGAAAATGCAGGATGGGAGCATGGAAGACAACAAATCCCAAACTAGACCCTTAAATGAAATCAGACCCTAGACCAGGCATGTATATCAATTCATACACCAGACTCCCAAAATTAAAAGGGTTGTCCCAAGATGGACATTTATCACCTATTCACAGGGTACGCGATAAATGTCTGATTGCTGGGGCCCTACTTATGGGACCCCAACAGATCACTAGAACGAGATCACAAGCTCCCTACTTCATGACCGCATTGTGGAGAACTTTAAATGGAGCTGCAGATGAGCAAGTGCACTGCAGCTCCGTTATAAATCTATGGCGATGATGGAGAAAGCCGAGTACAGTACTCAGACATTTCCATCAGTCCCATAGACATTGAATGGAATGACGGGCACATACTCAAACTCCATTCAAACTCCTCACCCCAGGGGGGGCCCCCAGCAATCAGACATTTATCACCTATCCTGTGGGTAGGTGATAAATATCAATCTTGAGATAACTCTTTTAAATCAGACCCAAGACTAGACCAAGAAAAATAAAAAAAATAGAGACCCAAGACCAGACCCCTATATTAAACCAAAAGTTTTCCCTAAATGCTATAATAACAACCAACAGTGAATATAGCCAAAAATACAAAAAAATACTTTATTAGGACATAGATAGTTGTACAAAGTGTTTAAAAACACCCATTAAAACACATAATTAGAGATGAGCGAACCGGGACAACCGAACCCGGTTTCGGTCCGAACTTCCGGTAAAGTTCGGTTCGCAGCGAATCCGAACTTCACCGGGTTCGGCCGAACCCGTTTTGACCGAACCCGGTCAAAAACATTATACAAATCGGCAGCCACTTATCTCTATCAATCACTGATAGAGAAAAGAGGCTGCTGATTAAAAATAAAATAAAAAGCATTTCATACGTACCCGGTCGTTGTCTTGTTGACGAGTCCCTCTTCTTCCTCCAGTCCGACCTTTTCTGACGCGGCAGCCTGTGATTGGCTGCAGAGGCCTCTGCAGCCTGTGATTGGCTGCAGAGGCCGCGGCAGCCTGTGATTGGCTGCAGCGCTCACAAGGCTGCATCGTCATCAAGGAATGTCGGGCCGGATGTCGAGAGGGACGCGTCACCAAGGCAACGGCCAGGAGACCGGACTGGAGGAAGCAGAAAGTTCTCAGTAAGTATGAACGTCTTTTTTTTTACAGGTACTGTGATCGGTAGTCACTGTCCAGGGTACTGAAACAGTTACTGCCGATCAGTTAACTCTTTCAGCACCCTGAACAGTGACTATTTAGTGTATGTGCACACACACTAATTACGTCCGTAAATGACGGACGTATTTCGGCCGCAAGTACCGGACCGAACACAGTGCAGGGAGCCGGGCTCCTAGCATCATACTTATGTACGATGCTAGGAGTCCCTGCCTCTCTGCAGGACAACTGTCCCGTACTGTAATCATGTTTTCAGTACGGGACAGTAGTTCCACGGAGAGGCAGGGACTCCTAGCATCGTATATAAATATGATGCTAGGAGCCCGGCTCCCTGCAGGGTGTTCGGTCCGGTACTTGCGGCCGAAATACGTCCGTCAATTACGGACGTAATTAGTGTGTGTGCACATACCCTTACTGACGTCGCCTAGCAACGCTGCCGTAATGACGGGTGCACACATGTAGCCACCCGTCATTACGGGGCCTCATGCACACGACCATAAAAACACCCGTTATCACGGGTCGTAATTACGACCCGAAATAGCGGGCCCATAGACTTCTGTTAGCCACGGGTACCTTCCCGTTTTCTCACGGGAAGGTGCCCGTGCCGTTAAAAAGATAGAACATGTTCTATTTTTTTATTTTACGGGCCGTGCTCGTAATTACGACTCGTAACTACGAGCACGGCCGGCCGGCCACGGGCAGCCGGCCGCTTTTGCGAACCGTGCTGTCATTATAATTATAGCAGCACGGCCCGTAAAATAGAAAAATAGAACATGTTCTATTTTTTTAACGGCACGGGCACCTTCCCGTGAGAAAACGGAAAGGTACCCGTGGGTAACAGAAGTCTATGAGCCCGTTATTGCGGGTCGTAATTACGACCCGCAATAACGGGTGTTTTTACGGTCGTGTGCATGATGGGAGCACGGCTCGGAAAAACGAACGGCTGCCCGTGCTCATCTCCTGAAATAATCTGTGCTGCCTTAAACTCTGTGGACAGGTCAGGATCCTGTTTCTTTTAAATGCTGCTAGGGAACCTGCTCGATCCACTATATAAGGCTACGCTACAGTGCAGCATTTAAAAGAAACAGAATCCTGACCTGTCCACAGAGTTTAAGGCAGCACAGAGTATTTCAGGAGATGAGCGTGCAGATTCAGTGCTGTTGTGAACTCTGCTCTTACCATTACGTAGCTCTCAGTCTGTTATCTCTCCTCCACTCCTGTCCTCAAGAACACCTTCACATGATTGGCAAGTCACCACGTAATGGTAAGAGCAGAGTTCACAGCAGCACAGAGTATTTCAGGAGATGAGCGTGCGGATCTTGTGCGTGGTGGTGACTTGCCAATCATGTGAACGTGTTATAGAGGACAGGAGTGGAGGAGATGTAACAGACTGAGCTACGTAATGGTAAGAACAGAGTTCACAGCAGCACAGAGTATTTCAGGAGAGGAGCGTGCAGATTCAGTGCTGCTGTGAACTCTGCTCTTACCATTACGTAGCTCAGTCTGTTACCTCTCCTCCACTCCTGTCCTCAATAACACCTTCACATGATTGGCAAGTCACCACCCCGCACAAGATCCGCACGCTCATCTCCTGAAATACTCTGTGCTGCTGTGAACTCTGCTCTTACCATTACGTGGTGACTTGCCAATCATGTGAAGGTGTTCTGGAGGACAGGAGTGGAGGAGAGGTAACAGACTGAGAGCTACGTAATGGTAAGAGCAGAGTTCGCAGCAGCACTGAATCTGCACGCTCATCTCCTGAAATACTCTGTGCTGCCTTAAACTCTATGGACAGGTCAGGATCCTGTTTCTTTTAAATGCTGCACTGTAGCGCAGCCTTATATAGTGGATCGAGCGGGTTCCCCAGCAGCATTTAAAAGAAACCGTGTTTGTGTATGTGTGTGTTTGTGTATATATGTGTGTTTGGGTATGTGACTTTGTCTGTTTTTGTTTTTATATGTGTGTGTGTATATATGGGTGTGTTTGTGTATATGTGTTTTGTGTATATGTTTGTGTATATATGGGTGTATTTGTGTATATGTTTGTGTGTAGATGTTTGTGTGTGTTTTTGTATATGTGTATATGTGTGTATATGGGTGTGTGTTTGTGTGTATATATGGGTGTGTTTGTGTATATGTGTTTGTGTATATGTGTGTTTGGGTATGTGTGTTTTTGTTTGTATATGTGTTTGTGTATATGTGTTCGTGTATGTGTGTATAACTGTGTGTGTGTGTGTTTGGATATGTGTGTTTTTGTTTGTATATGTGTGAGTTCGTGTATATGTGTGTGTTTGTCTGTTTATGTGTGTGTGTATATCTTGTTGTGTTTGTGTATATATGTGTGTGTCTGTGTATGGTTGTTTGTTTGTGTGTGCGTGTATATATGTGTGTAGGTGAGTAGAAGTATTGGTATTGTTCACATTGATAACTGTTTTTTTATGTTGTTGCAGATTTTGATGTACCGATTGGACTACATCTACGATTCGTTGGACTACTGCGTAGATCTGCGTTTTTTCAAATTTTAATAAAATGGTTAACGAGGGTTTTGTTGGGGATTTCTTATTTCAATAAAAAAGAATTGTCTTTGTGTTTTTTTTTCAAACTTTATTAGTGCCTAGATAATGGCAGTTGGCTGATTGACAGCGTCCATTATTAAGGCGGTACTTAGTGTTAGCCGGTGCAGAGGCTAGCACTAACCACCCATTATTACCCCGGTACCCACCACCACCAGGGGTGCCGGGAAGAGCTTGGTACGATCCAGTACCCGACCATCTGTTGTGATGGTCGGGTACTGGGGCGGCCGTAGGCTGGTATTATGAGGCTGGGAAGGGCCAAAATCAGTGGACCTTCCCACCCTTGTAATGCTAGGCTGCTGCTGCTGTGTTGTATCGGGCTGGTTATAAAAATGGGGGGGACCCCCACGTCGTTTTTTTTTTGGAATTTAACAAATTTAGCAATAGACGGGTCCCCCACATTTTTAATAACCAGCCATATACAAGGCCGCAGCAGTCTGGCATTACATGGGTGGGAAGGGCCACTGGTTTTGTCCATTCCCAGGCTAATAACACTGTGTTGTATGTGGCTGGTTATGATAAATTGGGTGGAACCCCATGTCTTTTTAAAAAAAAAAATGTAAATAAATAAATAATTTAAAAAAATGACGTGGGGTCCCCCCCACTTTTATAACCAGCCAGATACAACACAGCAGCAGCAGCCTAGCATTACAAGGGTGGGAAGGTCCACTGTTTTTGGCCCTTCCCAGCCTCATAATACCAGCCTGCGGCCGCCCCAGGGCCCGACCATCACAACAGATGGTCGGGTACTGGATCGTACCTGGCTCTTCCCGGCACCCCTGGTGGTTTTGGGTACCGGGGTAATAATGGTGGTTAGTGTTAGCCTCTGCACCGGCTAACACTAAGCCCCGCATTAGTAATGGATGTTGTCACTCAGACAGCGGCCATTACTAAAGTGGTAGTAATAAAATTTGAAAAGAAAAAGACAAAGATATAGATAAAATATTTTATTGAAATAAAGCACCCCCAACACAACCCTCATTAACCATTTTATTGTAGAAAAAAAACGTCATCTAAGTAGTCCTCGAAACCGACGTAGTCCAAACACCAAACCTGTAAAAAAAAAAAATAATGAAATAAAACATGTCGTAGGCTTAGATTCAGTTTAATGTGTGATACTGACTGTTATACCATGTATAGAAGCCTGCCGTGAAGTTGACTTAGATACAGGGCGCCAGCAGACAGTATCATACATGGCCATACATACATATATACAAATATACATACATATATACAAACATACATACATATATACAAGCATGCACATATATACATGCAAATATACATACATGCAAACATACACACATATATACGTGCAAACTATCATACATACATGCATACACACACACATGAAAACATACATACATACAAACAAACATGCAAAGATACATACATACATATATACAAGCATGCACAAATATAAATGCAAACATAAATACATGCAAACATAATTACAAACATGCACATATATATATAAACATACATGCAAACATACATGCAAAAATAAAAACATGCAAACATACATACATGCACATATATACATACATACATGACAACATACATACAAACATACATGACAACATACATACATGCAAACATACATACATGCAAACATACATACACACATGCAAACATATATACATGCAAATATACATACAAACATGCACATGTATACATACATGCCAACATACATGCAAACATACATGCACATATATACATACATACATGACAACATACATACATGCAAATATACATACATACACACATGCACATATATACATACATGCCAACATACATGCACATATATACATACATGACAACATACATACATACATACATGACAACATACATACATATATATATATATACACACATGCAAATATACATACAAACATGCAAACATACATGCAAACATACAAATATACATACACACATGCACATATATACATACATGACAACATACATACATACATGACAACATACATGCAAAAATACATACATGCAAACATACATGCAAATATACATACAAACATGCACATATATACATACATGCCAACATACATGCAAACATACATGCACAGATATACATACATACATACATGCCAACATACATACATGCCAAAAAATAATAATAATACGTTCATACTTACTTTCCTCCTGTCCGGCCTCCAGCGATGACGTTTCATTCATGTCGCCGCTGCAGCCTGTGATTGGCTGCAGAGGCGGTCACGTGGGATGAAGCGTCATCCTGACGTGCGTGACCGCCACTACAGCCTGTGATTGGCTGCAGCGGCGAAAGGGATGAAACGTCATCGCTGGAGGCCGGACAGGAGGAAAGTAAGTACGAACGTATAATTTTTATTTTTTTATTACATTTAAATGGTATTTTCCGCGCGCCGAGCATGTACTGTGAAGGTTGCTGAAAGAGTTAGTGCAGCCCATTAACTCTATCAGCACCCTGGACAGTACTATGCTCGGTGCACGTAAGTGACAGGTTCGGTCAGAACTAGTTCGGTCCGAACCGAACTTTTTTGTGAAATTCGGCGAACTAGCCGAACCGAACTTTTGATAAGTTCGCTCATCTCTACACATAATGTATAAAACTGTACAAAAATTAGACAATGTAATCACATAAGGCAGGGCATACATGGGGGGGTGAAGTATATATCCAATACAACAAAAGATTTCATAAGTGCAAAAAAACAAGGTAACAGTGTCTATATCATACTGCTCAGAAACAGATAATCACCCACCATAAGCCATAATGACTGCCTGTACAATGTCAAGCACCCCAACACGTGTTTCGCACCCAGCTTCGTCAAGGGGTCCTGGATCAATGTCAGATAGAGATTTAAATAGTCATGCATCAGCTGAATCACTAATTACAACCTATTTACTCACTATGAAGATGTTTCATGACGCATACGAGCGGTGAGGCAGCAACCACTATGGCGACAAGCCCAGTGTCCGGTAGTCGGCATCGCGCAAGCGCAGTGCCCAGTCCCATGTTGTGCCGAGAGTGACGTCAAGAATGACTCCCCCCCACACGCATGCGCACTACATCCGTGAGTCAGCCACATCGATGATGGAAATTGGCACGTCCATGATGGACATCCATGATGACATCTACCAAAGTGTTAAGGTTAATATTACACCATATATGTTGAAATGCTTTCAAAGTGATGATATATAGAATATATTATGTGCACCTGAACCAGGAAAAAAACATTTAATAAAATGTACAAGCACCAGCCCATATTTAGCGACCCCTATTGTTCAGAGGTGGAATTGTGTTAGTAATAGGAATTGCACTCAATCAAGGAGGAACAAAATTTAAAATTTAAAATTAAACAAAACACACGTGCAAGTGCTAAATATATACTGTATATGAGCATAGCGAATCCAAATGCATGCCTAAGGATTCAAATGCACACAGACAGCAAACAATATGTAAATAAAGTGCTGAAAACATAATATACAACTAAGCGAAAAAATAATAAATGAAAAAATATATGAATGGGTAAATATATATATATATTTTCATATGACACAAATCATATTGAGTACTCATTATTATCACCCAGTGAACAAAGAATGTAAAAGTTGAAGAAATATATGTATGCTATCAAAAATAATATATGTACTACATTTATGTATATACAAAGTGAAAAAATATATTTATATGTGTGTATGTGGATGTGTAAAACGTGCAAAAAAGGATACTCCCAGGAGAGCAAAGAGAGGACAAGTATCCACTCACACAAAGAACCCACATATTCACCAGTCTACTGAGTTCCCATACCATATATTCTATATGCTGATTACCCACATAAGTGTAAAATCATCGTAAATACATTTAAAAAAATTCTGGAAAGCTCAGATATTGCAAGTATTCATCACTATATTAACTGTCTATAAACATATATCCAATTCAACTCGGACCAACTGAAGAATTCACGAGGAACAGGACTAAGGTATATACACCGAAACTGCAATCGATTCTGAAAATATAAATAAACAAAAAAAATCCAATGAATCTACTACCTACAATCAATCCTACACAAAATAGATTGACACCAATTCATACTTATAAAAACAGATCCCTATATTTCCTACTCACACACACCTCATACACACACTACACACACACACTACACATACAAAAACACTATCAAACATTACACATACACTCCACATACACTAATCACACTATACAGACATCACAGACACTACACACCCGCACACTACACATACACTACACACAACACAGAGACACTACACACATACTAAACACACTATACAGACATCACACAGACACTACACATGCACACACTGCATACACACACACAAACACACTGAACACGCTATACATACATCAAATTACATCTACTGTACACTAAATACACTAAACATACATCACACAGACACTACACACACTACACACACTACACATACACCATACACTATACAGACATCATACAGACACTACACATACACTACATACACAATAGAGACATCACACAGACACTACACACACACTACACATACACCTACATACTACACACACACTACATAACACACATACACACACACATACTATGAAGACACTACACTCACACTATACATACACTAGATACACTATACAGACATCACACAGACACTACACACTACACATACACTACACACTATACAGACATCACACATACACTACACAGACTACACATACACCACATACATCACACACTATACAGACACTACATACACACTATGTAGACACTACACTCACACGACTCATACACTAGATACACTATACAGACATAACACAGACACTCAATTACAGTTCTCCTCTGCTGTAGATGGGTCCAAGAACTTGTGACTATGATGTCACAAAAGGTCCTGCCCACTTTCAAGATGAGGCTTTGCCATGATTTGCACAAAATAGCAGCAGAACTGCAATGGTTTTCCTGCAATTTACATAGGACAGAAATATAGTGTCTAGGCCTATTTTTTAGGGGAGGCCTGAAGCTGTAGCTCCTTCATCCCCATTGTTAATTTGGCCTTGGCTAAACTACTTGGATTATTTATTTCAATGCCACCCAGCCGCTTGGCAAGCTCCAGATATAGTCACACTGGGTCCCCTCTCTACTCCATCATTAGCATCACACATGTAGAGCATGATTACCTGGATCACTATGGGCCCCCTAAGCTCAGGAGGCCCAGGTTTGCCATGTGGTGATACTGTCCTTGCCTACCAGTTTCAGTCTATCTGTTGGATAGAGGTGAATAGATAAATTAGGGACAGGTAACTGGGCAACGGATATTCTCCTTAAGAGTTTTCAAGTAGAGCGCAAAATTCATGCTACACCCAATAATGATAAATTATTCAGATTCTGAGGAAGTAAACATCCCTTTATTATCACACTACCACAACCATATTTATGTCACGTAAGATTCGTGGACACACCGGGCCATTCCGCCTTGGCGACATGGCAGCTGGCCAACAGGGCGCAGGTCAGAGTCTATAGTTCATATAGGGTACCTGTGGCCGCTCGGATAGTAGCAAGGCAGGCTTGGCTGGGACTAGGCAGCAGGTAGACGTCAGGCGTGGAGTAGCAGGACAGGCGTGATATACAGCACAGCACGGCAACAGCTCAACACGGCACTAGATCAGGATACAGGAACAGGGAACACTGGGAGCAGGAAACACTAGGGAACCATTTGCAAGACAAACTTAGGATATGACAACAACGCTCAGGAGTGGGAGGAAGGGGCTGAGACCTTCTCATAGCTTAGGGTGCTCTGGTAGCAATCAGCTAAATCTCCCACATGCGTGCGCTCTAGCTTCTTGAGTCTGGACTGAGCTTGCGAGCACACCCTGGTGGTCACTGTGGAACAGGACGGCCGTATGTGCAGACACCTCTGAAGAGAAGGGCGTAGACTGGATGGAAGTAGTTTGTGGTCAGCGACCACGGACGTTACAGTATCCCCCCCCTCTTACACCCCCTCCACTTGGGACCAGAACGACAGAGAAAACTCTTAATGAGTGTAGGAGCGTTGAGATTCTCTTCTGGCTCCTAGGACCTCTCTTCTGGACCAAACACCTTCCAATCTACTAAATAAAAGGTTCTTCATATTACTTTTTTAATGTCCAGGATCTCCTTAACCTCGAAGATGTCTGAAGGACCGCTGGAGGCAACCGCAGGGTTAGGAGTCTTGGTAAAGCGGTTCAGAACCACCGGTTTCAGGAGAGAGACACGGAAGGAGTTGAGGATCTTGAGGGTAGGAGGCAGCCGAAGCTTGTAGGTGACAGGGTGGATCTGCTGTAGGATCACGAAGGGTCCGAGGAACCTAGGAGCAAATTTGTACGACGGCACCCTCAGTAGAATATTCCTGGAGGACAGCCAGACCTTCGTGCCAGGAAGAAACTGAGGAGGTTCTCTTCTCCTTGTGTCCGCCTTCCGTTTCATGTGGTCGACCGCCAGCAGGATGGAGGATCGAGTCTGCTGCCAGATCTGCAGAAAGTCCCTAAAAGCCGTGTCAGCAGCTGGTACCTCGGACATATCAGGCACCGGGAGAGGAATTCGTGGGTGTTGGCCGTAGACAATAAAGAACGGTGTCTTCTATGTGGACTCGCTGGTGTGATTGTTGTATGAGAATTCAGCCCATGGAAGCAACTGCACCCAGTCATCATGCTGCTTGGAGATGAAGTGGCGTAAGTAGTTCTCCAAGATCTGATTGATGCTCTCGACCTGACCTTTGGACTGAGGATGGTAGGCCGAGGAAAAGTCCAACTTTACACCTAGGAGTCCGCAGAGGGCTCTCCAGTACTTCGAGGTGAACTGAACCCCCCAATCAGACACAATATGCTGCGGTAAGCCGTGCAGGTGGAAGATGTGTTGGATGAACAGTTTGGCCAACTGAGGAGCAGAAGGAAGACTGGTCAGAGGAACGAAGTGGGCCATCTTCGAATATCAATCCACCACCACCTTGACAGCACTGCATCCAGCAGAGAGAGGCAGGTCAGTAATAAAGTCCATAGCTATATGCTGCCAGGGAGCATCGGGCACAGGCAATGGCTGGAGCAGGCCAGCAGGTCTTAACTGAGCGACCTTGTTAGCTGCACACATTGAGCAGGAGGAAACAAAGTCCAAAATGTCCTTGGGCAGCGTGGGCCACCAGAAATGACGGGCAATCAGATCTCGGGTCTTACGGGTCCCCGCGTGACCTGCCAGTCTAGAGGAGTGTCCCCAGCGGAGGACTCTCCCTCGGTCAGCAAGGCGCACAAAAGTCCTCCCTGGAGGAATGTCCCCAACTTGCAGGGGATTGACCGAGACACTGCAAGATGTATCAATAATGTTCTGTGGCATCTCCATGGTGTCCTCTGTCTCGAAAGACCTGGACAAGGCATCGGCCCTCACATTCTAGTCGGTCGGGCGAAAATGGAGCTCAAACTGGAACCTGGTTAAGAACAGCGACCACCTGGCATGACGAAGATTCGGCCATTGGGCCGTCTGGAGATAGGTGAGGTTCTTGTGGTCCGTAAAAATCAGAATGGGATGAGCTACGCCCTCTAGTAGATGTCTCCACTCCTCCAGGGCCAACTTGATGGCCAGTAACTCCCGATCCCCAATCGAGTAGTTGCGTTCTGTAGAAGAGAAGAGCTTAGAGAAATATCCACATACCATAGACTTGCCCTTGGAACCTCTCTGGAACAGGAGTGCAACAGCACCGACAGAGGATGCGTCCACCTCCAGCGAGAACTGTAGAGAAATGTCGGGATGATGGAGGATAGAAGCTGACGTGAAGTCACTCTTCAGGCTGTTGAATGCAGACTCTGCCTCAGGAGTCCACGCCTTGGCATTCATGCCCTTCTTAGTGAGGTCAGAGATAGGAGAAGTCAGTGAGGAGAAGTTTGGAATAAACTGTCTGTAAAAATTGGTGAATCCCAGAAAGCGCTGTATGGCCCTCAAGCCTTGAGGGCGTGGCCATTCCAGAACGGACTTTACCTTTTCAGGATCCATCTTGAGACCTCTATTCGAGACAATGTAGCCGAGGAAGGGCAGAACATCCTTTTTAAACACGCACTTCTCCAACTTAGCGTACAGACGATTCTCTCTTAACCGCAGCAAAACTTGACGGACATGTCTCTGATGAGTCACAGGATCTGGAGAAAAAATCAAGATGTCATCAAGATAGACCACAACACAAACATAGAGGAGATCACGGAAAATGTCATTAACAAACTCCTGGAAGACCGTGGGAGCATTACACAGGTCGAAGGGCATTACTAGATACTCATAGTGTTCATCACGGGTGTTAAATGCAGTCTTCCATTCGTCACCCTGGCGAATCCAGATTAGGTTGTAAGCCCCACACAGGTCTAGTTTGGAAAAAAATTTGGCATCACGTATACGATCAAATAATTCAGAGATCAGCGGCAACGGATATTTATTCTTCACCGTCATTTGGTTGAGACCCTGGTAGTCAATAAAAGGACGCAGGGAGCCATCCTTTTCGAAGAAGAACCCGGCTCCTGTCGGGGAGGAAGACTTCCATATGAAGCCCCTCTCCAAGTTCTTCTTAACATTGGACATGGACAGAGTCTCTGGCAAGGAGAGAGGATATATCCTACCTCGGGGAAGGGATGCACCAGGGATCAGCTCGATAGGACAGTCATACACCCGGTGTGGGGGCAGTGTCTCTGCCTCCCTTTTGCTGAATACGTCCGAAAATGCAGCATAATGACATGTTAATCCTGCCAATGATTGAGGCAGAGAAGGCTGGACCGAACGAATCTGCACCACGCATCGGCTGTGAACCTCTCCAGAGTTCCAGTCCAGGACTGGGGCATGTAGTCTGAGCCAAGGCAGACCCAGCAGCACAGGGCTAATGGCCTTGGACAGGACATAGAACGGTAGAAGTTCGGAGTGGAGAGCCCCTACTTGGAGCCTCAGCGACTTGGTCATAGCTATAACTGGGTCTGGCAGAGGTAGTCCATTTACTGAAGCAACCATCAATGGTCTCTCCAGAGGGGTAGTAGGTAATTGGAGAAGGTCCACCAGGTCTCTACAAATGAAATTAGCAGCGGATCCAGAGTCCAGATACGCAGAGACCTGATGCATTTTCTCACCGGACACTATGGTCACGGGTATGGACAACTTATACGGGAGTCTTTCTTTACCCAAGGTTGTCTCTCCTACCAACCCTAGGATTTGGGGCTTTTGGGGACACAGATGCACAAGATGGCCTCTGAGGCCGCAATAAAGACAGAGTCCCGAAGTGTGTCTGCGTTATCTCTCCTGTGTAGATAGCTTACATTGGTCCATCCTCACAGACTCCTGAGGAGGATAGGCATCTGAGGACGGCAGGGGTTGCTGCAAGGTAGGGGCCAGACTAGGAAGGCCTCCCTCCCGACGAACCTCTTGGAGCCGTTCTCTGAGTCTTCTATCAATCCGGGCAGCCAGGAGGATGAGGTCATCCAGGGTAGATAGCAGGTCTCGAGCGGCAAGTTCGTCTTTAATCTTAGGAGACAGTCCATGCCAGAATGTAGCCACCAGGGCCTTATTGTTCCACAACAGTTCTCCCACCAGGGTGCGGAAGTGGATGGCATACTCGCCCAGAGAGGTGTCTCCTTGACGTAAGTTCAGCAAGGAAGCTGCAGCAGAGGAGACTCGTCCAGGCTCCTCAAACACTGTGCGAAATGTCTGGAGGAACCCCTGGAAGTCACTGGTCTCTGGTCCTTGTCTCTCCCAGATAGGGTTTGCCCATGCAAGGGCCTTGCCAGTAAGAAGAGAGATGATGAAAGCGACCCTTTCACCATCAGACGAAAATGCCCTTGAATACAGGCTGAAGTGGATCGTGCACTGGTTCAAAAATCCACGACAGGTACTTGCATCTCCATCATAGCGGTCAGGAAGTGGCAAAGAAAAACAAGGATCAACACTACCAGGAGGTATAGTCTGAGGAACAGTACTGCTAGGAGGTGTAATAGGAGGAACGGCAGCTCATACCTCCTGCCGACGTGCGAGAATGTTCAAGGCCTGGAGGAGTTGGTCCTGTCGAGACCAGAGGTCTAGCATAACCCGCCCGCATCTCTTGTGACGTTGTCATGCTCTTGGATCGACCAGCGGGGTCCATGGCCTTAGCGTACTGTCACGTAGGGTTCGTGGAACCACAGGGCCATTCCTCCTTGGCGGTATGGCAGCTGGCCAACAGGGCACAGGTCGGAGTCTGTAGTTCATATAGGGTACCTGTGGCAGCTCGAACAGTAGCAAGGCAGGCTTGGCTGGGACTAGGCAGCAGGTAGACGTCAGGCGTGGAGTACTAGGACAGGCGTGGTATACAGCACAGCACGGCAACAGCTCAACACGGCACTAGATTAAGATACAGGATACAGGAACAGGGAACACTGGGAGCAGGAAACGCTAGGGGACCATTTGCAAGACAAACTTAGGATATGACAACAACGCTCAGGAGTGGGAGGAAGGGGCTGAGACCTTCTCATAGCTTAGGGTGCTCTGGTAGCAATCAGCTAAATCTCCCACATGCGTGCGCTCTAGCTTCTTGAGTCTGGACTGAGCTTGCGAGCGCACCCTGATGGTTACTGTGGAACAGGACGGCCGTATGTGCAGACATCTCTGGAGAGAAGGGCGTAGACTGGATGGAAGTAGTTAGTGGTCAGCGACCACTGACGTTACAATTTGGCTTTTGGTACAGTATAATGTTCTCAATACTTAATGCTGTATTTTGTGCACTCCAGTTATAATTGGACAAGTATTGTTCAAAGAGATCCACTTTTATGTGTCTGTCCATAGAATTATTCAATACTTATATTTTTTGCAAATTTAGGTAGAGTATTGCTTTTCCTCTCAGATAACCTTTGTTTTATAAATTTCTATATTAAATCCCATTTTTCCCCATAATTTTCTTGTTGTGGAGCCCTAAATATTGACCTTACTGACAACAGGGGTATGCAGCACTTTGGATGTTCTTCTAGGATGTTTTGTGACTCCTTGGATTTATTGCTGGCTCCTCAGAGTTGTTTTGGCAGGCCAGCAACTCCTGAGAAATGTTCCACGTCTACTTAATTTGGAAATAATAACACTGTGTTTTAATTGAGTCCCAAAGCTTTAGAAAAAGCTCTGTAACTTTTTTCTGCACTATTTTTCTTTTGTGTTCTAGAATTTCCTTTGATCATCCCTATTTCACTCTCATGGTAAGGGTCAAAATACAGTGAGATTTAGATTCCACTGGGTTGTCTGCAATCATGCATGTTCAATCATCTGAATAATTCTAATTACATTTGGTCAGTTGGTTAATTGAGTAACTATGGGGACTTCACATTTTCACATGGGTACAATCCAGCCCTTATACACTGTTCTGGCAGGACTCTCTCGTTCTTTAGATGTTACTATGTCAAACTATTTTGTCTGCCTGTATTTGTACATTTCTCTCTTCGTACATTTATATGATTTTTGATGTATATAATTGCTTTGTATTATACTGTGCGGTGCCAATGAAGTTACTATCTGTATAAATAATAGTATTGTTGTAGAACTGTGTTCCTAAAATAAATGTATAAATAATTCAAACACTTTATAATGAGCTCAAGTTCCTTTTGTTTGACCCCTTCCCGTCCATCACACATAAATTAACTAGTTAATGGCATGGTCCCCATGCTATTAGCAAGGTACTTTATGGGCTCTCTTTGACAACCAAGACTGTACTTTGACAAGGAACTGAAATAATCTGTTACCTGACATTAAAAATCCCTCAACACAGAGGGGCAGATTTATTACTGTGTCTGTGCCTAGAATGTGTAAAAAATGATAGCGCATTTTGGTGCAATTTGGGGGATTTCATTTTAGACCACATGTTTGAACCTCACTAGGAACTTTAAAAAAGTGTCCCAAAAAGGGCGTGGCTATGCAAAAGGACGAGGCTTACATGCACTAAATTGCACTAAAATGCACCAAGAATCTGGCACAAGATTCTGTCGCAAAGTAAGAAAAATCAAAGGTGGAATAAGGAGGAGGTCAAGAAAGATGCACCAATTTTATCATACAGCATGCACCACTGTGATAAATATATTGCATCTTCTGACTGCCTTGTCCAAAGGCCCCTTTACACGGACCAATAATCGGGCAAACGAGCGTTCATATGAACACTCGTTCCCGATCATTGTTCTGTGTAAACAGGGCAACGATCAGCCGATAAACAAGCAAATGCTCACTTATCTGCTGATCGTACCGTTTATGCGGCATAAAATATTATCATTGTTGGCAGCACATCTCTCTGTGTAAACAGGGAAACACGCTGCCGACATGCATGGGAATGAGCGATCGTAGTAACAAGCGCTCGTCTCCATACATAACTAATCATTCTTCCTCGTGAAAAGGAGCAAACGAGTGCCGAATGACGCTTGTTTTCACAGCCTATATTGGCCAGTGTAAAAATACCTTAAGTTTACACTGTCTAAATCTTAGGCAGCAGCAGTAAATCTGTCCCAGAGTTCCTATTAAGCACTGTGTCCCCGAATACAGAAGAAGATCCTTCTGCATTCAGGCGGTTGTTAGGAAAACCTCTGAAATCCTTAATGACATCACAGGGAGTCCCAGTGCAGCGGGGGCTGAGGGACATTCAGAAATATGTGATCTATTACCAGCAAAATGCAGATAAGACACAATGTTATATGAGGGAGGTTGCACAAATGCAAAATACTGATGAACATCCACTCACACACCTATCATTCAGGAGGGGATGGCTGCTTAGTAATCTAATTGCACACGGATATGACTTCTATAAGATGCCAATCACACGGTTACATGTAGTTCACCATGCTGGCTTACCGCCTATTAGTTATGCCCATACTATTTGATCAGACAGGCTGCCCAGCACCTTCTAAATATATGACAGAAATGAATGACACTACTCACATCAGTAAGTAAGGTGTATTTCCGTGATATCAGTGATTGAGAAATTATCATTATGATATATTTTCATATATTTAAATTCACATCCTAGAAGTCTCATATGTTCTTCATCCACTTTGTGTTTGCTTGATTATCAATCAGTAAAGTGAGTAATTAGTAGATATGATGTACAATCAATGAAGCCTTTAATGCCATATGTTTTCACATTATGCATGTGCTATATAGCATTGATGCGCATCTTACCGATATCATTATTTGTGATCAGAGGCAGGAACAGATTGTATAATAGGTTTTGCAATTTATAATTTACGGATTAAAGATTTGTTTTTATTAAATGCTTACAATGGTCAGATACTAATAATGTTTGGTCATTTGCATTGAGAATATGCTTTCACACAAAGGAACTAACTGTGTGAGTTTGCATCTCATTCTACGGAGACATAACACTTTTCGGATTTTCAGCACACAGGAAATAGAGTGTGGATAGATTGCATCCTGTGCTGAGGGAGATAGCATAACCATTGTTTCCTACATTAAAAACTTCCTACTAGTTACCTTTTATCTTTTTTAAAGAGATTGTTAAAGGTTATTTATTTCCTTTGTTGTATCACATGAACACATAAACAAAAACCCATTTGGATGCCTCCATTTGTGCCTATATACAACTGAAATGTAAATTCCCAGGTAAACAATCTAATACTTTAATTAGTAATATATGAGGGAGAAAGAGAGCAGCCTGTGCATAAAGTGTTGGAAACTGAGTCAAGTTCCCATCAGTTATAATTTAATATCTTAAACAGATATCCTCATTTTGTACACATTTCCCTTGTTTGTTAGAGAATTTTCAGAGGAAAAAAAAAATCATCATATATAGCTGGATGTTTGAGTATTATCCTTGTCTTGGTCTGACATGCATGTTTGTAGCCTAAGCTATCTCATATTATAGCGGGTTAACCTCGTCTGTGATATGTCTGAATGTCAGCGATTTTGAGTAATATAATTAAGTTACTAATCCAATTCAGGATTAAAAATAAATAAATGTTTTTTAGAATACTGTAGTCGATAATATAACCTAACCTTATCAATAAAAAATATAATTGTAAAAAATTTTTATGTGGAAATAGCAACATGATGGTTTGTTCAAAGTTTGCCACTGTTGCCTTGCAGAACTGGAGTTCTGGATTTGAATCTGACCATGGACAACATTTGCATTGTATATATTTGTATATTCTTCCTTTGCTTGCGTGGGTTTTCTTCCACACTCCAAAGACCTGTCACTAGGTCATATAAGTTGAACTGGTTTACTCACCCGAATACCACTGTTTCCCTGATTCCAGCAGAGTCCCCCCCCCCCCATTCCAGAGATATGGCCCACTGTGGTCTTGGCTCCCTATTTCTTAATTTGCTGTAGTTAGCCAACAGGGCGATTGGTTAGCATCAGAGGCAGGGAAGCTAGCTCCACCCCATTGGTTAGCTACAGCAAATAAGCATATAGGGAGCCAACAACATAGTGAGCCATATTTCTGCAACGGAGGGTTGCCAGGAAAAAAAAACAGTACTGGAATCAGGGACACAGAACTATTCAAATCAGTTAACCAGTTCAACCTATATGACCTAATGACAGGTCCACTGACTTCCTATGAAATTGTACCGCGTATGTGTCTGAGATAGGTAATATAAAATTGGGAACCCATTTACTGCCAGGGATTCATTTGAATGGCGATAATCTCTGACAGCGCTGTGGAATATGTTGGCACTGTGTAAGAAAAAGTTAAATCAATGATGGTTATGATGGTCTTCCCACCACATAACCGAAATTGGATCATCTATTACCAGAATAAGTCATTTTGCCTGACCTCATATAACTCAATATTTCCAATCGATAACATATCAACCATTGCATGAATTTCAAAGTAGATTAAATAAGACAAATCCTGATCTCCACTAGACACTAGTATGTGTCTCATATAACCACAGAACAAGGAATATTATCTAATGGTCAAGTTTAGGGCCTGTTCACATCAGCGTTGGCTTTCCGTTCCGGGGTTCCGTCGGTGGTTTCCTTCAGGTGAACCCCGCAATGGAAAGTGAAAGTGAAACCACAGCTTCCGTTTCCCCATTGATATCAATGGTGACGGAAACATTGCTAATGGTTTCCGTTCGTCACCATTCCGGCAGGTTTCAGTTTTTCCGACGGAATCAATAGCGCAGTCGACTGCTCTATTGATTCCGCCAATGCTGATGTGAACAGGCCCTTAAACTTTGAAGTCTGAAGATTTTTTTTTAAGTGGAAAAACTCATTTAAATTATTGTAGCAGCAAAGTTCCAACTGCTTGAACCGTCCTGTGTACACTATGCATCATCGTTCTTGCGTTCAGATAAAGACAATCCTTAGACTATCCTTAGCCAGATGTTTGCCGAAAGAGAGCCCCTTTAGCATACAGTTGTCCGGCATTTGTCAGCATATTTTTGATTCTATTGTATAAAAAAATGTAGTGGACTACACTTTTCAATACAACTGTATGGAAAAGAAAGGTTTACCGAACAGTGTACTTTTTATTTTTATTTTAAAGCAGGAGGCAAGAGGCAGTTGTGTGCAAATGTATAAGCATACAGTTACATACATCTGGGGCATACGTTCAGACGGCAGACTTTACATTTTCTTACTAAACAGAATATCCAAACATGGTCTAAACATAGCCTTACAATGGTCAAAAAAGTACAATTATTAGACATGTAGTAAAAGGTCAGTACAGATGGACTGTGTCCAAATGACAACTGGCAACTTAAATGGCAACATAGTGGTGATATCTTAGGTGAGTAATTTAAGTATTTCTGTTATAGCTAAACACTATTTATTATTATTTTTATATTATATGAGATGGTGTTTTTCTTTGTGTTTATTCTTTAGTATGTGTCTGTGTGTGGATGTGTTTGGCTGTGTCTGTGTGTGTGCGTGTCTCTATAATATTTTGTAAGAAAGTATCTTCATACCCCCCTCCCAAAATGACATCTGACAGTAATAATATGACTTCATACACTTGCAATTGTATCTGATAGTAACTGGGATTAACTGTTCCTTCTTGAGTTAAAGTAATAAATGAATTTGCAGATCAGTTGCTCATTTAAAAGATATTTATAGCATACAACAAAGGGAAAACATCTCTAAATTTAAAAGTCTGCTACCTCTGATATGGAGAAATGAAAGATTTTTCCACAGCAGATAAGGAGGCAGACTGCTAATGTCTTTAGAGATCATTCTGCAGCTGATATAAAAATAGCTGTAAATTATTTGTAATACCATCTGGGCTTATATAGAGATAGTAACTCAAATAAACACAATGTGCACTGCCTTGAATAAATCACAGCAATTTTAAAATTAGTTTGGTATTTGAAGGGGAGCCAATCTAGCTCCCTTAACAATTGCATAGACTGCCTAGTCAGCATAGCATGAGTCAAAATCCTGGCAGTTAGCCTTCTGAAAGTGTTAGATTCTGTGAAGAGTTTTCTCAGGAAGGCTATAAATTCGGGCATCTCCATCATAAAGCTCTAACCAAGTTGTTAAAAACATGACTTACAGTTCAACAGAAGTCGCTGTTACCAGTGGATGAAATGTTGGCAGAGATTCAGAAAATGTTTGAAGAACAAAACATGACTTCCTGTGACATTGTGAAACTTGAGACACAATGAAAGGTATAATAGGAATGCTGGAGATAATGTGCTATTCTATAATTATCCAATGAGTACATCAATAAAATGCCATTATTAGTTGAGCTGAGATGAAATCTCAAACACAAATCATCTGTGTTTCAGCTTTTTTTTTTTTTACCATATTTAATTAAATTAATTTAAAGGTGAAAAGGTCAATTTACAAGTTGGATCTTACAAAAGTGAATGGTAATCTAATACCATAATTATCTTCTTTTTCATGGTTCATAAATCGAAGGCTGTTTAACTAGGGTTTATGTGTTTATTAATTTTCTGTACAAAGTAATTGTACTCTTATAGTGCAAAACGGTGATCAAAAACACTGGCACAATGCCAGTAGGTGTTACACAGTGGGGCTGGTTTTAGATGGGAGTAATGCAGCCGCATTTTAGTGTCTGTATTACTGCCACAATACCCAGACCTCCCGTGGTTCCACGTAACTGAATTTCGATCACCCTAGAACTCCATGATGATCTAATTTCCGTTCAGTAGAACCACAAAAGATCCATGTATCGTAAAGTATTATGGTTGCAATACTCTGAAACTAGCCTAAGGGTTGATGTACAGGACAATTTTTTTTTCTTGATGTCTTTATGTGCGATTGCACATTTGATGCACACTTTACTTCAATATGAAAAAGTATTTCTTTACTTTTTGTTTAACACTATCAATGGAGAACCCATTGTACATTGTGCAATTCTATCAACGCATTAAAAAGATATAGTCCTATAAAAATTATGGTATGGTTGACAATGACATGTGATGTGTTAATAAAGTTTAGTCGGGGAGAAAATAAGTAAAGCAAGCTTGACATTCATGAAATAATACAGTAGTAATGCTTACTTCTTTTTAGAAAACTACATCTAAAACTGCAACGGAAAAAACATTGACCCACATTTACTAAGAATGGCTTTTGAGCAGGTTTAGATGTGCGACAAAATTTGTACCACTTTCAGACTTTCTTCTTAATAGATTTGAGTAAAACTATGTCTCATTGAATAGCACAAGCACTTTTATTTTCACTTTCCAAATTTAGCATGTGACGAGAAAAGTCAAAAATTTTACTGCGTTTCCTGCACATTGTGATTTGCGCAGTTTTCGCCAAAGCTTATTGTAAACTGCATGATAAATGTCGACCATTAAAAAAAGGGGCAAAGCCCACACAAAAACACCACAAACAAGAGCTAATTGGTAAATGAAAACTTAAGTAAGCTGCATATTGTGCTTAACACATTGAATGTTCTTTTTTTCTTCAGACTCGGCTGTTTGACTGCTTTTTGGCTTTGTTCATGTAGTCCACATCTACGATCAATGACTGCAGCTTAGCGGTATGGTTAATATTAACCTTTAAGGCTATGAACACCTTTGAAAATGTTGTTGTTAAAAATGTCTATCAGTGTGTTAAGTGCAACTTTCTAATAACTTTTTATTAAAAATTATTTTTACTTATTTAGATACAGCTGCTTTGTATACCATATACAGAGCAGCTGTATCTTTCGCTGAGACCTGAATCCATCACATCAGTGGCACTGATGGGTTCAGTGACAGCGTGTCCTGCGTGTCTCGGACATGTAGGATCGAGCTGTTATCGATCATATCTAAGTTCATAATTTAGCATGTAGCACAAGTGCATACGCTAAAGACAGGAGCACTGGCTCTTTCAGAAGCCGGTAGCTGCACATCCAGGCCAAAATAGCAGGAGAAAGTCTGCCAAGAATAGCGGAGGTTTGGGAGGGAACACTGTGCATGGAAGCTGGTAAGAGAGCATGGCGTTACAACAGAGAGATATTAAATTAATAATTGTCCATCTGACCGCTATCATGCTAAACTTCAGGAAACAAATGCAGTTGAGCACAATCTGAAACTTCTGCTTTGGCCACCAATAGAGCTTATTTCACACCTACATACAATATAAATGTAATTTTTTTGTACATTGGTATATTAGTGACTTATACACTTTCATAAACTTCCAATTATATGCAAAGCTCATAATGTTGCATATGAATATACCAGTTTTTATCAGCAAAACAGCCGCAGCCCCCATCTTTCCAAAAAACTCTCACAATTTTAAACGCCTTCCTGCTCCACAATGTAACAGTATGTTGTGGAAGGTAGGTCTTTCCTGCAAACTGCTGTAATATTACATCATGGCGCAGCTTTGCCCATACTATCACCAGCAGAAGCTGGCTGTGTTTAACAGCCAGGTCAATCACAGCACCTATGGCCGGGTTCCCACGTAGCGGAAAATGCTGCAGAGTTTTCGCAACGGAATTCTGTGTGGAAATTCTACAGCATTTACAGTAGCAGCAAAGTGGATGAGACTTAGAAAATGTCATGCTCACGCTGCGGGGAAAAACTGCAGCGTAAATATTGATAAATTGACCTGTGGTGCGAAATTTAAATCTGAAGCATGTCAATTTATGCTGCGTTTTTATTGATTCTCTGTTGCGGGTTTTCCTAGTGCAAATCCAGTGCATCTTGAATTCAACAGGATTGCAAAACCCGCAACAGAAAGCCAAGTGTTGCGACTTTTGCAGCGGAATCTCAGCAATTCCGCCGGTTAAATTGCAATTTAGGAAAAATAAATAAATCATACTGACCCAGAACTCTCTCCTTCTTCCTGCAGTCCGGCCTCATGGTACGACGTTTCATCCCATGTGACCGCTGCAGCCAATCACAGACTACACCGTCACATGGCCTGCAACGTCATCTTGGATGGCCAAACTACGCGCCTAGAAAAGTGGGTAAGTATGGTCTTTTTTTTTTAAACCCAGCACTACATTTTTCAACGGAAACGTAAATCCTGTTTGAAGAACTGCACCACAATGTGGTGCGGTTTTTCGGATGGAAGGTGCTGCGGGTTCTATGTCGGATACGCTGCACAGATTTTATGCAGCGTATCCGACCCTTGGGAACCCGGCCTAAGGGTGTAAACAAAGGTGGAGGGCTCCCGTTTATAGCTTTATAGCACCACATGTGACACGATTGCAAAAGATTTGATGGGTTGCTATGGCAGCTATGGGCCTGTAAAAGGCTCCTAGGGCTGCCATAACTAACTATATCCCTATTAGGCGCCTGTAAGATTTACAACTACCTGTATGTATTCCAAAGCTTTACAAAATAAAAGTAAAAAAATAAATAAACAAACTTTTATTTCCCAATAAATGTTTCTACTAAATTAAAGTAATACATGTTTAATATGCCCATAAATTTAAGGATCGTAATACTTAATTTAAAATGACTTTTATATTGCATGGTGACAGGCTTAAAAAATGATGAATAGCTAGTTTTTTCAACCCCCTTAAAAAGGTAATGCAAGATAAACAGGATTTGATATGTACCCAAAAATGTGCAATGGAAAAAGACAACTTATCTTGCATAAAACAAGCTATGTCACCCAAAAAAAAAAAATGTCAGAATGCAGTCAGACGCAAATAAAATAAAAAAAATTCCCTGTGTTTCTTTAATGTCATATTCGTCTGTATCCTTAACTGGTTAAAGCTTTTTTTTTTTTTAATACATTGTTCTGAAATGTAAAATCTTATTCTTATAAGAAAAATGCAATATTCAAATATTAAACTTACATTTGCGTAATTTTAACATCTTTTCACATACTTTTACATTGTGTAGTATTTCACTATTTGGATAATATATGGACACGTTCAATAGATGGGCTGATGGCACGACACTAGTCTCTTAAACAGTGACAACACATTATAACTTTCTACTATCCCAGCACCGTGCAGTAAAGAGTATTTATTACCATTTTATCAGGGTGATAAGCCTTTTGTCAAATTATCATAGTAATTCTGAGCAATAAATGAGAACCAGAATTAATATGCTATGATACTTTATTAAATCATTTGCTATAACAGATCTGATTTTACATACATATAAATGGGTTTTACTTTGACATAATTTCAGATAATTCACAAAAGTATCATTTAAATCTAGTGCATCTTGCCAAATCCATGCTTCTCAAGGCATTACATTGCCCTTGAAATTTACCATCTTGACAGATCGTTCTGAAAATCTTTAGGGATTAAACAAATATTAATTCATTACTAGATACAAGTATTTCAGTAATTTCTGTAGGTAATACTGGAAAATATTTTAAAAAAATGACAAACACATGCCATAATCCAAAATAAATCTCCCCTTTCTATTATGGGCTGCATACAAAAAGGAACATTATAGTGTACCTGTCATAACATATTTTTCTAGCAAACCAGTGGCCTGACTATTTTACTGATATATTTGGTATGGCTATGATACTCACTTCTTTTTCCATTCCCACACTCACGTGCACACCTCAGTTGCTTATTTCTACCACTAGGGGGCTGATCTGTGTGCAGTTCTTATTTAGCTCAAGATTACACTGTTTGCCCCCCTACTGGTGGCAAAAGGCAGTTGAAATTTGTACAAATTTAGGTCATGAGGAACAGAGGAATGATGATCATTACTAAAGAAATTTTGTATTATATCTTTAATAAAAACATGGAAAACACTCAGCATTATTTGCACTTTTGGGCTATTAGACAATATGTAACGAAAGTAATAATCGTGGTGAAAACAATACATGAAACAAGAACAATAAACATCTGTTGTCAATAGCAGGGAAAGCGGAGACTCATGCAGCAGACTTAACAGACTTCTGACCCTCTGGTGGTTTAATACAGAATATGGTATCAATCTGTGGGGCACAGCCAGCGCCAAGAGTTGAGTTAAGATTTTTTTTTTTCAAGTGAAGTTTAGAAAGTGAGAGCTAAGCTCCAATCAGTCGCTCTGGGCAGCAGTTTTTATACACGAAGACCAGAATTACTGTTAAACGACACATGTACTATACTGTTGACAGAATTCCGCCTTTTATAAACCTTAGAATCTCATTACGGAGAGAAAAGAAAAATGAATATGACAATTTATTGGTAATTCAGTAAATATTCCAATAATTTTGCCATCGTACACAATATGGACAAAAGTATTGGGACACACCTCTTAAAGAGGCTCTGTCACCACATTGTAAGTGTCCTATCTCCTACATAATGTGATCAGCACTGCAATGTAAATAAAAACAGTGTTTTTTTATTTTGAAAAATGATCATTTTTGAGGAAGTTATGAGCAATTTTAGATTTATGCTAATTACTTTCTTAATGCCCAACTGGACGCTTTTTAACTGTTGACCGAGTGGGTGTTGTAAAGAGGAGTGTATGATGCTGACCAATCAGTGATGTGTCCCTCTCTTGACATCCAGTCCGACCTCCCTGGATGACGCGGCAGTCCATGTGACCGCTGCAGCCAGTGATTGGCCTGTGATTGGCTGCAGCAGTCACATGGGCTGTAACGTCATCCCAGGAGGCCAGACCGGAGGAAGAAGCAGGGAGTTCTGGGTAAGTATGAACGTCTTTTTTTTTTACAGCTTTATATATATTGTGATCGGTAGCCACTGTCCAGGGTGCTGAAACAGTTACTGCCGATCGTTTAACTCTTTCAGCACCATGGACAGTGACTATTTACTGACGTCGCTTAGCAACGCTCCCGTAATTACGGGTGCACACACATAGTCACCCGTAATTACGGGAGCCCAATAGACTTCTATGGGCTGCCCGTGCCGTAATTACGGCCTGAAATAGGACATGTTCTATCTTTTTCAACGGCACGGGCACCTTCCCGTAAGCAGACGGGGCGGTACCCGTGGCCAATAGAAGTCTATGGGCCCGTAATTACGGCCCGTAATTACGGGAGTTTTTACGGTCGTGTGCATGGGGCTTAACAGACAGGCACAGAGCAAAGTATCCCAGAAAGTTTCTATTGAAATGTCTATTATGTTTTGTATAATGATAGATGTCCTACATTTTATGTATAATCCTGTAAAGAGTTTTCTTAATAGTCTGTTTTAAAACCATGGGAATATTTAACTTACATACAGCTTTATGTAATCCTCCCTGGTACAAACAGCAGGAACATTGCACAGCTCTCTCTCTGCCTCCTCTTCTTCTCGATATCTACTCTAAGCAGCAGCATTTTAATATAATGTATATTGAAATGTGCAAGTAATTTATGTTTCCACTTTGCAAAGAAAAAACTTCTGTATTGGTTTAAAACAGTTATAACGGGCCTGAAAAAGCCTTAATGACCAGATACATTTTTACATTTTTCCTCTCTGCCTTTCAGCAGCCATAACTTTTTTTATTTTTTCATTGACGTGGCTGTATGATCTTGTTTTATGTGAGAGAATTTTTTATTTTTTTTGGTGCAGTTTGGGGGGTAGAAAAAATCCGCTGTGTAAGTTATATAATTTATTTTTACGCAGTGAATATAGGAAAAAGCGATTCTCGACATTGTTTATTTGTTTTTGTTTATTTTTATCCCATTCACATTTCATACTAAATAACCTGTTAAATAAATTCTTTAGGTTATTTTGGTCATGTAGATATCTAATATGTGTTATGTAATGTATAGGCAATAAAATATATTTTATGCAAAATAATGACCTTTTTTTGGGGAGATTTTTTTTTGTTATTTTTTTTTAATCCCACTAAGGAATAACTTTATTTACAACTTTATTTTTTCCTAAAAATGTATTAGCATATTCTTGTATGCTAATACATTAAACTGTGTCACTATCTATGGCATAGGCTTTTGTTAGGTGTCACGGCGTGGGGTGTGGACCCACTGGGCCGTAATGCGTAGCGGGATAGCAGCTTGCCGACAAGGTACAAAACAATGTCTATAGTTCAGAATGGGTACCTGAGGCAATGTAGACAGTAGCGGAAGCACAACTTGACTTTCACAGCGGGTGGCATAGTGGATGCAGCGGAAGACACGACTTGACTTTATCAGCAGGTACGATAGCACGGGATACAGTGTACAAGCAGCAGGAACGGGTAACACTGGGAACTAGGAAACACTGGGAGACCATTTGCAAGACAAACTTGGGTAAACAACAACGCTCAGGCGAGGAACAAGTGGGCAGAACCCCTTATTATAGTCCAGCAGCCATTTGGGCTAATTATTGATGGGTGACAGCTGGACGCGTACTGTCCCTTTAAGGCAGTGCAGGTGCGGGAAACAGTCCGAGGAACCGGAAGTGAGTGCCGATGTCTCACTGGAGGGAGCTGACGCCGCGAAGACAGATGTCCATGATCGGGGCCGTGAGAGGGTAAGTCTGAACGACGGCCCCTGGCCATAGACGTTACAATAGGGCAGCACATAGTGTTCCCTAACAGCAGGCATACTGAACAGACAGCCCTGGGGTCCTTTCTAGATCACCAGGGTTGACTGCAGAGGGATTCCCTGGTCTTTGATCGCATCACCGGGTTTCCAGTGACTTGATCAAAGAGAGGAGTTCTCTTTGATCATGCTGTGGTCACGAACCGCGGCCATCAAATGGCTAAACAGCTGGGGTCAGAAGGTTTTCCGATACCAGCTGAATTCAGGAGGCTGCTCTAAGTTCAGGTACTGTAAGTTACAACACCTGCTTAGAGGATGAGTGCTCACAGGAGTGCTCATCAGCCTCTTCTACAGCGACCCAAAAGAGATCTCTGTAGACAAAGCATCTGCACCGTCTGCCGTCAAAAGATGGTTGACGGGCGTTAAAGGACCAGTGTCACGGCAAAAATTTTTTTTAGATCAATTTGCTTTTAGTGTTTTATTAAACATTTTTTTATTTATTTGTGTGTTTGTGTTTTACTTTTTTTTATTTTTTCACTTTTTCTTGTTCATGGGGGCTGCCATTTTTTTTTCCATCTCTGTATGTGTCGATTAACGACACATACAGACATGGAATACGGCACATACAGTCCCATAGTGAATGCGAACGGGGCCCGTTCCATCCACTATGCTGTACGCTGTCTGTGTGGGAACGGCGCATGCGCCGCTCCCACACAGTCCAAATTGAACTGTGCGACGTCCGGCGCCATTTTCTTGTGGACCGGAAGTCGTGGCCGGAGAGTAAGATTACTACTTCCGGTCGCGGCTTCCGGACTTGTGCACTTGGAGCGGAGGTAGCAGACGGAGCGGACGGACCGGAGGGAGCGGTGGCGGCAGGAGCAGGTAAGTTATGTCTGTGTATGTACGTGTTTTACTGTGTGTTTACTACTGTATGTTAACCTACTACACTATGTGTTAGCTCAAAAAATGGCGACACACAGTGTAGGAGGTTTGACCGTTCAATCCCCTCGTTTCTCCTGGCACTAGCCAGGATAAAGGAGGGGGGATTCTGAGAGCTCACTAGAGCGAGTGAGTTTTCTCAAATTTTGCAGCATAAAGCAATGTGGTTGCTTTACCACATGCAATGCTGCAATTTTGGGAATTGCTCCATCTAGTGACCAGCGCTGGGAAATATTGTAAATTAGAATCTAATTTATAATATTTCCTGACTCGTGAAAAAATTAGAACAATGTTTAATCACCTATACACTAACTGTTTAACTAAAAAAAAATTTTCTAGCGACACATTCCCTTTAAGGGGTTCAATTATTATGAGAGACTAGTTCCCGTAAGGGTCTTGCAGGAATAGTATAATCTTCAAGTCTGACAAGGGAAGTAGCTGAATATGGATCATTTTCTAATAAAGAGTGGGCAGGAAAAAAATGTACCGTACTAAGAGTTCTCTAAGTAGAAGTAGGAAGATGATGAATTAGTTTACTGGGATGAAGATGGATCAGCAATTCTGCAAATATTGAGGGCATAAACAGCTTGGTCTAAACAGCTTGTTTGTAGCACTTGAGGGAGCTGAAACACAGGTTAATAAGAGATGAGGGACTATTTCCTGATACCAAAAGTTGAGTAGCAGAAAACTAGGGAGACAAACCCAGAGTTTGCACGGCTTCTCCAATTGTCTGTGAGGGATCTTTAGGTGACTTTTTTTGTATCCACAAATGTAGCATTCTTTCATGTGGCTGTTGACACAATCCACTGGATATATGGTGCCTTATAGTAAGCCTGCAGGGACCAGCTCAAAGTGGGGAGGTTGAACAAGCACTGGATATCCTGTCTTGGGATGGGGATATAAAGTTGGGTAAACCATTACAGTTGAGCCAATCCTTTTGCCTATTTTGACAATTCGCCAGGCCATAGAATACAATAGGAGAATAGATTCACAAATTTCTTCTAAAATTAATCGAAAATGTATTTCCAACCTGGAAAATCCATTTGTTAATGTATACTGATAATCCCAATGGCTGTGGAATTAAAAACTGATTTTTAAATAGGAAAAACTTGAATTGGTGGAAAAATTGCTCTTTCTAGTGCTAGGAAGAGGTCCTAATTTTGATATCAGAAATGGGACCACGTATCCACTACAACACTCCTTTAGGTGCTGATAAAATGCATAGACTATGCATAGTATATACTGCTTTATTTGTTGCTTTCCTTTACTCTTTGATCTGCTTTATGTCTCAGATGTTCATTACTAGCTATTAGTAATAAACCAACATACATTTCATTTTTAAACTGAATTATGCAGATAGGGGCATTTTTATTACTATTAAATGTGGATAGATTTATGCTTTTTAAGTAATACCTATTCTTTATTATAACTGCACATAGTTATAATCCCCAGCAATTTTGCTTATCACAAATGTCCAGAAATTCAGTATATACATCAGAAAGACATACTAACTTTAAGGGTCGGATGATTCTCTGTGAAGTACATTCTGTTGGCACCACCTGCTTTCCTGCCCAATATGATGAACTGTCAAACAGTGCACAGATAACGATACTATACATTGCCTATACATAAGCGCTATACAGTATGGTGATCAAGCGGCAACAGGTAGAAGCAACAGGTTTGGTGTTATTTTTAATAATGTACAATATAAAAAAACAATATATATATATTCCACCACTTCCACTGTCATGACTTTCACTGACACTAATCCACTATCTATCTGTATCCTGTGTTTTACTATCTCTCACTCACTCACACCTATATCCGTCAGGATTGGCTGCACTAGAGGGAGGTGCTATCTGGGCAAGCCCGCCGGACCGTCGCCAGAGGTCATGTGATCCTTTTTCTCTGTCTTCTTGTCTTTTTCTCATCTGTGAGATGACAGCCGCCATTTTGTGCGATTCATGCAGAACTAAAAAGAATTCGATATGTGTAGATTCAATTCGCTCATCTCTACTGATAATACTTCCATATAGTAGTCTAAATGACAATGATAAACACCATACATTGCAGAACTAGTTTCAGTAACAGTCCATCTGTGCCCCCCTCCCTTCCACAGGAGATGGCTAATGCACCCTGTGCGACCGCACATGTTGCACACATTTAAGGCCATATTTACTAGTTATCCATTTATAGATTACATACATTTATCTGGTTTGAGTTGTGATTTTATTTCCTACTATTTTTCTTAGTTTTATTTTTGTAACAATCAGCCTAATTTACAACTTACAAACTTTAGCTAACAATTTCCTTTCCTTTAAACTTTTCCAACAAAATAATTCAAACTATGACTTATTGTTGCTTTATTTAAGCAAATCAGCATTTAATTCCACAAATACATGATTGGTACTATTGCTATACATTGCATATTAAGGCTTCCTCTCCATGCAGGGAGTCTATTTTCAGCTTTAGAGAACAGGCAGTCTCAACAGGAAACCAGTTTAACTTGTTTGTGGAATATGTGAAGTGAAATAAAGACTTTTCTGTAATTGTCTACAACGGTTATTGCTATGGCTAGTAAGATCTTATAATTGTGCATTGGAAATACTACGTCATGGGAAGTTTTTCTCCAAACAAACGTGTTGTTTATAGTAGAACTTGATTCCCAACAGGTATTACGTAAACATAATATTAAACAGTATTTTCTGTGGTCTGTTTTACTGAGACACCTACTAAACAGATTGATACACTAGAACCGAATTATTGCAAAATTCCATACATTATACTTGAAGAACTCATTGTTCTTTCTATATTATAATCTACCCCTTGCTCATGTATTTAAATAGTACTACCATCTTTAGATTATCACTAAGGGCAGGGCTGGCTCCAGGTTTATGTGGGCCCTTGGGCGACACAGACTTAGTGAGCCCCTTTGCGGGGGAACTCATGGCGGCAGTAAAATGGCAGTTTGTTCCCCCATGCAGAAGTTAGGCCCTGTTTATGCCCCATATATAAGTTAGGCCCCCAGTTTGTACCCTCATATATTTAGTGCCCTCTGTAGATAGTGCCACAATGCTGCATGTAGATAGTGCCACATAGCCCCCTGTAGGTAGTGCCACAGAGCCCCCTGTAGGTAGTGCCACACAGACCCCTCCCTGTAGGTAGTGCCATTGGGGCTCCCTCTAAGAGTGGAATCCCCAGCCAGAGCATTGCCGTTACTCTGGCCAGGGATTGCTCTTCTGGAGGAGCTCCTGACGTCACTGTCCAAATATGGATAGTGACGCCAGGGGCTCCTCCAGGACCGGAACCACTGGCCAGAGTGTCGACAACGCTCTGGCCGAGGATTCCGCTTCAGAAGGAGTCCCTGATGCCACTGTCAAAATATGGATAGTGACGTCTGGGGCTTCTCCAGAAGCAAAATCCCCGGCCAGAGTGTCGGCAACGCTCTGGCTGGCCGGGGATTCCTCTTCAGGAGGTGCCCCTGATGACACTGTCCATATATAGTGACATCAGGGACTCTTCCTGAAGCAGAATCCCCAGCCAGAGCGTTGGCAATGCTCTGGTGGGATTTTGCTCCTAGGCAGGGGCTCCCTCCAGGAGGAGCCATGACGGCAGCGTCAGCACCCGGGTTCGGTTCCGACGCCGGCCCTGACTAAGAATATAGATTTACAATTGCCAGGGACCGTTGCATTGCAATAGTTCATGTTACAGAAAGGTGACCGCCATCTCTGTACTTAGGCCTCATGCACACGACCATGTATTTGCAGCCATATACTAGCCGCAATTGCGGATAGTATAGAACACATTCTATCCTATGGTGCAATGCACATGACCGTGGATTCCATTGCCCAGTTTGCAAAAACAAATAGGACATGTTATTTTATGGACCGCAATTGCGGTCCGGTCTCATTGAAGTCAATGTACATCTTGCATGTGCACAGTCCGTGATTGCAGATTGCCCGCGGTAATAGAACACACATGGCTACGTTCGTGTGCATGAGGCCTTAGGTTTCAGTGTAACACAGTGGTTTTCCATACATGTTGGAGTGTTATGTCCATTTTCCTGAAGATTACTTTTACACCACTTTGAAAGCTGAAAGAAAGCCTTCAGAAAATAATGGAAATATATGTAATATAGACAAATAATGTATAAGTGATAATATATTTAATGTTTAAGGCTTGTGTGTAATTTTTACTAAGCTATGCCTTTAGGCATCTAAGGGGTATTCTCATCTTACATTTTTGAGACATAGGCACAGGAAAGGCACAATTCCTGAAAAGGTCACACCTATGTAACGCCGTCACTCTATACTCGTTGGCGTACTCCCGGTTCCAGCAAGCTGAACAGCCAAGTTACCTTTGATACACATTGTTCGGTTCCTGGATCTCCACACTGTCGTACACGTGCACTTCCTTGTGTTCCCAGGTCTGACCCAAATCTGTCCCCAGCCTATCCCTGTCAGTCACCAGGTAAATTAGTCTGCTTCACTGGACACACCCTGCCTGAGCAATATTCGAACAACCTATTTATCCAGCAAAGGTTTCTGAAGGCACCTGATCCTGTCGGCTTTTGATACCACTTATCAGCCTGTATCCTGTCTGCTATTGCTACCAGTTATCAGCCTGACTCCAGTTATCCGTTACCAGCTTGTATCCTGTCTGCTGTTGCTACCAGTTATCAACCTGTATCCAGTGGTCCGTTACCAGCCTGTATCCTGTCTGCTATTGCTACCAGTAATCAGCCTGTATTCAGTGGTCGTTACCACCCTTTATCCTGTCTGCTATTGCTAACAGTTATCAGCCTGTATCCATTGGTCCGTTATGAGCCTGTGTGCAGTTTCCTACCACCTGTGACCAGCTACCTGCTACCTGCCTGTGTCCTGTTATCCGCTGCCAGCTACTACTCTTGCTGGTGGAGCAACCCAGTGGGTTGACATCCCGCTAGTCGTTACAACCTACCACTACTAAGTTTAGCATTTATTCTTCATATTTCTATGATCATCGCACACAATGAAGATAGTATAAGGCTGGATTCACATCTGCTTTCTTTTTTTTCAGTGTTTCTGTTCCGTCACAGGAAGAGAAAAATAAATGGAAGTGAATGACGGAGACCAACGCCGCCTGGTGGAACCCATTCACTGTTATAGGTTCCGTCGTGTTTTTGTCACGGTGTCTGTTATTATACCGGAAAAATGAGCGCAGCATGCTCCGGCTATTTCTTGTGGCATTTTTGAACGGATGTGTGATGCATATGTAAACCCAGCCTTACTGCTTAAGTTCTGTTTATGCCCAGCTTAATGCAGAAACCCTGAATTAGGCCGATGCACACAACCGTAGTTTTGATCCGTAATTACGGATCCGTAATTACGGATAAAATTGCGGATCCATTAATTTCAATGGGCCAAAGACACCATTCCGTATATTTATGGATGTGTGTCCGTGCCGTAGAAATGATCCTCAAATTATAGAACATGTCCTATTTTTGTCCGCAATTGCGACACAGATTCCCCATAGAAGTCTATGGGCGCTTCTGTAATTGTGGACGGCTGTGGATGTGCATTCATAGCCGTTCGTAATTGCGGAAGCGTTGCTCTGCGATGCCTGGAGATTCCTCCCTGTTTTTTTTTTGCAGATACGTAAATACGGATGAACTACGGATGCACTACGGACCATATTTGCGGGCAGCGTGCCGTATATGCGAATGACTACAGTCATCCTCCAAGTAATGTCAATCAACACTTAAAACATGTATTCTGGATGCGACTTCATTGTTTGTACGTAGTAGAAACAGCATTGCTTCTGAAATTAGTCCATGATTCTAAACTGGTTGGAAATTTAGGCTGGGTTCCCATGTAGCGTAAACGCTGCAAAATTTACACAACTGAATTCTGTACGGAAAATTCACAGCATTTACAGCAAAGTGGACAAACAAATAGTGGCAAGGTAGATAAACAAATCTCATGCACATGCTGTAGAAAAAATCAGCTGAAAAAATGTTTATAAATTGACCTGCAGTGCGGTTTTTTAATCCGTATAATTTAAATTCATACACTTTAGTTGCAGGTTTTCCCCATCGATTTCAGTGGTAAGGAAAACAAGCAACAAACAGCAAATGTTGAGATTTATTCAGTGGAACTCCGCTAGAAAAATTTCAAATCTGAAAACAAATAAATAAAGTCTACACTTAACTCCATGTCGTTGTCATAGCGACAGATCATTTTTTTTCCCAGTTGTTCCCCCATGCAGCCCAGCCTGCTGGAATGACATTTCATTCCATGTGACTGCTGCAGCCACATCACAGGCTGCAGTGGTCACATGGCCTGCTGCATCATCACAGGAATCAGGGCTGCATGGATAACAGAGGGACTCAACATTATGGCAATGCCAGTAAGGTAAGTATTGGGTTTTTTTTCTTTTTATCTCAGTTTTGCGCAGCAGCGATACCGGCTGAAAATCTGCACCACAGTTTGGTGCGTTTTGTTTGGCCGTTATTCCCAGCGGGTTTAGAGACGGATACGCTGCATACTTTTACACAGCGTATCCGACCTGTGGTAACATACCCATAGGCACTAAAAAGACTGTAGAACTTCTTTCCCATTCTTTTTGGTGGCCAAGCTTTAAGAAGGATATTCAAAAATATATGTCTCCGTGTGTGGTTTGTGCTTAAAATAAAACTGAATCAGTTGTCTACGTTTTCTTGATACCTGCCTCTCTGGATTCCTTGCCTTCATTTCCTTGATTGATTTCACACTTTTGGCTTGTTATAAAAGTCTGGCTCTTGAACTTGTTTGCCATTGAGTTTCCTGCCTGTAGTCTAGTTCCTTTCTCCCCTACGCTAGAACCTGTTGCCGCTTATCTGTGTTCCAAAATTAAATTGCTTCCTGACCTCATCTCTGCCTCATGTTACAAGCTTTTAACACTTATATGGATACCAAACTTGGATTGTTTCCTGACCATGTCTCTGTCTCTCACTACAATCTGTTGCCGCTTATTATGTGTACCGAACCTGGACTGTTACTTGGCTACTCTTGTTATTATTACCCTCCTGCCAGATCGTTTCAGCCACTGTGCTCTATATCTGCTACAGACCTTGACAATATGGGATAGTGAAGACACTAGTATAAAATGGCTTGGAAAAGACAGTGAAGTTGGCTCCACTGTATGGTTCACAGTAGAAAGTATTTATGAAACGTGTGTAGTTAATATTTTCTTTCATCATTATCATCATCATCATCATCATCATCATTATTATTATGGTAAAGCACGCTATACGTCTTCTACCCTGAATTACACCTTCCACAGACAGGACATATTTTAATGTGGAGCCTTGATAAAATGCATCAGTAAGTAAATTATTTACTGATGTTGATACCTTTGCAGAAAACAATTTGTATTTAGTATCCATTTATATTCGAATAGCTAACTAATAACATTCATACAAATACTAATATGAAGATCTATAAAATGGGGCCTTGTTTGCTAGGTACAGTTTGTGGTTCACATACACCAAGTTGCGCTTATAGGCTACTTTAAACTGATGTGATCTTTCTTCCTGAGAATACTTAGTGAAAATGAATTGATTTTATTCCACAGAATATATTTTTATGACACTCTAGGACTGATTTCATACACAGAGTGATTATGCTTTATACAGAAGTGCAATATTAGAGTGGAGGAAAAAGTGTCAAACTGGTTTATGATCTCTCAATGACAAAATCACGATTGAATAGTATCAATTTTCTGCTGTAATGGGGAGGAAATAATTCGGTGCAGATGACTGAATAGATAAATGTATTTAAACCAAATTACAGACAAGATGAAAAAAACACACTTTCAAGTATTTAAACCTCACCTATTATCCCGCATTGATTTGAAGACAATCTTGTTATTGTTGTGGGTGGCTTACATTTTTTCATTTGATTGTAGAAGTACTTAGTATAACATATTAATTTACCTGTAGTTTCGGTCAATAAATTAATCACCTTTTTATCATTAAGTGTGTTAAATTTGCGTAAACATTTAAAGTGTGCCTACTATTACAAGTATTTTTCTTTAGTAACCAGAAGCATAAAGAACTTGCAGCATCTTTCTCATTTATTTATAAGGCTTTGGTGCTCTGTCGCTTTTGTACAGTGCATTAATTCTCTTTACTAGGATTTTTCAAGTTGTGGGGTGCGCACTTGGCACAGCATGGCTCCCAAGCCAGAATAACACACTGTCCTGAAACATGTTGTATCTATAGCTAACTTTCTTTTTACTGCAGAAAAGGCAGGAGCATGGAGTAGGTAAGGTTTGTGCTTGTAAGTGGTGTACCTACCTGTAGTGCCAGGAACAACGCAGGTACACGGGCCGGCCTGTAGCTCGGGAGTTTGGCTCCTGAGCGGAGCAGCGTCACATGAATCGTGGCTGCCGGCAGAGCGGCCGTTGCAATGAATTCTGAGATGCTCCTCCGCGCACTACAGATAGGTACACCACTTACATGCTGACACTAGCATACTGGCATAGTGTTTGTGACTGAGGCATGGTAACATTGGGTAGGAATATAGTGGCTGTTAGAAACTGCTATGTGGCTGAAAATGGAGATTTTGTGGCTGAGGCTGAATATTCGGTGTGTAATACCAGTGGCACTCACTGCGGCTGATATTAAGGTCAATGACTAGCGCTGGAGATTCGGTGGCTGGCACAAGGCCAGTTCATGTTAGCCGATGCCAACGGAGACTACTCTGGGGATAGCCACCTGGGGATTCTAGCAGCCAAGTCCACATCTCTGTACGAAGGTTAAAGGGTGAAAACTTAGCAATCCCTTAGACACCAGTCCCCAGTTTATCCCCATGCCAAATCCGTTGTCAACACCATCCTCTGTGGGCCCCGTGACACTACAACTTTATACTTCCTGTGCCTTATTATTCTAGTTTTCCAGTAATTCAGCTTTCCTGTGCACATCCACTATTGCTCTCGTGTGTACCAAACTCTGCATACATCTGATCACGGATGATGGTTCTTTCCATTGCGCTCCTTCTGCTGCAGCCCAGCTGTCATTTAGAGACTATTCTGGAAACTGCAAACTGCAGAAATGTCCATACCCCATTTGAGAGGTTCAGGGTGAAGATCAGGTGATTCCTTAAACTCTGCACCCCAAGTTATCCTGCACTAACCCAATTACAGCTCTACCTTATTCCAGTTTGCTGCACTACAACTCCTTGAAGTACAACTTCTTGAAGTGATTCTCCGAAAGTGATACAAACTATTATTCAGAACTGTGTCCTTGCTTCCCCTATTGTATTTTAGACCAGCGAATCAACATCATAACATGCCTGTCGTATGGTGTCTCTATGAAGCAATGCTTTTAAAGGAGAATGTCTTTGTAATACCGCATTTGGTGGAACATGGCAAAAAATAATTTATGCTGGGTTCCATATAAAATCGGATACATATGGAGGTACAACATGGCCCAAAAGACTTCCATAGGTGAAATATTACATCTCTATACAAGTTTGAGCTTGTATGCAGCTGTGTACAGATGTGTTCTTTAGCCTTTACATTGCACATTTAAAATCTATAGCGGCTAGAAAGGCCACGCTCACACAAGGCTAAGATAATCAATTCTGTTAATAACAATTTATCGGGGAATTGCTATTCAAGATATTCTCTTAAAAGTTCTGATTAGTTCCTTAACAGTGAAGGCAGCATTTATTTATTTTAAAAAGTTTAGTAAAAACAGTGAACATATAAAAGAAAAAATGTATTATAGTTTGATTTAACAGGTTGTTCTAAAAAATAAATTTCCATGACCTAAATCATGGCAGACTGATAGTACAGCACACAAGCACTTTAGTTAATGTTATGAAATATCCTGTGTTAAAAAGATAACTATTGGTTTCTATCACCCCACGGCAAATAAGAATGCTCAATTATTCATTTGTTATTAACAGAAAGAGAACAAAAATGTTTTCATTAGTGGTTCACTAACAATTCTCTCTTTAAAAATGCCTTTATTTACATTTTACTTGGCTATAATATGTATCCCATTATCACACACTGTTGAGAAACCGTAACAATTCTCTTTTATATGTTTAGCTTTATTATTGTGGAAAGCCATAATTGAAATGTGTATTTTGCAATAGAAATAAAGAATAGAGACAGTGTTGCTATGGGAAAGTAAAGAATTAATTTCCTCTTACTTTGGCTGATTACTTTTCAAAATGCTCCCAGGCTTGTTTTGATATTTTATTTTCTCGCTCGTTCACATACACATAGCCTAAACTGTCTTAACATAAAAGTAAAGCTATTTAAATTGAAAACTTTTAGTTCTGTTAATCATTCACATAAATAGGTGTGTCAATTAATTTCACATTCCTTAAGCTGTGCTTTCAGACTAACAATGCCCTTTTGTAATTGACATAAAGAAATGTGCATTATTCCAAGTGTTTTCAGCATTCGGAGTCTTAACCCATTAGAGCTTATTCATAGACTTGTAATGTTGCAAAAGAAAGCCATAAATATCACATATTAGAATAGAATTCCAGTAAAGAGCTAGGTATCTCATAGTTACAATGAAACCTTTTGTTAAAGGGGATATCTCACGAAGACCACCCCTATCCATATGTCCTATTAGGGCATATGAATATCAAAGATGGTACCCCTTCATGAGCCAGACTCAAGTCATCCATGTGTAAAGAGCTTACAATCTATGAGGAAATAAGGGAGACACAAAGTGTAACAGTGTTTGTTCTGTACAATAGTTCAGCCATTTTTATTCATATGGGGTGGTACACATAAAGCTGCATGAGCCGGTCACCAGCCAGTATCCGTGTATGATGGACATGAAGAGAAGGAGTATGAGGGAATCTTATTCTGATGACTAATCTAAAAGGGGGGCTATGGAAAGGAGTCCGATTAGGGAATGTTATAGGCCTGTCTAAATAGATGTATTTTCAGGGCACATTTAAAACTGTGGATATTGGGAATTAATCTGATTGTCTGGGGTAGCACATTCCAGAGGACTGGTGCAGCACGAGAAAAATCTTGGAGATGGAAGTGGGAGGTTCGGATTATGGAGGTTTTTAATCTAAGGTCGTTATCAGAACGTAGAGCCCGAGTAGGGTGGTAGACAGAGATGAGGGAGGAGATGTAAGGAGGTGCAGCACAGTGGAGAGCTTTGTGGGTAAGAGTAATAAATTAGAATTTTATTCTGAAGGGGATCGGCAACCAGTGCAGTGACTGGCAAAGATTAGAGATGTTGGTGTAGCGGTTGGTCATAAATATGAGCCTGGCTCCTGCATTAAGGATAGATAGGAGAGGGGAGACTTTAGTGAGGGGAAGACCGACTAGTAATGAGTTACAGTAGTCAAGACGAGAGTGAATCAGAGCAACAATGAGAGTTTTGGCTGTTTCTTCCGGAAGAAAAGGGCGGATTCTGGAGATGTGTTTGAGGTGAAAATGACAGGAGCGTGAATGTGATTGAATGTGAGGAGTAAAGGAAAGATCTGAGTCAAAAATAACCCCAAGACAGCGGGCGTGCTGCTTAGGAGTTATGAAAGTGCCACACACAGAGATGGAGACATCAGGTTTAGGGAGGTTAGTAGATGGTGGGAACACAAGGAGCTCAGTTTTAGAAAGATTCAGTTTCAGATAGAGAGAGGACATGATGTTAGAGACAGCCTCTTCCCTATATCCCTCTTCCCATGATAGTGATGTCATGGGAAGAGGCATATAATTGGGTGTCATCAGCGTAGAGATGGTACTGGAAGCCAAATCTGCTGATGGTTTGTCCAATAGGGGCTGTGTAGAGAGAAAAGAGGAGCGGACCTAGGACTGATCCCTGAGGAACCCCGATAGCAAGGGGAAGAGGAGAAGAAGTAGTACCAGCAAATTACACACTGAACAAGCGGTCGGAGAGATAGGAAGAAAAACAAGAGAGAGCCGTGTCTTCAAGGCCAATAGAGTGGAGCATGTTGAGTAGGAGTTGGTGGTCTACAGTGTCAAAGGCTGCAGAGAGATCCAGAAGAATCAGGAGAGAGTATTTACCATCCGATTTAGCCGCCAAGAGATCATTTGAGACTTTAGTAAGGGCAGTTTCTGTGGAGTGTAGAGTGCGGAAACCAGATTGTAAGGGTCTAGAATGGAGTTAGCAGAGAGATAGCGGATAAGGCGAGAGTAGACCAAGCATTCCAGGAGTTTGGAGATGAAGGAGAGATTAGAGACAGGTCAGTAGTTAGCACCTCTGGATGGGTCAAGAGTTGTTTTTTTCAGTAATGGGTTTATAATGGCATGTTTAAAAAAGGAGGGAAAGATACCAGAGGAAAGAGAGAGGTTAAATATTTTAGTCAGGTGACTAGTGACAGCTGGGGAGAGGGACTGGAGAAGGTGTGAGGGGATAGGATCACTAGGACAGGTAGTAGGACGAGAAGAAGAGAGGAGCCTAGAGACTTCTTCTGTTATTGGGTCAAATGCTGAAAGTGAAGAAGAGTGAGTGCGGGAGGGAACGGGATCGATGTTACTAGGGGAATGGGAGATAATATCATGCCGGACGTTGTCAATTTTAATTTTAAAATAAGTGGCCAGGTCTTCAGCACTGAGATCTGTGATCGGTGTCTGCACTTTAGGACTAGGGAGGGAGTGAAAAGTATCAAAGAGGCGTTTTGGTTCGGAGTGTAGGGGGGCTGCTTCATCCAATGCATTTTTGAGAGTGTTATTGTAAAGTCTGGCAGCCAAATTGGGACAGGAGAAGGAAGAGATAGGGGACAATGAGGACTGTAGACTGTCTATGAGTTTCTGAGTGTTAATGGCATGTAGATTTCTGTATGTCTGATAAGTAGGCATGACCTAAGGAGGCAGAGAATATTTGATAGTAAAGGAGAGAAGGTTGTGGTCAGAGAGCGGGAGAGGAGAGTTAATAAAGTCAGAAACTGAGCAGAGACGGAAGAAGACCACTTCAAGTGAATGCCCATCTTCATGTGTAGGAGAGTTAGTAAGTTGTGACAGACCTAGATAGAAACTGGGAGGCAGATGGGGAGATTGGGTTATGAATGGGGATGTTGAACTCACCAATGATGAGAGTGGGTGTTTCAGAGGATAGAAATTGTGGAAGTCAGGCAGCAAAATGATCCAGGAATTGGTGGGGTTTGCCAGGGGGGCGGTAAACAACTGCCACTCGGAGGGAAAAAGGGTGAAAGAGTCTGAGGGTGTGGACTTCAAAAGAGGGAAATGTGAGTGAGAGGACCGGGGGAATGACCTGAAAAGTGCATTGTGGAGAAAGAAGTATACCTACTCCTCCACCCTGCCTGTTCTCAGGTCTGGGGGCATGAGAGAACTGGAGACCACCATAAGATAGAGCAGCATTCCCTTAGAACATATAGAAGTCGACGACACTCAAATTTCTTTAATGCAATTACATTTTATTTTCATAATCCAATAAACTATGTAAATAGATATTTGGCGATATTCTTTTTTCAAAGAATTTACGTTTCGGTCCTCCCAGACCTTAATCTCCAGTATAGCTACTGTATGATAAAAATAGAAATGTATATAAGGGCCATATAGCAAACATTAACAGAATAAAATTAACAGAAAAAAACAGCAATTCTGTCATCGTTCTTCTGTATTTGCTTTTACTGCATTCTCCATGCAGTATAAATAACATGATTTAGCGGGTCGATATGATTACTGCAATACCAAATTTATATCTTTTTTTATGTTTTACTACTTTTAAACAAAAAGAACATTTAAAAAAATATATTTTTGTGTCACCACATTCCATGACCCATAACATTTTTAGGCCCTGTCCACACATTGTTTTGGCGCATTTTTTGAAGCGGAAACCACGTTGGAAACCGAACCAAAAAATGGTGAAAACGCCTCCCATTGATTTCAATGGCAGGCAGAGGCGTTTTTATCCCACGAGCGGCAAAACCGCTCGTGGGACAAAGAGGCTTCATGCGATTTCTTTGGGCATTTCCATCTCTGACCCGCCATTGACATCAATGGGAGGCAGAGAGAGCGGTTTTCGCTGCGTTTTTTGTCTGCGGTGCTCAATGACTGCGGTCAAAAAATGCCACAAAGACTCGGCGAAGAGAGTGCGGGCAGGTCAAAATCTGCCTCAAAATTCCTGAAGGAAGATTTTTCTGCCTGCAAAAAACTCTGTGTAAACAGGGCCTTACTTTTTTTGCGGTACAAATCCTACTTTATAATGTCACAATTTTGGGGTACTTGTACTATATTGTTTACTGTACATTTAACCTCTTGCCAACGTTTGACATAGGGTTACGTCATGGCCGGCAAGGGGAAGTGTGGAGCATGCTCACAGGCTGTGCCCTCCATTTACTGGGTATGTTACAGCCAACACTTGAGAGCTGGGAATCAAAGATAACTGCAATCCCGCTCGTTTAGACCCTTAGATGCTATGGTCAATAGCGACCATGGCATCTAAGTTGCTAAACAGAGCAGCCCCCTCCAAAAGTTTTTCGGCACACCCCGCGACGCTATCGCAGGGTGCTAACGATTATTATAGTGGCCAGGGGTCCTAATGAAAGTCCCCAGGTCTATTATATTTCTGCTCCTATTAAGTTCCGCCAAAGGAGCTGGTAAAAACACAATATACTGCAATACATTAGTAATGCAGTATATTGTGCAAGTGATCCAAAGATCGCTGGTTCAAATTCTCTAGGGGGACTAGTAAAAAAGAGTTAAATAAAGTTTTTGTTATATACAAAAAATTATTAAACGTAAAATAAAAACTCTTCCCATTTTTCCTCAAAAGCAATTTAAGAAATAAACATAATTGGTATTGCCGAAAAAGTCCAAACTATTACAATATATCATTATTCAACCTGGAAGGTGAACGCTGCAAAAAAAATTAAAATTAATGTGCCAGAGGTGCTATTTTTTGGTCATCTTGTTGCCCACAAAAAATGTAATAAAAATTCAACAAAAAGTCGTACGTAAGTCTTTCGTGGAACCAATAAAAACTACAGCTCAACCCGCAAAAAAACTAGCCTTCATACCACTCAATCGACAGAAAAATAAAAATGTTATGTCTCTAAAAATTTGGTGACACATAACATGTTTTTTTAATAATTCGTTTTCTCTTTCTTGTAAAACTAGTAAAACATAAAAAAAGCAATAAAAATGTGGTAACGCTGTAATCGTATATACCCACAGAATAAAGTTAATGTGATGTTTTTTCCGCATGGTAAACGCCGTGAAAATCAAAACCTAAAAAATAATGGCAGAATCACACTTTTTTTCCCATTTCACCCCAAAATGATTTTTTTCCAGTTTCCCAATACAATATATGGCACAATAAACTACAACTTGTCTAACAAAAAAAAAATCCTCATACGGCTATATCTATGGAAAAAAATAAATCATGACTTTTGGAAGGTGGGAGGAAAACACGGCTGGGCGGCAAGGGATTAATAAAAAGTTTTAGGGGGTGAAAATAAAATAGCAATTCTGCTATTGTTTATTTTTTACTATTTTTGCACAATAAAAACACTTTGCTTAAAATAAATGTTTTTGTGTTGCTGCATTTAAAGACCCATAGCATTTTAATTTTTCTGTCAATGGAGCTTTATGAGGGCTTGTATTTTGTCCAGTGGTTTCCATCGGTACCATTTTGGCATTTTTCAGTGGCGGGATGAAAAATATCAATTCTGGAATTCTGGATTTTGTTTTTCTTTTTTTTTTCTTTCATGCATGGCAGACATGGGGGCTTTAGTTAGGCCTCCTGCTGCCATGGCAACTCATCGACACCCAGTGATCAGTTGGAGGCGCCAATGGGTCCACTACATTAGAAAGGAGACAACACACCGGCTCAACGTTCTAAATAACCTTGCTGATTTATTCACCACATTTGTAAATGCGACGTTTCATCTCATTTTAGAGTCTTTCCCATGCAAGTCTAGAGTCTTTCTCAGGGTCCATACCCCTGTAATACGATTCCCTGACTCCTCGAATACCAAACAACCAAAGCAAGGGGCCCAATTTCAATCCCTTCTGACAGCCCTAAATGGGAACACGGACATACTTGTTTCCAAATCGTGCACCAAACCTAATGGGATTTAGATAGTGGAGTCTCGGGATTGGCTATATCGAAATAACTGTATCAAGATCATTCACCTCCTCAGCATATAATTTACAACTAAATTTATTAAAGGACGTTAAAGTGAAAACTCATGTCACACTCATGTTACAAGATTACAAATATTTTGTTAGGAAAAATCTTTTAGCTTTAATCTGGGCATTTGAATGGATTATTGTGTCCTCAGTGTATTGTTCTCGTGAGCCACCTACATTGATCTCCTTGTGAAGCATAATTACAATTTTGTAGATCACATTTTGCAATCATTGAAACGTGAGCTAAAAAAATTCCTCTCACCATATGTATGTGTACATAGATAGATAGATAGATAGATAGATAGATAGATAGATAGATAGATAGATAGATAGATAGATAGATAGATAGATAGATAGATAGATAGATAGATAGACAGAAATTCAGTATCTGGTATGAGCGCCAAGCACAGAAATACACGCACTTACACACCTTGGCATGCTATCAATGAGGTTATTAATGGTTGTCTGAGGAATTTTATGCCATGCTAAAAGCACTTAGGCATGTACATCATCAAAATTGGCTGTTGGCAGCTCCCTTTGCAATTGCCGACCAATGACATCCCAGATGTGCTCGATGGGAGACAAGTCCTGAGATGCTGCAGGCCATGGTAGCACGTTTAGGCCACGCAGGCTGTTCACAGTAGCATGAGCAACATGTGGCCTGGCGTTGACCTGTTGAAAAACGGCTTCTGGGACACTTTGGATAAATGGCCGTACAATGTAAGGCCTGATTCACACAAACGTGTTAAACGTCTGTGGGATGGCCTTTGAAACAGCGGCCGTCCCACGGACCTATGTTATTCAATGTGGCCGTTTACACAGCCGTTGTTTCAACGGACCGTGTGAAGGGTCCGTGGGAAAATAGGACATGTCCTATCTTTTCACACATCACGCATCCCTCCATAGACTCTCAACTATTTGGGATGCGTGACATCGCATCCCACAGTGCTCAGCACGGATGCACCTCGGGCGTGAAAAACTGACGTTTTTCACGTCCGAGATGCGCAGCGTTCGTGTGAATCAGGCCTAATGCCAAGCTGTTAGTGTACCTGAAATGAGGACTAGAGGGGTCCGGCTACCATACATTATGCCACCCACCAAAATCCCGGGAGTAGGACCAGTGTGTTGTTCCCTTGTGAAGGCTTATTCATGGCGTTGCCCACGTGGTCTCCAGACCAAGCTCTAGATATCATTGCATCCGAGACAAAAGCGGAAATCATTTCTGAAGAGGATAGACCTCAATTCCAGCCTTCATTGCCATCTTGCTGTGCACCATGATAGCCTTTGAGAGCGGTGGTGTGATCAATGGAACACGGTCATCTATAGCTGGATGTCTGGCTTGTAGCCCAATGTCGTGCAAATGCTTTCTGATGGTTTGTGTCGACACTGGTTGCTGTCCTAGGCTTGTAACGTGATGTCCAATTTTACTTGCAGTAGAGAATGGATCACTACGCGCCATTCTTCCAATAAGACGATCCATCCGTGCAGGGGTTTGTCTCTGCGCACCTCTTGCTCTCATTCCCATTCATTGTTATTCTTCCAACCTCCAGGACAGGCAATGTTGAACAGTGCTGAGATCTCGGCCTAGGCGGATAGCGATCTGTTGGAGTGATAAACCAAGGTCTCTCAGCTCAAGGACTCTGTCCTTCTCAGTTTGCGACAAGTGGCAATAACTGACACATCAACCAACAGGAGGCATCGCACAATCATCCCACACTCCTTGATCCGATTTTTGAGCTTTGTATGTGGCTAAAATCTTTGTTTTCAATGTGGCTTTTATGCCTCTCCCACATGCCACAGATTGGAGCTAGGTGCTTGAAAATTGTTCATTTGCAGATCTGAGCGACACCTGAACTTCCTCGATTTGCATAACCTTACGGCTTGCCCATCTGGGTGTTGCAATTTCAATGTTCAGGAGTGTGTGTGTAAATATATATATATATATTTTTTTTATTTTTTTTTTATATGCATATATATGTTATTTTTTTATATATATTTTTTTTTTATATATATATATATATACACATATATACACAATGAAAAGCAGCAGCACTCACAATGCAATTCCGAGATGGTCTCAGGTGCAAGCAGGTCATCCCGATCCAGGGGATATGGATCAATATTGAAGAAAGTCCCACAGCACTTTTGTTTTTATAAATATGTATATATATATATATATATATATATATATATATATATATATATATATATATATATATATATATATTGTGACAGACCATGTGGAGAGGTTGTGAATGTGGTCTATATTTCCCCAAGATTTCTGTCTTCTGCTATCTGAAAACAACTAGGGACTAAATTCAGCAGAGAATGTGGTTCTCCCTCTGCAATAGGTTTTATCTAGAACCTGGAAAAGGGCCTGGTTGTTGGAGTGGGGAGAGATGGGTGGGTCCCCACTCCATCCACACAGTCCTGGCCTTGGGCTGTCTAGCTATTAATCAGGAGTCAGGTGTGATAGCCCTTTAAAAAGGCTGCAGTTCAGTCACACTCTCTCTCAGCCTTGGGAGAGGAGCTTGTGAGAGCAAACCGACTGCGTTCATAACAGGTTGTATGGTCTGCATGGTTTATGGTGCCAGGCATTAGGCCTGCACTGTGTTAGTTATGATACCTGACTGTATAGTTAGTGCCGGACAGGCATAGAGTTTTTATTTGTTCTCTTTTTATTCATGTACAACCTGTAAATAAAACTGGCTGAGGCCAGTAGTACCACATCTGTGCTGTGCGGACTGAAATTTACTGGCGTGTTTGATATCGAGTGCCCGTCTACCCCAGGAGACGACTGTCCCACTACCTAACTTTTTCCTTACTCGCAGGAGTTGGCTATACGGTAATAACTCCAACATTGGTCTTTGACTATTACATTTTAAGGGATTATTTCTATAAGTTACTGAATATATCTGTGATAAACTTACCCTCCATAAATTGTATCTTCGTATCAAGAAACTGTACAGAGGAATCAGAGTCATAGTAAATTGCACATTATTCAAAAAATCTAAAAATATGTATTACCCATTAATGTCACTTGTCCAGATGAGGAAGACATAACTATTTACTGCCACCACATGAGTTCATTAGAGTGGTTGGACAATTAGACAAAGTCTTCCTCAATCTGGCACAAAAATACAGTTGCATAAGTTGTGGCCATATTGTACCCCATCGCAGTGCCTCTTTTTTGTAGATATAATTTTTCTCAAACCATAAAGTATTTTTTTTTAAATAAAAATCCCACTGATATAAACTCTGCTCTGATCTCAGAAACATATTTTTTCTTTAGAAAATATAATACCACCTGCATCCTTATTTTTAATGGTCAATAGAGATGTGGAGCCCCTTCTTCAAACTTCTTAGATGCTGCAGTCGGTATGTAGTGCAGTGCATTATGCCTGCTTGTCAGTAATATACTGACAGACAGCCTATTAGCCAGATAGGCTCACGGCCATGGCAGACATTAGTGTCTTTGTTAGGTCCCCTACTGCCATGGCAACTCATCGGCACCCCGAGATTGATTCACCGGGTGTCGATTGGCCGACAGAGGGATCCCCCTCCCCGTCAGACTCCTTAGATGCCACAATCGCTAATGACCACAGCATCTAAGGGGTTAAAGTGCTTGATTGGAGCTTGCTTTGATCCCAGCTGTTACAGATGACATCCGCTGTTGATGGCGTGAGCTCACCTCCTGAGCCTGCACCATGCAACCTGAAGTACATATATTTGCGTCTCACATTAATAACCTCCTGTCTGCACTGTATATACACACGCTGTAGGAAAGGGTTAAGATCTTGTCAACTGATAACCAGGGTGAATATATTCTAACAAGTCTGTAAGAAAACAAATTAAGTACAATTTGTCACTACGAGAACAGAAAGTCACATACACGATTAAGTCATAGGGGTGATGAGCTCTGCAAACGATGTATCCAAAGGGATTCTCTATTTATAAATATTCCAATGTGATCACCCTCCATCTAGGTCATGGAATCTGCTCTAAGACTTGGAATCGCTATTGCGAGGTATTGAAACCCCCTTGTGCAAAATGGAACGGTACATGCAACCATGTTTTGCCACATCTGATGGTTGATTTGACTTAAGATGTGGTCCAGTATATGTTGGATAGTTTCGCTCACATATACAGTACGAGACATCAGAGACATCTTTTAAGATACATCTTAAAAGTGAAATTACAAGTGTGGCGCCCCTTAATCTGAATGGTCTGTCCTGTTTGAGGACGACTGATCTTATCACACTTAATAACACTAGAGCACTGGGAACAATTATGGCTGTGAAACGTCCCTTGTCTAAAGGTTCTCAGAAATTGTTGTTGTGTCTGTCTTTGAAAAGATACCATATTAGCATTAACTAAATGATCCCTTAGATTCTTGGGTATTTCAAATCCAATTTTTTTCCCTAAACTCAGTTATCAAAGCATATGCCCGTCTCAAAACACTCCAGTGCTGTTGGATAATCTGATGTAATTTAGGCAAAAGTGCATGGTAGGTGTTAATAAAAGGCAATTGTTTCTGGGTACCTATTAGCGTGTAGAAGTTTAGAGTTCCCAAGTGTACATTTGTAATTGAGAAGCTTAGTGGGATATCATCGAGCTGCGGACTTTAAAGCCATATGTTGCAGATGTTTCTTTTTGATAGTAGGGTCAGACAATATTCAAATAATATGCAACAATTTGAGATTTGGGCAGAGATTGTTACGTCACTCCGGGATGACAACTATGGTAAAATTACACACCGTAACGATCCGTAAGTTAGGAGTACACATCAGTACTCAGTCTTACACTTTCATCTTTGATCCGTAGTTTATCCAGAAAACTGATCTAGTATGTATCACTGATTAAAATGAACTCCAGTTCAGGGTAACCTGAAACTATGGCCTTATGGAATGTGGTTAAGGACCGAATGTCGTCCCCATATACAAAATATATTGTCTATATAATGCTACAGGAATATAAGGAATATATAAGCTGTTAACATCAAGAGTAACAAGAATACTGTCACATATTGACTCATCCATTTGATTTCTAACACTAAAAAAGTGTGTAGTGTGTAATGACAATTACCATGTCTTTTTAACAAGACTTGTAAGGGTTATTTTCCAGAAGTTCAGCTAGAAAAAAAAATGAATTAGTGGATGCCACTATGGGGCATCCTGTTGGTTTAGACAGTCTTTATGTCATTGAAGTTTAACATAAAATACTGGTGTCTCTGGATATGAGACTCTTAGGAAATCATACGCCTTCCTATTACTAATTTCCCTAGTTAGCTAGTCATCAAGGGCCGAGTTGATATTGCACAAAAATGAGAATATTGAATTTCCTTGTAATGGTTTACATGTACTAGCATCAGTCAGTTAGCACATGACTTCCTCCAGATATTCTTATTTATCTTCTGGCCTTACTACAGATTCATGGATTCTAAGAGTCTTTTTACATGTCAAGATAAATATGTAAAGACGAATGCCGATAAACAATATAGCAAGTAGTTAATGTTAAAAAGACATGCTCTTACATGTAAAAATAATCACATGTTTTTTTCATTACCTCCTTTGCTTTTTAGATTGTGTTGTTGTTTTTCTACATTGTGCTTGGGGGAAAATGGGAAAGGGTGTTTTTTTTTTACTTTATATACATATATACACAGTGAAGGAAATAAGTATTTGATCCCTTGTTGATTTTGTAAGTTTGCCCACTGTCAAAGACATGAACAGTCTAGAATTTTTAGGCTAAGTTAATTTTACCAGTGAGAGACAGATTATATTTAAAAAAAAAAACAGAAAATCACATAGTCAAAATTATATATATTTATTTGCATTGTGCACAGAGAAATAAGTATTTGATCCCCTACCAACCATTAAGAGTTCAGCCTCCTCCAGACCAGTTACACGCTCCAAATCAACTTGGTGCCTGTATTAAAGACAGCTGTCTTAAATGGTCACCTGTATAAAAGACTCCTGTCCACAGACTCAATTAATCAGTCTGACTCTAACCTCTACAACATGGGCAAGACCAAAGAGCTTTCTAAGGATGTCAGGGACAAGATCATAGACCTGCACAAGGCTGGAATAGGCTACAAAACCATAAGTAAGACGCTGGGTGAGAAGGAGACAACTGTTGGTGCAATAGTAAGAAAATGGAAGACATACAAAATGACTGTCAATCGACATCGATCTGGGGCTCCATGCAAAATCTCACCTCGTGGGGTATCCTTGATCCTGAGGAAGGTGAGAGCTCAGCCGAAAACTACACGGGGGGAACTTGTTAATGATCTCAAGGCAGCTGGGACCACAGTCACCAAGAAAACCATTGGTAACACATTACGCCGTAATGGATTAAAATCCTGCAGTGGCCGCAAGGTCCCCCTGCTCAAGAAGGCACATGTACAGGCCCATCTGAAGTTTGCAAATGAACATCTGGATGATTCTGAGAGTGATTGGGAGAAGGTGCTGTGGTCAGATGAGACTAAAATTGAGCTCTTTGGCATTAACTCAACTCGCCGTATCTGGAGGAAGAGAAATGCTGCCTATGACCCAAAGAACACCGTTCCCACTGTCAAGCATGGAGGTGGAAACATTATGTTTTGGGGGTGTTTCTCTGCTAAGGGCACAGGACTACTTCACCGCATCAATGGGAGAATGGATGGAGCCATGTACCGTCAAATCCTGAGTGACAACCTCCTTCCCTCCACCAGGACATTAAAAATGGCTCGTGGCTGGGTCTTCCAGCACGACAATGACCCGAAACATACAGCCAAGGCAACAAAGGAGTGGCTCAAAAAGAAGCACATTAAGGTCATGGAGTGGCCTAGCCAGTCTCCAGACCTTAATCCCATCGAAAACGTATGGAGGGAGCTGAAGATCGGAGTTGCCAAGTGACAGCCTCAAAATCTTGATGATTTACAGATGATCTGCAAAGAGGAGTGGGCCAAAATTCCATCTAACATGTGTGCAAACCTCATCATCAACTACAAAAAACGTCTGACTGCTGTGCTTGCCAACAAGGGTTTTGCCACCAAGTATGAAGTCTTGTTTGCCAAAGGGATCAAATACTTATTTCTCTGTGCACAATGCAAATAAATATATATAATTTTGACTATGTGATTTTCTTTTTTTTTTTAAATATAATCTATCTCTCACTGGTAAAATTAACCTAGCCTAAAAATTCTAGACTGTTCATGTCTTTGACAGTGGGCAAACTTACAAAATCAGCGAGGGATCAAATACTTATTTCCTTCACTGTATATATATATATATATATATATATATATATATATATATACATATGTATATATATAAATTGGTGTGTGTGTATATATATATATATATATTACTGTAGGGGTTTACCTGGTATGTATGATTGCCTAATAGAGTAAGCACCATTGCTGCTATATCTGGTGGTCTAACTACATACAGTACAGAGCTATCAGTGATAATTGTCACTATAATAAGGCTAATTTCCCCTGTAATCCACAGTCAGAAATAAGACTGTAAAAAAAAAAAAATATTCCAATGGTCTTCTGATCTTTGGGGCTAAGACAAAACAAAAAAGAAATTGAATAATAACAAATAAAGTCAACATCAACCTTCCTAAAACAACAACCCAACCAAATGTTGCCCTAAGGGGGTTTTACACTGGGCGATTATCGGGCAGATAATTGCCCTGTGTAAACAAGGCAGCGATCCGAGCAAACACTTGATCATCTGCTGTTCGTATAGATTTAAAAAGTAAAGTATTATCGTTGTCGGCAGCACATCTCCCTGTGTAAACAGGGAGACACGCTGCCAACATGATAATAATGTAAGGGGATGAGAGATTGGAGTAACGACCGCTCGTCCCCATCCATTGCTCCGTGTGACAGGAGCAAATGAGTGCCGATCAATGATGTCTCGTTGATCGGCTCTCGTTGCACTGGCCGAATATCGGCTGGTGTAAAAGGGCCTTAACTCTAGCACAGACACAATTACTCTAAATTGTACATAACAAAAAAAAAAAAAAACTTTTTTTGTGTTATGAAAAAATAGCTAGAATTGGAAAGAGCACATTTTTGTTCTTATCGTTAGAAACTATATGCTTAATAATTCTGAAAAAATGAAAATAAATATAGTATCTGTAAAATTGATTAAAGAAAAAAATGTATCTAATCCTATTATAAGTTATACTATCTGTTGGGGTCCTGTATCTAAGCTTATCATGTATAATACTGTCTGCTGGGGCCGTGTATCTAATCCTATCATGTGTTATACTGTCTTCTGGGGTCCTGTGTCTAAGCCTATTATGTGTGTGATACTGTCTACTGGGGGCCTGTAGCTAATCCTAGCGTGTATGATACTGTCTACTGAGCCATATTTCTAATCCTAGCATGTGTGATAGTATCCTAGCATGTGGGCCATGTATCTAACCCTATGCTGTGTTATACTGTCTGCCCTGTTTAAGCATATAATGTGTGATAGTGTCTCCCTGTGTCTAATCCTATCATGTGTTATACTGTCTGCTAAGGTCCTGTATCTCTTTATCATGTGTGATACTGTCTGTTGGGGTTCTGTATCTAAGCCTATCATGTGTGATACTGTCTGCTGAGGCCCTCTATCTAATTTTATCATGTGTTATACTGTCTGCTGTGTTCCTTTATCCAAGCCTAACATGTGTGATACTGTGTGCCTGGGCCCCGTATCTAAGCATCTCATGTGTTAATGAAATAAATAAATTAAATGGACAGCATTGGGTTAATCCTCAACTAGGGCCTTTCCGGGCAACCTGGTGGCTGCTTTTTCCTAAAAGAAGCTGACCCCACGCTGTTGGTCGACCTATTCTAGTGGAAATCAGTCCAGGTTCTGTAGCACTGGGACCGGTTGAGTATTTGGGGGCATCACACTGTTTATTGGATTATTTATTTACTGGTTTATTCTTTAACAGAGCACAGTGAATGATAAATGTTTTACGCCATTCATATATTTATTTATATGTCTATGCTGTACTGCAGATTTCTCATAAAAACATTTTTTTTTTTTTTTTTAAAGAGCGAGTGGAGGCCACCAGTAAGGGCCGGTTCACATCAGCGTTGGGTTTCTGTCGGGTGAACCCCTCAATCGAAAGTCAAACGGAAACTTTAGCTTCTGTTTGCATCACAATTGATATCAATGGTGACGGAAACGTTGCTAATGGTTTCCGTTTGACTTTCCGTTTTCCGTTTGTCACCATTCCGGCAGGTTTCCGTTTTTTCGATGGAATCAATAGCGCAGTGGACTCTTGTTAATGGGTTATATTGACTAGTCCTCTGTTATACATATTAGGAGTAGATAGAATACTCTGGTTAGCCTCGTACTACTTATGTTTGCAATAGATCTAAAACTCAGTACTGTTTATTTCTCTAGATTTTGAGTCAAGGACTTTGTGCAATATTTTTATCTATTGTTTTGTTAATGTTTTCTAGGATAATGTATTATCGTCAATTATTCCTTTTTACATTGTTACCCGTGTTGCATGTGGCATTTGCATCTGGTTTCAATTGTGCCTGAGGGGTATATTTTCCTATTTTCCCTGTTTAATATTGTATTGATATAACATAACATTGTGACATTTTGATAAAGCTATATGCGATCTTTTAGATTAGATGTTTTGCGCCTTTATTCTTGTTGTAGGTTATGTTTGAGTTGGGTGATGTCCTATGTCATTTTTTAGGACATTCTATAGGTTAGGTGTACTTCTTCCCAGGTAGACTACATTGGTGATAAACACATCACGAACATTGATGCCATCAGTTTTTCCATACCAAGTAATGGTGTCAATGGGAACTACCGTTTTGGAAATTCAATTCCATTTATATTTCGTTTGGAATACTTACTTATTAACAAAATGTAATTATTGAAAGTACTCTTCTTAAACAGTCAATTGCGAGAGAATTGATCTACTCACCCCTAGTTGCTATCATAGCTACAAAATAATACGGACAATATCCTATGGGTATATATTGCCAATGCACCCATGCATCATATGATGATTAATTGTTTTTGAATTGATGTATTTGGTTTATTTTTTATCCATATTTATTATATGAATTATTTATATATGTAAATATTTAATATATGAATGTATATATTTACGAATCATTATTTTTGTCCTTTTCCTTCTATATCAGAGCAGACTTACAAAAAGTAAGAAGTCTTTATTATATAACCTTATTAGCACTTTATTTGCCTGCTCTCTGAAATTCTACCTACCTTTATGTATTCAAACACTGGGTACACAGATTAATGACCTAATAAGTGTAATGGACTCTATTAGCTTTATATTTTCTCCTGTGACTGTACTTTACTTTTCATAAAGTTATTCCTTTCTGTATATAATTTTTTTAAACAATTGTTAATAAAAGGATTAAAAAAAGCTCAATTTAAATGGACACTTTTCAAACAACTTATGCTGATCTAATAGTATACCTGATATAAAACAACTTTGTCATTTACTTACTGTTAAAATTGAGTTGTTTGATCCATGCAAATTCTGTATGAAGTTACTACCACAAGGTGACTCCCTTCCTGTAATCCGCTGTCCACCCCCTGTTGTCAAGCATTTGCCGACCCTGGTTACAGAGCAGAATTGGCCACTGCAAAAGTTGGGGGGGGGGGGGGTGTCGCTTCACTTCCTGGCTATAATTTTCTATGGAAAGGGGAGGGGGAGCAGAAAGAGAGAGAGAAACCCAGCAAAACATGCTGCATGTAAGTCTATGGAGTAAGGGGGGAGGAAAGAGCAGGAGGTGGATGCAGGAGCAGAGAAAAACACACAGAGATGCTGCTGGTAAGATAGTGCTGGATTCTCATCTACACTACTTATTACTGCTGTATAATCTCCTCGAAGCTACTGCAGCTTCTAGATAGATAGATAGATAGATAGATAGATAGATAGATAGATAGATAGATAGATAGATAGATAGATAGATAGATAGATAGATAGATAGATAGATAGATAGATAGATAGATAGATAGATAGATAGATAGATAGATATGTGTTTGATAGATAGAGATGGGAGAGCGGGATTCTCCTCTTCCATGTGTGCAGTGTATAGAAGACATAATATTTGTTACCACTAGCTTTGAGACAACTGAGAATTAGAGATAGAGCCTGCAGCGGGGAGAGCTTTTAAGTAATGCCACATACAAGTACTGCCCAGAAATAGTGTTATTCCTCATGTACACACATATGAGAGCTTATTCTGAAAAGTCCCCTGAAAAGTTACGTACGATTTAAGATTCTCAACACTGAAAATATTTACTTGTTCAAACCTTCCAACTTAACCTGTTTTAAGAAGTCTAGCTGTAATAATGTCCTACATTAGTTTTCATTTACAACTGGTTCATATAGATCAATGGGTAGGAAAAGGGGGAATAGCATGAGGTTCTGCAAAATGTATTAAAATAATAAACTTTATTGAATTAACATAAAAACAAGTATTGTGAGTTATTATAAAATATCTAATTTGGGTCTATAATAGAATAAGTGCAGAAAACCCCCTATTGCTGCACTAATATGGCACAAATTAGCCTTAAAAAATAATTACTACCCAACGCTACTGACAAGCAGTAGTTAATTGATAATGATGCTCATCAATGCTGCTGTAGAGCGTATGAATTTAATGTCCCTGATGGCATAGAAAATGCAAGGGGATGGCAACTGATTTAGCCAAAATTTCACCTTGTCCTTATACCCCTATGATGAGAGTAACCAGAGAGTGCTAAATTTGTCTGCAATCCCCGTCATCTATTAATTAGGCACGGATGGTGGTTGCTGTGGCCAGAGGCTGGATGTTCCCTAGATGAGGGACTACAACTACAGTGCCAACAACATAATGAGCTGGTGTCAGTGTGAGGAGCTAGGGCATGGTGATCACACTGCCTCTAGTCCGCTCTGCACTGTCAGCAGACAAATAGTACTGTGTTACTGTCTTTCGCCCACGCCGCTGTGTATCGGAGAAAGCGACAGGCAGCAAGACAGCGGGACTGGACACTAAGCTCATCTTGTGAGCAGCTCACAGCAGTATGAGCCGCCCGTGATGTGTGGAATTGTGTGAAGTAAACTGTCAGTGATGTGTAATCACCTGACAGTGAGCACGGATGTTGAACTCTCGTCAACCCCGCTATGAGTAAAAGCGGAGGCGGCGAGAGACCGCAAGACAAGGGGTAGCAGTGAATGGACACTAGATTGGGAGGTGTGTTGGATAGGGAAAGATGACCCAAACGTTGGATTGTTAAAACTGTGCACCTGATGCGCATTTCGCCGGCATTCCAGCTTTTTCCAGGGGTTCATATAGCTCATATAGTAGATAAAGAATTGAGGAAGCCCTGGTGCTATGGAGCAATGTTCTCTACTTTAAGAAGGTGTAATTTCCAATTAACAAATAAAATACCAGCATAAACTAAGTAAAAAATTGGCCATCACAGATATTGAATGTGTTCCTTAAAGGGAATGTGGCGCTAGAAATTATTACTTTTTTTTTCCCCATTAAACAATTATTATTTAAGTGATTACACATTGTTTTAATTTTTTGTTTAATTATTTCACAAGTCAGGAAATATTATAAATTAGATTCTAATTTATAACATTTCCATGTGCTGGGCACTAGAGGGAGCAGTTCCCAAAATTGCAGCATGGTCAATGTGGTAAAGCAACCTCATTGATTTATGCTGCAAATTTGGGGTGGACACACTCTCTCTAGTGTCCTCACACAATCCCCCTTCCCTTCTTCCGGCGAGTGTCTGCACAGTGTAAGAGAATTAGATACAGTGCTCAGCAGACAGTATCACACGAACATAATACACACATCACATACACGAACATAAATTACGTGCCGCTGCCGCGTCCGCTGGTCTACGCTCCTATTCCTTGCGCCTGAAGATATGCATGGAAGCCACGACCGGGAGTCGTCATCTGACTGTCCAGCAGCGGCTTCCGTTCCACATGAAAATGGCGCCGGATTTCGCTCGGCAAATGAGCTTCGTTTTGGTCTGTGTGGGAGCGGCGCTTCAGTTGTTCCTACACATACGGCGTACGCTTCTGAGAATGGAACGGCTCCCGTTCGCATTCTCTATGGGGTTGTATGTGCCGTATTCCATCTCTGTATGTGTCATTAATTGACACAAACAGAGATGAAAAAAAAATGGCAACCCCATAGAGAAGTAAAAGTAAGAACAAAGTAAAAAGTAGAACATGAGAACACAAATAAATAAAATGTATGTTAATATCATATTAAAAGAAATATTATATGAAAAAAATAAACATTTCATGACACTTCCCTTTAACTCCATATTGTAAATGCTTTCTGGTTCCTTTATTCCTTCATATATTTTCATATTGGTCTGATGACGAGCATATGACTTTAGTGGTGGTGCAAAATCTACAGTACCTGTGTATAGCCAGCTTTAGTACTTTATCTAAATTATCTCGGTTTGCCTGTTTTCCACTGTGAATCAAGTATTTCTGCAACTTTAATAACATGATTTCATATTGCATTCCAAATTTCCATTTGTCTAAACACACTCACTTGACATTACAACAAAGTAACAGTAATATGCAAATCAAACTAAAAGCAAAATTCAAAGATATTACACATGTTTATTGAGTAACTAAAAAAATTAATTTTGAGGATTACAATGTGAATACCACATCTTATATTTGACTTTGGTTTGGATTATAAGATAAATTCCAAACTAATAAAAAGTTTTAACCCCTTAAGAGCGTGGCCTATGATGGACCTTAAAAGGTCCCTAGGACCACCAGATCCTCCTTTTACTGCACCCCCACAGCGAGGAAGAGCTTGAATGAAGCTGGGGGTGAACGTGCGCCTGCCGCTCCATTCAATGTCTATGAGATTGACAGAAACAGCCTGTTACACCAGTGGTGGTGCTCAAGACCGCAGTACCAGACAGTCGCTGTCAAATTGATGAAGCACGCATTAATGCTGACAGAAAATAAAAGGCACAAGTTACTCACCAGTGGATGAGCGGAACCAAATACTGAAGGTAGTAAAAGATGGTGACGATGCATAATTGTAATGGATGGCAGATGAAAAGCATGCAAGCAGTTGACAGATAAATAGACAGTGGACAAGAATTAGCAGCACTCACTGACCCTATCTGAATACTACACCACAGCAGGGTAAGACAACAGCTTGGTAGCAGACCAAACGCACAGGAAACACAAATAACCTATTGGAACTACTGATCTCAGAAAACACATAAACCACTAAAAAAAAACTAGAACTCTCAGAGGACCAACAGGTCCCACAGTACAAACATACATATAGACAAGAACCAATTAGTATCTGGAAAGAGTTTAGCACGTGCCAGAAACAGTATAACCAGCGCCTGAGTAATCCAGATTTTAAGTATATATAAGACCAAGAAAAGTACTCCACCTCAAATAAGGCAAAGCTAAATGATGAACAAATCCAGACTCAGACCAAAGGCATTGCCTAGCAATGGCCATACACAGAGATAACAGAAATCATTGATTAGCAGCAATCCAGCTGCTAATCGTAACACAGTCAAGCGCTGTACTCGGCTGTTTCGTTAGTCTCACAGATTTTGAATGGAGCGGCAGTGTGCATGCTTGACCGCTGCTCCATTCAATGTCCTCAATTCTCGCAACTAGTGTGGAGTCCCAGCGTTAGGGCCACAGTGATTAGACAATGATATGTTCAATGATATGATCATTGTCGATACTGGGAATACTATTTAAAGAGGCTCTGTCACCAGATTTTGCAACCCCTATCTGCTATTGCAGCAGATAGGCGCTGCAATGTAGATTACAGTAACGTTTTTATTTTTAAAAAACGAGCATTTTTGGCCAAGTTATGACCATTTTCGTATTTATGCAAATGAGGCTTGCAAAAGTACAACTGGGCGTGTTGAAAAGTAAAAGTACAACTGGGCGTGTATTATGTGCATACATCGGGGCGTGTTTACTACTTTTACTAGCTGGGCGTTGTGTATAGAAGTATCATCCACTTCTCTTCACAACGCCCAGCTTCTGGCAGTGCAGACACAGCGTGTTCTACAGAGATCACGCTGTGTCGTCACTCACAGGTCCTGCATCGTGTCAGACGAGCGAGGACACATCGGCACCAGAGGCTACAGATGATTCTGCAGCAGCATCGGCGTTTGCAGGTAAGTCCATATAGCTACTTACCTGCAAATGCTGATGCTGCTGCAGAATCAACTGTAGCCTCTGGTGCCGACACGATGCAGGACCTGTGAGTGACGTCACAGATCTGCACTGCCAGAAGCTGGGCGTTCTGAAGAGAAGTGGATGATACTTCTCTTCTCAATGCCCAGCTAGTAAAAGAAGTAAACACGCCCAGATGTAACACACATAATACACGCCCAGTTGTACTTTTACTTTTCAACACGCTCAGTTGTACTTTTGCAAGCCTCATTTGCATAAATACGAAAATGGTCATAACTTGGCCAAAAATGCTCGTTTTTAAAAAATAAAAACGTTACTGTAATCTACATTGCAGCGCCTATCTGCTGCAATAGCAGATAGGGGTTGCAAAATCTGGTGACAGAGCCTCTTTAAGGAGTCATTGATTATTATTGTTTTCACCACTGCACTTTCTCAAGACATAACTTTTCCACTTTTCTGCTAGATGTTTTGTTTTTTGCAGAATGAGTTGTATTTTTAATAGCTCTATGTGTGGTACATATATGTATGTGCGCTGTTGGGGTGACAGAGGAAACCCCACTCCTTTTGTCTAATCACAGGTAGATCTCCAATACAGCCATTGCAGCATGCTGTCAATTGTATATTACAGCTAAAATCCATTGCTGATGTCACAGTCACTGCTCTGCCTGTACCATTTACGTAACTGCACAGCGTGGGGAGAAAAGTGGTTAATTAGTATCTACCTGAGAGTCTGGTTAACATAATAGCTAACATCAATAAAGTATCTGTGATCTGTGGTTGTCTATAATGGGCCTTTTACACTGGCCAATTATCAGTCAAACGAGCGTTCACAGAACGCCCATTCCGGATAATTGCCCAGTGTAAGCAGGGCAGCGATCAGCAGATGAACGAGCAAACGCTCGTTCCTCAGCTGATCGTATCGTTTTAAATGCTCAAAAGTTTATCTTTATCGGCAGCACATCTCCCTGTATAAACAGGGGTACGTGCTGCCGACACGATACAAATGTATGAGGACGAGCAATCAGACTAACGAGCTATACAAAGAGGCTGCGTAGGCAACAACTGATGACATCATCTTTGCAGTTCCTGGACCTGCAAATTTAAAAAGTGTGTCAGATCAGGGCCGGCTCTAGGATAGATGACGCCCTGTGCGAAATGATCTTTCGGCGCCCCACCCCATCATTAAAAAAAATGGCCCATAAAAAAATAATAATGCCCCTTTAGTGCCCCCATACAGTATAATAATAATAATAATATTTAATAATATAATATATTACAACCCCTTCAAGGACACAGTATATTGTACTCTAATTGTGCCCACAGTATTATGCCCCCTGTAGTACCCCTAAACAGTATAATGTCCGCTTAGTGGCCCCCACACAGTATAATGCCCCCCTGTAGAATTTGCCATATAGCCTCCCTGCCATAATCCCCCACCTCCTTTTTGTAGATCGTGCCATACAGCCCCCCACACCTCCCCCTTGTAGACAGTGCCATACAGTCCCCCACCTCCCCTTGTAGATCGTGCCATACAGTCCCCGCACTTCCCCCTTGTAGACAGTGCCCCCAAACAAAAACAAACATTGTACTCACCTAGGCCCTGTTCCCATGATGAACTGAGCTGCTCCATGACGAGACCCTAGTACAGAGTTTCCCAATCTTTTCGGACTCGAGGCAGCACTGGAAAAACAAAATTTCCTCAGGGCCCCCCTACCAAAAATTGTTTTGAGAAAGACAGAACACGGCTAAGAACAAGCACTCCACTCGTAGGGCATGTTCACACACGGTTTTTGTAAGGCAAAAAAAATCTGCCTCAAAATTCCTTCAGCAACTGACAGCGTTGTGTGACCTTTTTTTTCTGTTTTTTCTTAAGCTGTTGAAGCGAATGCAAAAGACGCAGAAAAAAGCTCCAAACGAGCGCTGCAGGTATCTTCTGCCCCGTATTAATTTCAATTGGAGGACAGAGGTGGAAACCACTTGAAGACCATCAGCCCCCCACTCACAGAAAAATGACCATCAACCCCCCACTCACATTAAAATGACCATCAGCCCCCCACTCACAGCAAAATGACCATCAGCCCACCACTCAGTAAAATGACCATCAGACCCCCACTAACAGATTCCCGCTGTAGGTAGTCCCTTGTAGGTAGCGCCACACAGCCCCTTGTAGGTAGCACCACACAGCCCCTTGTGGGTAGCGCCAGACAGTCCCCTTGTGGGTAGCGCGACATAGCCCCTTGTAGGTATCACCACACAGCCCCCTTGTGGGTAGTGCCAGACAGCCCCCTTGTAGGTAGCGCCACACAGCCCCCTTGTAGGTAGCGCCACACAGCCCCCTTGTAGATAGCGCCACACAGCCCCCTTGTAGATAGCGCCTCACAGCCCCCTTGTAGATAGCGTCACACAGCCCCCTGTAGAGTGTGCCACACAGCCCCCTGTAGGGAGGGCCACACAGCCCCCTGTAGGGAGGGCCACAAAGCCCCCTGTAGGGAGTGCCACAAAGCCCCCTGTAGGGAGTGCCGCACAGCCCCCTGTAGGGAATGCCGCACAGCCCCCCTGTAGGGAGTGCCGCACAGCCCCCTGGTAGGAAGTGTCGCTAAGACCCCTGGTAGGGAGTGCCGCACAGCCCCCTGGTAGGGAGTGCCACACAGCCCCCTGGTTGGTAGTACCCACAGCCCCCTGGTTGGTAGTGCCCCTCAGCCCTCTGGTTGGTAGTGCCACACAGCCCACAGCTCCCTGTTTGGTAGTGCCACACAGCCCACTGGTTGGTAGTGCCACACAGCCAACAGCCCCCTGGTTGGTAGAGCCACACAGCCCACAGCCCCCTGGTAGGTAGTGCCACACAGCTCCCTGGTAGGTAGTGCCACACAGCCCCCTAGTAGGTAGTGCCACACAGCCCACTGGTTGGTAGTGCCACACAGCCCACAGCCCCCTGGTTGGTAGTGCCACACAGCCCACAGCCCCCTGGTAGGTAGTGCCACACAGCCCCCTAGTAGGTAGTGCCACACAGCCCACTGGTAGGTAGTGCCACACAGCCCACAGCCCCCTGATTGGTAGTACCACACAGCCCACAGCCCCCTTGTAGGTAGTGCAAGGACTACGAAATGACCGATAGCTGGCGGGCAATAGACATTCAAAAAGGACAACTGTGAAGGAGCACACAGAATACCCAGCTATCCCAGCTATCAAATAAATGTGTGGAAATAAACTAAGTTCTAACTTTTATTTAGTCTGAGGAAAGGATTAATCCTTTTAGCTAGATTAAATAAAAGTTATATCTTAGCTTATTTCCACACTTTTTTTTTGATACCCGGGAAAGCTGGGTATTTTGTGTGCTCCTGCACAGTTGTCCTTTGTAGGTAGTGCCAGACAGCCCACAGCCCCCCTGTAGATAGCAACCCCCCCTCCTTCCAGTAAAGATAGCGCCACCATAGCTCCATGACGTCATTGGCTTCTCCTGGAGTGGAATCCCCGATCATAGAGTCTGCAATGCTGTGACCGGGGATTCCGCTTCAGGAGTTTTCCCTGATGTCACTGTCCATATATGGACAGAGGCATCAAGCAGCGCTCCAGGACTGGAATCCCCGGCCACACGGGGATTCCGCTCCTTCAGGGAGCTACGGTGGCGCTATCCTGGAAGGGGGGGTTTGATATCTACAGGTATCTCCCTGCTCTGCTGTCTACTAGCGCCGCTGTAGCTGAAGGGAGCTGCAGTGGCGCTAGTAGACAGCAGAGCAGGGAGATATCTCCCTGCTCTGCTATAGTGCCATCGCTACCGCTATAGCAGCCACAGCAGCTGCTAGCGGTGCCACTGCCCTCATGCCCGGTGTCACCGCTAGCAGCTGCTATGGCTGCTACAGCGGTAGCGATGGCCACTAAGTGAAGAAGCGCCCGGGTGCGACTGCAGTTTGTGTGTGTATCCCCGCTGGTAGTTGCAACGGCGCGGGGATACACACACCCGTTGGCGCCCCCCTTGCCGTGTGGCGGCTGGCGCCCTGTGCGACCGCACTGGTCGAACATAGCTAAGGCCGGCCATGTGTCAGATGCAGGGAAGTCATGTATGGCAGACTGGTTACTAGGGATATATAGTCTTTTCTTTTCAATGGGTTTGTCAGGCGTTCTGCTTGACAAACCCATTGAAAAGAAAAGACTTTTAGCAGCCAGAGGGAAACTGATGCTAGAATGGATCCCATAGATTTCTATGGGATCTGTCCTGGCACAGGGGACCTCAATTGTGGCTCCGCACGGAGCTGGACCTGTGCAGGAGCCGGATCCAAAAACATCACCTGCAGCCTTTTTAGGTCCGGCTCCCAGGACACAGACTCTTTTAGCTCTTTCCCTACCATCAGTGCTATCAGCTAAAGACCTAAATAATCTTACAGACACTGGTAACTAGGGAGGTTATGTCCCTAGCAACCAGTGTCTGTAAGATTATTTAGGTCTTTAGATGACAACACTAATGGTAGGTAAAGAGCTAAAATACTTTCTAGGACTTAAACCACAGCTTTCTTAATCTCTTTTAGAAGCATTAACTATATTGTTCACAACTTTTTTCAAAATTTCAATTAATATAAAAATATCTAATTGAGACAACCATTGATTGGCACAAATTACCTAAATATTGTTGCTGACCATGTTCTTCTCTGTTTAGCTACCATTTCTCAAGACTACTTTAAGCAAGATCATTCAGAAAGCCTTAGGGGCTGTTCATATATGTCCATAGCTCCTGTCAGTTTCCCTCCGGCGTGTTGCATAACAACCAGAGGGAAACTGATGCTAGAATGGATCCCATGGATTTCTATGGGATCTGTCCCGGCACAGGGGACATCAGTTGTGGCTCCGCATGGAGCTGGACCTGTGCCGGAGCCGGATCTAAAAACTTTACCTGCAGCGTTTTTGGGTCCGGCTCCCAGGGAGGTCCGGCGCCGTATCCTATCTATTTTAACTGTGGCTGAATGAAGGCCGGGAGCTGCCGCATCCACCTTCCGGAAGCACCCGGCGGGAAGGCGGCAGGGGGTATGCCCCGCTGTCAACTATATCTACGTCCTCAGGACGCAGATACAGTTGAACCTAATTCTGAAGCAGGGAACCATCAGCTCCCTGCTTCAGAATTATTTCGTTCAGAGCGGATGAGCAGAGGGAGCTCCTCCACTCGCCGAGGTCTACCCGGGAACGTTACTTTAAGCGCTGTGCTCGGGGAAGCCCTTGTCGTCACTGTCCATATATGGACAGTGACGTCAGTGGCAACTGATATTAAGTGGAATCCCTGTTGCCAATGATCCAGCCTGGGATTCCGTCAGGGGCACCTCCTGGAGTGGAATCCCCGGCCAGGGTCGACAACGGAGATTCCGCTCAAGGAGTAGCCATTGACATCACTGTCCATATATGGACAGTGGCATAGAAGGGTCCTCCTTGAGGCAATGCTGTGGCCGGGGATTCTGTTCAGGGAGTAACCCCTGACGTCACTGTCCATATATGCACAGTACACGAAAAAATGGTGACAGCACTCTGCGAACGCCAATGTCACCTAAACAGCTGAATATAAATCAATATGCATTACTGCTAAATCTACTTACAATAGGGAGGTTCTTAGTACACATTTTGATCAAATTGTGTGAGTCCACCTGCCACGACAAGGTGTCCTCCATAGGTGGGAACCTACGCTGCACATACACCCAGAACTGGGACTAAGCATACATATATCTTGGGATGGTAGGAACCAGCATTAAACTAATTAAAATCACCCAGTGCAAAATGGGAGGAGTGCAAGATCAAAAAATGGAGGCAGTCACTAACCCCACATACAGTGAAGGAAATAAGTATTTGATCCCTTGCTGATTTTGTAAGTTTGCCCACTGTCAAAGACATGAACAGTCTAGAATTTTTAGGCTAGGTTAATTTTACCAGTGAGAGATAGATTATATATAAAAAAAAAAAAAAAGAAAATCACATTGTCAAAATTATATATATTTATTTGCATTGTGCACAGAGAAATAAGCATTTGATCCCTTTGGCAAACAAGACTTAATACTTGGTGGCAAAACACTTGTTGGCAAGCACAGCAGTCAGACTTTTTTGTAGTTTGAGGCTATCGCTTGGCAACTCGGAGATTCAGCTCCCTCCATAAGTTTTCGATGGGATTAAGGTCTGGAGACTGGCTAGGCCACTCCATGACCTTAATGTGCTTCTTTTTGAGCCACTTCTTTGTTGCCTTGGCTGTATGTTTCGGGTCATTGTCGTGTTGGAAGACCCAGCCACGAGCCATTTTTAATGTCCTGGTGGAGGGAAGGAGGTTGTCACTCAGGATTTGACGGTACATGGCTCCATCCATTCTCCCATATATGCGGTGAAGTAGTCCTGTGCCCTTAGCAGAGAAACACCCCCAAAACATAATGTTTCCACCTCCATGCTTAACAGTGGGGACGGTGTTCTTTGGGTCATAGGCAGCATTTCTCTTCCTCCACACACGGCGAGTTGAGTTAATGCCAAAGAGCTCAATTTTAGTCTCATCTGACCACAGCACCTCCTCCCAATCACTCTCAGAATCATCCAGATGTTAATTTGCAAACTTCAGACAGGCCTGTACATGTGCCTTCTTGAGCAGGAGGACCTTGCGGGCACTGCAGGATTTTAATCCATTACGGCGTAATGTGTTACCAATGGTTTTCTTGGTGACTGTGGTCCCAGCTGCCTTGAGATCATTAACAAGTTCCCCCCGTGTAGTTTTCGGCTGAGCTCTCACCTTCCTCAGGATCAAGGATACCCCACGAGGTGAGATTTTGCATGGAGCCCCAGATCAATGTCGATTGACAGTCATTTTGTATGTCTTCCATTTTCTTACTATTGCACCAACAGTTGTCTCCTTCTCACCCAGCGTCTTACTTATGGTTTTGTAGCCCATTCCAGCCTTGTGCAGGTCTATGATCTTGTCCCTGACATCCTTAGAAAGCTCTTTGGTCTTGCCAATGTTGTAGAGGTTAGAGTCAGACTGATTAATTGAGTCTGTGGACAGGAGTCTTTTATACAGGTGACCATTTAAGACAGCTGTCTTTAATGCATGCACCAAGTTGATTTGGAGCATGTAACTGGTCTGGAGGAGTCTGAACTCCTAATGGTTGGTAGGGGATCAAATACTTATTTCTCTGTGCACAATGCAAATAAATATATATCATTTTGACTATGTGATTTTCTATTTTTTTTTTAATATAATCTATCTCTCACTGGTAAAATTAACCTAGCCTAAAAATTCTAGACTGTTCATGTCTTTGACAGTGGGCAAACTTACAAAATCAGCAAGAGATCAAATACTTATTTCCTTCACTGTATATGAATCACATAAAAAACACAACAATTTGGACACCACATTCAAACTAAAGGAAACAAAACATGTATACAGGTGCAAGAACGCCTGTGACTGTAAGTTTAAACAGCACAAAAAAAATGGTGACCGCACTCAGCGAACACCAATGTCACCTAAACTGCTAAATATAAATAAATATGCATTACTGCTAAATCTACTTACAATAAGGAGGTTCTTAGTGCACATTTTGATATTTAGTGGTGTAGTGTGTGGCACTATGAGAACTTTATCTTTGTTTATAGGTGCAGAAATGTTTAAAATGTCACAAGCTGAAGACATCTGAGTTGCAAAATGCAGAAATGGGATATGGCCGGGAGAAGTCATCATAGAGGTCTGGACCAGATGGAGAAGAAAAGAGAAAAAGAATAACTAGAATCTGAGATCGTCACCTGTGTGTCACTTTATGTAAATGATTTTTTATCTGACACAAATCAGTACTGTAGTCAGTCAAGTATGATCTACAGCGAGCGAAATGATGGTGGTATGATTTTTATTATGTGAAACCCTATCTCCCAGAATATCCTTACCATTGTTTGGGCCATGCTGGGAGCTGTATACTATTTAGTGCAAACCTATACGGCAGGGGTTGCGCTAAATTGAGCGGTATTTGTGCTGGTGTTGTATTTATGTACTGAGCTGTGTTCTGGTGCTGTATATATGTACTGAGCTTTGATCTGGTACTGTATATATGTGTTGAGATTGTTTGAGCTTTTTTCTGGTGCTGTATATATGCAATGAGGTTTGTTCTGGTGCTGTAAATATGTAATGACCTTGGTTCTGGAGTTGTATATATGTAATGAGACTGGTTCTGGTCTTGTATATAGAACTATATTGCTTGTAAAATGTAGAAATGGCTATATGCTCGAGTTACATAAAAAAAATTTGAAAAAAATATGACACCTCATTTATTGGTAGAGAAAACAATCATGGCCAGGGGGAAGGAGATGTCGGGAAAGGGGTTCAGGGTGGCACCAAACTGAATCTTTGCCCCAGGTGCTGGAGAATCTAGCTACGCCTCTGGGTGTGGGATGGGTAGGAGATGCGGGATGAGATTGGGTAGCTGTAAAGGCGCCAAAAACTAGCTTCCCCCTGAAGTTTAGGGCTAGTGTTTGGCGTCTTTGCAGGCCCAAAAGGCTGCGTCAAAGATCTGATCTGAGGTCAGTGGACAGCAGCTGCTTTCTGGGCTCTCTCTCGGCGCCCGCCTTGGCACTGCACTGCGTATGACACACGTGACATTACAATATGTGTGACAGACTTCAGTGTAGCGTTGAGGCTGTAGCAGAGGAGAGCCCCGACATGGTACACAACAAGTATCTAATCTATCATGTGTTCAATCTATCACAAGCTATGCACCACTATGATTAAATCGGCACATTTTCAGACCCAGATGACCTTTTTGGTGGACCATTGTTGTCAAAACTAATGTTAAAAACAGATGGTAAAAACTGATGACAACTAACGACAACTGATAGTAAAAATAGTGAAAAAGCCTGATGGCAACTGATAAATTTTTGCATCAGTTGTAATCACTTGAGGGACAAAAAAATTGATGCTGATGCAACCGATATATGTGAACGCACCCTTACAATGGTTGTAACAAGAGTCTTGTTGTGAAGCAATAATTCTAGGAACATTATTACATTAGAATTGAGCATATTTGAGATGTGCTGATAAAGAATGTAAATAGAATCGATGTATGTCCAACTATATCAGTTGTATCAGCATCAGTTTTTTTGTTTCTCAAGTGATTACAACTGATGCAAAAACTGATGCAAAAATGTATTAGTTGCCATCAGGCTTTTTCACGATTTTTACTACAAAACTATCAGTTGTCGTTAGTTGTCATCAGTTTTTACCACAATGGTCCACAAAATGGTAGTCTAGGCTCTGAAAATGTGCATATAGTGCCACTCACCCCCTGTAGATAATACCGCAGTGCCCTCTGTAGATAGTGCCACACACCCTCTGTATATAGCGCCACACACCCCCTGTAGCTAATGCCACAGTGCCCTCTGTATATAGGGCCACACAAATCCTGTAGATAATGCCACAGTGTCTTCTTTAGATAGTGCCACACTCCCCCTGAATATAGTGTCACACCCCCCCCTGTATATGCCCCTGTAGATAATGCCGCAGTGCCCTCTGTATATAATGCCGCAGTGCCCTCTGTAGATAATGCCACACGGCCCCCTGTAGATAGCGCCACACAGCATCCCCTGTAGATGGCGCCACAGAGTGCCCCATGTAGATTGTGTCACATAGCGCCCCAAGTAGATTGTGCCACATAGCGCCACCCCCACTTTATATAGTGCTACCCCCTTCCCCTGTAGATAGCGGCCAGAGGATTGCGAACACTGTGGCCAGTGATTCCATTTCGGAGGATCCCCATATGCCACTATCCATATATGGACAGTAATGTCAATGGCTTCCCTGAGCACAGCGCTTAAAGTAGCGCTGTGCCCGTGGAATTATCGGCGATCGGAGGAGCTCCCTCTGCTCCTCCACTCTGAAGACATTCTGAAGCAGGGACCTGATTGTTCCCTGCTTCAGTATTAAGTTCAACTGTGTCTGCGTCCTGAGGACGCAACACAGTTGACAGCGGGACAAACCCACGGCCGCACGGAGCAGCGGGACTCTGCCCAGAATCCGGGACTGTCCAGCTGAATCCGGGATGGGTGGGAGGGTAGTCATCAGGGTCTCCATCTGGAGCGGAATCCCAGGCAATGCTATGACCGGGGATTCCTCTCCTAGCTCACATCTACTCTCTCGCCAGGTGCTGCCGGAAGGTGGATGTGGCAGCACCCGGCGTTCATCCAGCCACGATTAAGTTAGATAGGATACGGCACCGGACCTCCCTGGGAGCCGGAACCAAAAACGCTACAGGTAACGTTTTTAGATCCTGTTCCCAGGGAGGTCTGGCGCCGTACGACGCCACAGTCCGTTCTAGCATCAGTTTGCCTCTGGCTTTTCTTCAACACGCCGGAGGTAAACTGAAGCGGACGCCAGACATATGTGAACGGCCCCTTACAGTAGCTGTTTGATGCTGTCCCCAGTTTTGTGAAGCATTCCTGCTGCACATTTCAGGTATCTTGTAGTAATCACAATAGATTTAGCCTTTTTTGAAGGCATAAAGACTGATAAATTGATAACATGTGGTGGCACTGGCAGGGCCAGAATATAGGGAAGACTAAAAGAGCAATTACCTAGGGTCCTCGGCAACTAAATTTTACCTATCAAAGCAGTCTATTAATTTACAATATAATGCAGCCATTTGTTATTTAATTACTATTCATGGCCTGCAAACTGTACTGAAAGTTTATCATTGGATTATCCATTCTCTATGTCTGCCTTAGGGACAGGGTCTTACCAATACCAACCTGCATAAGTTTTCTTCTGCACTGCAACTGAAGGTAACAGTCACACTACCATCATCATGACATAATGACCAGTAACAGAGATCAATTTACACATACACTATATATATATATATATATATATATATATATATATCATCTATGTGCGTATGTGTATATGTAACGTCCGTGGTCGCTGACCACGAACTCCTCCCATTCTGCCGACGCCTTTCTCTCAAGAGATGCCAGCACATGCGGCCGTACTGTTCCGCAGTGACCACTAGGGTGCGTTTGCGAGCTCAGTCCAGCCTTAAAGAGCCAGAGTGCACACATGTGTTAGATTGTGCTGATTGCTCCCTGAGCACCCTGGACTATAAGAAGGGCCCTGCCTCTTCCTTCATTGCCTGAGCGTTGTTTGTACCTACCTGTGACTGTATTTGCAAATGGTCCCTTGTGTGTTTTCCAGTTCCAGTGTTCCCGTTCCTGCTACCTGTATTCTGTATCCCGTGCTACCGTGTTCCTGTGCTGTACAGTGTTGGAGTCGTGTTGTGTCACCTACTACACCCACTGTTTTTCACCGCACCTGTTGTCTGCCTGCTGCCAGAGTTCCATCCGAGCCTAAACCATCGCTACGGTCTGAATTGCCACAGGTACCTTATCCAATCTATAGACATTGATTTTGTACCCTGTTTGGCCAGCTGCTATACCGCTACGGCGGTACGGCCCAGTCAACTCAAGACCCTGACGACATCACAAGCCATGCTGTCGGATATGCTAGCCTGCCAATTACGACAGGACCAAATCCTCCAGGCGGTAAACTCCATTACACAGCGACTGGGGCACAAGCTGCAGTTCCCCCGGCACCTGCTCCTATTGCCTCTGCTGTTCCTCCTACTACACCTCCTGGCAGCACCGACAAAACCTCCTGGCAGTGCTGACCCCCGATTTCCTCTGCCACTACCTCATCCCTATGATGGAGACGCGAGGACCTGCAGGGGATTTCTCAACCAGTGCCAGATCCACTTCAGTCTGTATGCCAAAGCATTTTTCACTGACGGCGCAAGGGTCGCTTTCATCGTCTCTCTGCTCACTGGCAGGGCCCTAGCATGGGCGTACACCATCTGGGAACGACAAGGACCAGAAAACCGTGATTTCCAGGGGTTCCTATGGACATTTATTATGGTATTTGAGGAACCTGGGCGAGTCTCGTCGGCAGCCGCCTCCTTGCTGAACCTTCGCCAGGGAGACACTTCCATGGGCAAGTACGCCATTCACTTCCGCACCCTAGCAGGAGAGTTGTTATGGAACAACGAGGCCTTAGTGGCAACATTTTTGCAGCGACTGTCCCCCGTGATTAAGGATGAGTTTACCGCCCGAGATCTGCCATCTACCCTAGACGATCCCATTCATCTGGCCGCCCAGATTGACATAAGGATACGGGAACGGTTCCGAGAGGCTCGTCGGGACTCTGTCTGTATTGTGGCCTCGGAGGCCATCTTGTGCGTCTGTGCCCCCAAAAGCCCCAGAACCTAAGGTTGGTTGGAGAGGCAACTCTAGGGGAGGAGTGGCTTTCTTCCAAATTGTCCATCCCCGTGACCATAGTGTCCGGCGAGAGAACGCACCGGGTCTCTGCTAATCTGGACTCTGGATCCGCAGCGAACTTCATTCGGAGAGACCAGGTGGATCTTCTCCAGTTTCCCACAACCCCTCTGGAGAAGCCTTTCATCGTTGCCTCAGTGAATGGACAGCCTCTGCCAGACCCGATTGTAGCTGAGACCAAACCACTGAAGCTCCAAGTGGGAGCCCTTCATTCCGAGCTCATCTCATTTTTGTCCTGCCCAGGGCTGTCAACCCTATGCTGCTGGGTCTGCCCTGGCTCCGACTACATGCCCAAGTTCTGAACTGGAATTCTAGAGAGGTTCTCCAGTGGTGTTCCGAGTGCCTCAACCGTTGCCTGGGTCAGATCCATCCGGCCCAGTCACTGTCCTTGGCAGGATTGCCTTCTCACTTCTCACAGTTTGCGGATGTCATTAACAAGAGGGAGGCGGAGACGCTGCCCCCACACCGGGCATATGACTGTCCTATTGAACTGGTTCCTGACGCGTCCCTTCCCCGTGGAAGGGTATACCCTTTCTCCTTGCCAGAGACTCAGTGTATGTCTGCCTATATTAAAGAGAATTTGGAGAGCGGTTTCATACGGAAATCCTCCTCTCCGGCCGGAGCCAGGTTCTTCATCGACAAGAAGAAGGATGGATCTCTTTGACCCTGCATCGACTACCGGGCTTTCAACCAGATCACGGTAAAGAATAGATATCCATTGCCATTTCAGAACTGTTTGATCATATACGAGGAGCCAACATTTTTTCTAAACTAGACCTGCGTGGGGCTTGCAACCTAATCCGGATTCGCCGGGGTGATGAATGGAAGACGGCATTTAACACTCGAGATGGGCACAATGAATACCTAGTCCTTTGGTCTGTGTAATACTCCCGCGGTCTTTCAAGAGTTCGTTAATGACGACTTCTGAGACCTCCTCTATTTCTGTGTTGTGGTCTATCTCAATGACATTCTGATTTTTTCCCCAGATCCAGTGACTTATCAGGGACATGTCCGTCAAGTTTTGCTGCGATTAAGGGAGAATCGTCTGTATGCCAAATTGGAGAAGTGCGTGTTCGAGAGAAAGTCTCTACCCTTCCTGGGCTACATTATCTCGGATCAGGGCCTCAAGATGGATCCTGAGAAGGTAAAGGCCATCCTGGAATGGCCACGCCCGCAAGGCTTAAGGGCCATACAGCGTTTCTTGGAATTCGCCAACTTTTATCAAGAGTTCATCCAAAACTTCTCCTCACTAACCGCTCCCATCTCTATCCTCACCAAAAAGGCATCAACACCAAGGTGTGGACTCCAGAGGCAGTGGCCGCATTAAATAGCTTGAAGAGTGCCTTGAAGTCAGCCTCAACCCTCCATCATCCTGATGTATCTCTATAGTTTTCGTTGGAGGTGGATGCCTCCTCTGTTGGTGCTGGCGCACATCTGTTTCAGAGAGGTGCCAAAAGCAAGACAATGGTATATGGCTATTACTCAAATGATGTGTGGAGACACCTACTAGAGGGCGCAGCTCATCCCATTTTCACTGACCACAAGAATCTCACCTCTCTCCAGACGACCCAACGGCTGAACGTCGGTCAAGCCAGGTGGTCGCTGTTATTTGTCTGGTTATAATTTGAGCTCCATTACCGCCCTGCCGACAAGAATGTGAGGGCCGATGCCTTGTCCAGGTCGTTCGAGACAGAGGACACCATGGAGCCTCCACAAAATATCATTGACCCGTCCTACATCATCTCTGTCAACCCTCTGCAAGTTAGTGACATCCCTTCGGGAAGGACTTTTGTGCGTCTGGCAGACAGAAGAAGAATCCTCCGCTGTGGACACAGCTCTAAACTGGCAGGTCATGTGGGTGTACGTTAAACCCGAGACCTGATTGCCCATCAGTTCTGGTGGCCCACGCTGCCCAAAGACATCATGGACTTTGTCTCTTCCTGCACAGTGTGCACAGCAAACAAAGTTGCTCACTCCAAACCGGCAGGCCTGCTCCAGCCGCTGCCTGTGCCCATTGCTCCCTGGCAGCATATTGCAATGGACTTCGTAACAGATTTGCCTCCCTCTGCTGGATGCAGTGTGGTCTGGGTGGTGGTGGACCAATTCTCAAAGATGGCTCATTTTGTTCCGCTGACCGGCCTACCTTCTGCATCTCGACTGGCCAACCTCTTCATCCAACACATCTTTTTCGTGAATGGCCTACCTCTGATCGGGGGGTTCAGTTCATCTCAAATTTCTGGAGGGCCCTCTGCAAACTCCTCGATATAAAGTTGGACTTTTCCTCAGCCTACCACCCCCAGTCCATTGGTCAAGTTGAGAGAATCAGTGAGATCATGGAGAACTATTTGCGACACTTCAACTCCAGGCAGCATGATGTCTGGGTGCAGCTTCTTCCTTGGGCCGAGTTCTCCTACAACCACCACATAAGCGAGTCCACCGACTCTGCATTCCGGGACTTTTTACGGATCTGGGAGCAAACCCGGTCTTCTATTCGACCGCATGAAGTGGAAGGCAGATATGAGGAGAAGAGAGCCACCTCAGTTTCTTCCGGGTACCGAGGTCTGGCTGTCCTCAAGAAATATCCGACTGAGGGTGCCATCATGCTAATTCACTCCCAAGTTCCTGGGACCCTTTGAGATCATGCAGCGGATCAACGCGGTCTCTTATAAGCTTCGGCTGCCCGCTACCCTCCGGATCCCCAACTCCTTTCACGTTTCTTTTCTGAAACCTGTGGTCCTCAACCGCTACTCTAAGACTCTTAGCCCTGCAGTTGCCTCCAGCGGTTGAAGTTAAGGAGATCCTGGACATCAAAAAAGAGGAAGAACCTTTTATTTAGTAGATTGGAGGGGGTTTGGTCCAGAAGAGAATCTCAATGCTCCTACCCTCATTAAGACGTTTATCACTCGTTCTGGTCCCAAGGAGAGGGGGGGGTAGGAGGGGGGATACTGTAACGTCTGTGGTCGCTGACCACGAACTCCTCCCATCCTGCCGACGCCTTTCTCTCAAGAGATGCCAGCACATGCGGCCGTCCTGTTCTGCAGTGACCACTAGGGTGCGTTTGCAAGCTCAGTCCAGCCTTAAAGAGCCAGAGCGCACACATGTGTGAGATTGAGCTGATTGCTACCAGAGCACCCTGGACTATAAGAAGGGCCCTGCCCCTACTTTCATTGCCTGAGCGTTGTTTGTACCTACCTGTGTCTGTCTTTGCAAATGGTCCCTTGAGTGTTTTCCAGTTCCAGTGTTTCCGTTCCTGCTACCTGTATCCTGTATCCCGTGCTACCGTGTTCCTGTGCTGTACAGTGTTGGAGTCGTGTTGTGTCACCTACTACACCCGCTGTGTTTCACCGCACCTGTTGCCTGCCTGCTGCCAGAGTTCCATCCGACCCTAAACCATCGCTACTGTCTGAATTGCCACAGGTACCTTATCCGAACTACAGACATTGACTTTGTAACCTGTTTGGCCAGCTGCTATACTGCTACGGCGGTACGGCCCAGTGCGTCCACACCCCCGTCGTGACAGTATATATAAATAATATAAAAATATTCTAAATATTCAGGATGATAACTGATTGATAGTCTGTTTTCTCTTTGGTTAGGTATACAAACTGGGTGAATCCTATATTGCAGATGACAGATGTTGTACACAAGAATTAATAATTATATATGTGATCACCATTAACAGATTATTACATTTGTTTGCTATTTTTTAGTGGTATTCTAAGTCTTAATCTAACTCTGATTGTTAAGTAACTAATGCTTTGGATGAAGACATGTTGCTTATGTTTAGTTTGTCAAGAAAAGATGAAATTTTTTTTATTTCATTCGTAAAGTTGAAATGCACAATTCCTATTTTATTATTGAATGATACACATAAACATACCACCTACAGAGCTGTCTTCAACTTAAACTTATAATTAAGGCTGAGTTTCCTTTGTTTACCTTGGTACATGTCACATTGTTGGCATCTACTAAACATGATAGAATACACAAGGGATGATTGATATTAATTAGAAGAAAGTGAAACAGTCTTCAAATGTCAAATGTTGTTTGGTAGATCTCACTGAATGAATGAACATTTTTGAAGATGTAATTCTAAAAGAAAATGAAATATGTTTAATTATTTGTAATTCATAGCAGATGGAAAAACAATTCAATCTGTTAAATCAATGTCTTCTGAAAGTATCTACAAACATTGTTCACAAACTGATGAATCAACAGATACCATTGAAAATATCAGGTTTACATTTTTAAACTTAGGTTTGTTATACTGTACTCTGTTGCTTGCAAATTAAGGATTTAAATGGAATTCTGTTTTAAAAAAAAAAAAGATAGTAGATCACATTTCTGCCTTACAGTCTTTGCTACTGTGGTATTTTAAGAGTGCAAATGGTGGGACCATGATCCAAATGGTGTTTGTATATGTGTGTCAATTACCTAACAATCTTCTATTTCTCACTACAGCACTGTTACATAATGATGAATACCTATACGAGTATAGACCATTGGCATGCGCCAAACAATAATGCGTCCACACAAATCATAAAGCAAATATCAATACCTATACCAGACTGTGAAGACTACTAGTATATCCAGAAAATGAAACACACATAGCACAAGTCATGTACCATGACAATATAAAATAAACTTTATTGAAATATACATAACACATTGGCCATCAAAATATAAAAACAATATAGCACCCAGTTAAAAAGGAGAGTATGGAGGAGCTGCGTGAATAATCCAATATATATGCTACCATACTATAAACATCCTGTGATGTGGTAACAAATGCAGATATCTATAGAAAAGATAATCATATAGATCAAGTATTTGGACAACAGAAGCACATAAATATATTTAGCACCTAACAGAAGAGCACACAATTGTGCATGCATGTAAGAGTATACAGCTAAAGCTCCAAGTTGCACCCAAAACAAAGACCATGCTTTATAAATAAAGGATAATGCACGAACCCATGGACTGCATGATAGGAAGCACGCAGGAACCCTCCACACTGACCGCCCCCGACGCACGTTTCGCCGTCAGCTTTCTCAAGGGGTACTGACTGATGGGATAGTGGTTGTTTTAAATATAAAATGCAGAGGGAGGGGACTACACGAATAGCCAAACACTAAGCAGTGTTCACAGCATATGGAGATCTGCAATCACAGATCAAATTACACCTACCATGCTGCAGGCACCATTAGGCTATGTTCACACGGGGTATTTTGCAGGAGGAATATCTGCCTCAAAACTCTGTTTGGAAGTCTGAGGCAGATATTCCTCTCCCCGCACGCCGATTTTCGCTGCGACTTTCGCGCCGCCTTTCGCCCGCGGCCATTGAGCGCCGCAGGCACAAAACAGCGCGAAATACACTTTCTCTGCCTCCCATTGAAGTCAATGGGAGGTCAGAGGCAGAAGCGCCCGAAGATAGGGCATGTCGCTTCCTCTTCCCACGAGGCAGTTTTACTGCTCGCGGGAAAAAGACGCCGACGCCTCCCATTGAAATCAATGGGAGGCGTTTTCGGGCCGTTTTTGCCGAGTTTTGCGACGCGGTTTCCGCGTCAAAAAACTCTGCAAGATACTCCGTGCGAACACAGCCCCAATGTGCACGGACGACGGAAGCCACATCCGTATCAGCTGACTTCTGTTAGGTGCTAAATATATTTATGTGCTTCTGTTGTCCAAATACTTGATCTATATGATTATCTTTTCTATAGATATCTGCATTTGTTACCACATCACAGGATGATTATAGTATGGTAGCATATATATTGGATTATTCACGCAGCTCCTCCATACGCTCCTTTTTAACTGTGTGCTATATTGTTTTTATATTTTGATGGCCAATGTGTTATATATATTTCAATAAAGTTTATTTTATATTGTCATGGTACATGACTTGTGCTATGTGTGTTTCATTTTCTGGATATATGGCAGTAAACATTCCATCTCCAGAAATCTTTTATGCAAAATTAGTAATATTATATCTTTCAAGAAAGACATTCAGGCATCTTCCGAACTTGCTCAAAAAAACAACGATCACAAAATCTTGTGGCAGAGCGTTCCATAGTCTAAATACTCTTAAACAATCTCTGTTTAGGTGTCATAGCAGTAATTTTTGGCCCTTAAATGAATGTGTAACATGGTTATCTGAAATCAGAGGTAGAAAAGTCTGATATAGAAGGGTTGACCCATTAGGATAACCTCTCTTTATATTTTCTACTCGGTGATATGTATGTCATAGAGGTGGTCCCCTGCTCAGGACCCACCCTACTAGCCAGAGTGGAGAGCAGCTGCAAGAGTAATTCCAATTTTGGAGTGTCCTGAAAGCAGAGTCAGTTCTACTTTGAGCTGAAAACCTTAAAATACTGCCCTAGTTTGGTTGTTAGGGATGTGCTACCTGACTACCTCATATAAATGGCTGAAGCTGTTGGGACATGTACCGAAAGTGTCTCCAATTTCATTGTGCTAATAGTAGAAAAGCAGCTTCGCAGAATTCATGTATTGCCATTTCCCATGTCAGCCCTTGTTATTGCCCAGGAGCATTCCGGTTTCAGCAAATGTAGCTTATATTTGTATATGGAGAGTTATTACATTTACCAATATTCTTTCTGCCCTAGTTCCTCTTGACTTTTAAGTTCTCTGCATGCATTTATTCAATGGGAACCTTCATTGTTTATTTCTAGTGGATAAAAATCGGTCCTGGACACACAGGTGTGCAACAGAACTTTAATAACTGTACTGTAACTGTATTCACATGACCTGTATTCACAAAATAGCCTTTAATTGCAGAAACGGAAATAAACCTTCTTGTGTTAAGGACACGGCCAATTGTCAGCTATTGCTTCAATGCATTAAACGCATACATTTTTTATTTTATTTGAAGGAATGCAAAAAAAAAAACAGTTTTCGATTTGTTTTTTTTTATGCTGTCCACGCGAGAACCCAGCCTAATAGTAAGTGACCCCGTGTACCTCAAATTAGTGTTATTAATGTTAGGCCCATGGAATTGCTAATGTGAGACAAGGAGGTACTAAGTTAGTAACCCTATGTGCCTTACACTAGCAATCTTATGTTGTTTTTTTTTTTTCATTTTTAATAAAATTCCCACAGCCAGTGCAGTGCACACACACACACACACACACACACACACAGAGATGGTCACAATGACACTGAGGTAGGTGGTCCTTGCCTGCGACAATGATGCATTTCCACCATGCCTGTGCTTCTCTCTGTCTATACATTCCCTTCCACATAGCTCCCTTCCTCCTGGCTTTCTCCCTTCCTTGATCTGTTAGTCACTCACAATGTAGAAGAGGATGTTAGAAGCTAAGCATGCTTACATTCTGCAGCAGAGAAGGGATGTTCCCCGGTCTGCCACTGGCTCTTATCCCGGCTGGATGAGGATGAGTCCAGAAGGTGCCGCAGCCGCATGGCGGCATAGCTAAAGATACCAATGCTTCCCTCCTGATCTGCATAGCAGGGGTCTGGACAGGTGGCGTCTGCGGTCCAGAATTGTACCGCGGCCCGCAAGTTGGGTGCCCCTGGTCTAGACCATTATGTGCCGTGGTCACTATTGACTGTGGTATGTAAGGGGTTATATGGCCAGGATCAGAGTTATCTCCAATCCCGGGCATTACTACAGGCTTCAAATCATTAACAATACCAAACAGTAATGTACTCCCTTTTTCAATTCTGCATTGCTCCTAGGCCACTGATCCCATGGTCCCATGTTACATCTTGTTTTCATCGGCGGTGCGATGAAGTTTCATGCACAGATGAATAACGGTGTGCGACACTGGACCAAGCTGACAATAGCATTGAAATCAAAAGGTGAGTACAATATTGCTTATTATTTTAGTGATTTGGGTGTTTTAGTGAAAGAGTGTTCTACAAATTAGAAGATGTTTAAAAGTGAATGCAGTCTTTTTTTACATGTATTTTTGTCCTTTTGCTTGGCTGTTTCCATTACTCCCGTAGAACAGAAAGGAGAGAGCCACGAGAATACGAGGCCCCCTCTCCACTAGTTCCTGCCTGGAATTGGCAGCTTGCGGCCGCCACACCAGGCAAAATGGCTATCGTGTGGCCCCCATTCTTAATATAGGTGTGGGTCCATAAGCTAGAACCCACATCTATCAGACATTTATGGCATATTCTGTGGATATACCATAGATGTCTAAGTTGGGAATATTCTTTTTAAAGGTCAAATTCAGACAAAAATAATTATTTGACAGGTCATAAATATACCACAATCGAAAGAACATGTGACAACATTGATGTAGACAATCAAAATAGTGTTTATTAACATACTTGACAAAGACCTCTGTTAGGTGTCGATATGTCGTATTTATGTGATGGTCGTGTTTATATACCCTATTTTGATCGGCTGCATGGATTCTGTCACATATTCTTTAGATTTTGGAATATCTTTGGATCCGGTTGTGGGATTGCTGGAGGTTTTGGTGACTGTTGCATCCTAATATCTGTGGTTATGGTCCTTATATGCACTTCTTGCGAGTGCTACTAGCAACTGTGTCATAAGTATACAACAACAGATTTAATTTTATGGAAATATCTGATAATGTTGTGTCAGAGATTTCCAGTAATACAAACCTCTTAGTGGCTTTGAATTAGTTGGCTGCCCCATAATGTAGGAAAGCAGTAGTGGTCTGAACTCACACACTGTTGTGATCACTTAACATGTTTCATTGACATGCCAGACAATAACTTTTGTGTGATTTTCCTATTTAGATTTACCACACATATAAAGTTTGCAAGTGAAAGCTCACATTATGTTCATTTGCTTGGCGTTCCACATAGACACAGATGAAAATCTAAAAATAATAGACATGTTTACACCAGCAACTTTTTTTTAATGACTTTTTGGCAGGACTTATATTGCTTTTATAGTTACCACACAACAAACATCAGTGTTACTGATATTAATACTACCTTAAGGGGATAATAAAATGTATAAATAAGGTGGATGAAGAATACACTTATGTGAAACTGTTGCATGCAGCACATTTTAACTGAAGATCCAGTTTTATTACAAAAAAAAAAAGAGAGAAACGACCAGATGGTGTACATTTAACAATTGAGAGATTGGACCGTATTTACAGTGGAACCCTGGGATCTTCTAGAAACAAAATTAAAAATGAAACAACTCTGTGATAAAAAGTTAGAAACTTAAAAAAACCACAGTTCTGAGATTAAAAAATGAGAATTACCAACAAGAAGTACATTTGTATAACTGGAAGTGCCCCAGAAAGTACTATAATATGTCCTTGATGCTACACTAAAGAAGATGTAAAATAGAAATTGCTAATGCTTTGCAAATTTTAGTAATGTATTATATAAGAAACATAAATCTTAACTCTGGTGAGGGCGGGGGTACTGGGACCGGGTGGCACAGGAGGATGTCTGTCTGAAAATCGTAGAGCAGAACCGCTGGGTGGCTGCTTCTTATTTCACTAACTCTCTGAGGCAATGAGTAGCTGCTTCAACTTGGGGTGCTAATGTGTATATAGTAGGGGGCATGTGTGTAGTGTGTGCATGCATGTATGTTGTGACTTAGGGTGCCATTATTTGGCCACTGTGTGACCCAATTTAGTTGATATTGTATGACTTATTATTTCTGCATTGAAAGACATTGATTAATATTTTGGCATTGTATTGAACTATTATGTTAAGATCATATGGTACTATATAAATATTATAAAAGAGAGTGCAGCACATACAATAAGGCTCTATTCATACTTCTATTATTTATTTTCTTTCAGGTTTTCATTGCTCTATGAGGGCCAGAATAGCATAGCATACAGCACTTTTTTATTCTGCAAAATGAAGAAGTAATAATCTCTGATCCATTATAAGTAAAAATTAAAATAATTAAAAATAATGTTTATGCTCTAGGTGAACTCTATTTACCGTTAACCATACAATAGACAAGGGCTTCTCAATCTTCTTCCACTGAAGCATCACAACCAGAATATGCTGATACCTAGACCAAAGCTGTCTTTAGCCTTTTTGGGGGCCAGGGCAAGGGTTAATGATGGGGTCCCCCGGCACTTCAAAAAAATCAACAATGACGTGAGAAATTTACGGTACAGCACAGGCAAACACACATATATGAATAACATAAAACATTTACCATACAGGGCTGAGCTTAACCTTTGACTTGAATGGCTGCTTGATCCCCTTGCTCCTGCATCCTTTCTGCTCTAAACGGCACACAACGCCTGTTACCTGAACATATCTACCTGGATCTTTTCCTTCACCTGTACTGCACTCGGTGGGACACTTTTTAGGCGACTCAGAGCCGAGATCTTATGTGGGGCTGCTATAACGGCTATCGGGCCATCTTACCGCCTCCATCCGTGAAAGTCCAGCCGTGCAGCATTGGCATACCTCCCAACCGTCCTGGATTCAGGGGGACAGTTCCGGACTGGGCGGTGTCCCGTTGTCCTTGGCGGCAGGTAGTATGCCCTGGTATAAACTGTATCTGCATCCTCAGGATGCCAAACAGTTGAATCCAATGCAAAAGCAGGGCACTAACAGCTCTCTGCTTCAGCATTCAACTATGCTTTACCTTACACTGTTATTCATGGGCACAGTGTATGGTACTATTATATTCAGGAGCACAGCGTATGGTGCTATTATATTCAGGGGCACAGTTACATAGTTACATAGTTACATATAGTTACATAGTTTGTACGGTTGAAAAAAGACACATGTCCATCAAGTTCAACCAAGGGATGGGAAAGGGGAAGTGGGATGGGAAAAGGGAAGGTATAAATTTCTACACATAGCAGTTAATATTTTTTTGTTCTAGGAAATTATCTAAGCCTTTTTTAAAGCCATCTACTGTCCCTGCTGCGACCAGCTCCTGCGGTAGGCTATTCCATAGATTCACAGTTCTCACAGTAAAGAAGGCTTGTCGCCTCTGCAGTTTGAACCTTTTTTTCTCCAGACGGAGGGAGTGCCCCCTTGTTTTTTGAGGGGGTTTTACATGGAACAGGATTTCACCATATTTTTTGTATGCGCCATTCATATATTTATATAAGTTAATCATGTCCCCCCTTAGTCGTCTTTTCTCAAGGCTAAATAGGTTTAGTTCTTTTAATCTTTCCTCATAACTTAGATTCTCCATGCCCCTTATTAGCAGTGTATGATACTATTTTATTGTGGGGCATAGAGTGTGGCATCATGAAAATGTTATCTTCGTTTATAGGTGCAGAAATGTTGGAAAAGTGGGGAGCCGAAGACACCTGAGCGGCAAACTCTGCAGAAATGGCTCGTGGCCAGGAGGCATCGTCATGGAGGTTTGGACTAGATGGAAAAGAAAAGAGAACAAGAACGACTCTAATCTGAGAAGACGTCACCTGTGAGTCACTAAGTGTAAATGTTTCTTCTCCCTATGACTAATCTGTACTGTAATCACTGTATGATCTGCAGTGAGATGAATGGGTGCATCATTCTGTTTTGTGAAACACCGACTCCTAGCATATCCTTACCATTGTTCAGGCCATAATGGGAGCTGTAGTTTTATGTTGTACAAACCTATATGGCAGGGGTAAAACGGAATTTGCAAATTATCTCTCTACTGAGTCGTATTTGTGCTTGTGCTGTATATATGTACTGAGATTTGTTCTGGTGCTGTATTAATGTACTAAGCTTGGTTTTGGTGCTAAATTTATGTACTGAGCTTGGTTCTGGGGCTGTATTTATGTCCTGAGCTTGGGTCTGGTACTGTATTTATGCACTGAATTCTGTTCTGGTGCTGTGTATATGTACTGAGCTTGGTTCTGGTATTGTATATATGTACTGAGCTTTGTTCTGGTGCTGTAGCTATGTACTGAGCCTGGTTCTGTTATTGTATTTATGTACTGAGCTTGGTTCTGTATTTATGTAGTGAGCTTTGTTCTGGTGTAGTATATATGTACTGAGCTTTGTTCTGGTAATGTATTTATGTACTGAGCTTGGTTCTGGTACTGTATTTATATACCGAGCTTTGTTCTGGTGCTGTATTTATGTACTGAGCTTGGTACTTGTGCTGTGTGTATATATATATATATATATATATATATATATAGCGATCAAAAAAGTAGGCAGCACACCATCGGATTTAGTGAAAAAGTGGGTACTTTATTAACCCTAAGTGCAACGTTTCAGCTCTATCCATTAGAGCCTTTCTCAAGCAAATGACAAGTGGAACAGCAGTGGTATAAAACAGGTTCTCAATTGGAACAGCAACTTAGATTTTCAATTCTAGATCGCATTCCACTACCTAGAAGGGGCGGGGACAGGACTAAACTCCTGAAACTAAGAGAACTCCAATGGATTGGGAAACTTGACACTTTAAAACCAAGGGGTTTAAATGTTGATTTCGCGTTAGGTGGTCTGATGTAGACCCCCTACATTGAGTCCCAGGGGTGGTATGTTCTGACCTCCTGTTCCGTATATTTGACAAGAATGTTTTATTGAATATATACTAACTCTATTTCTCTTTTTTTAGATGAAGATTCATCTTTTGGGATATCACTTATGTGGATCGGTTGGATCATTGTTTTACATCTTTTTTATGACTGATTATCCTGGTGTTATGTTGTATGGTACTGTTTTATTAAAATTTATGCAGTCTAGGTCCGAAGATGACTGGTGGTGATTATTGACATATATGGTTCCATGTGACCATGACCCGTCTTGGACATAAGTGCTCTCCGGTTTCGCTCTCTATACACGTCCTATGTTGCGATTGGGGAGGTTTGGGATTGCACTAAAACGCATTTGTGTGTTTTCTACACACACTTGTGACAGTGCCTTCCCTGTATGTGAGTGACAGGGATCGGCGTGCTGCTGATCTATGTCCTCCTGCCCTCCTCTTAGCATGTTGTGGACGGTGTCTCCCCTTACTGGATAAGAGCTTCTCTAAATGTCGGGGTCCGTGATATCCGTGGACCTCTATGTCTACCACCTTAGTCTATTCTCGGTTCACCAATGTCTGTTTGATTTGTAGGCATATTGCCTACAAAATCGCCTTTACCTTCTTATAGCCAGTACCTAAGATGGCGCCTATACACTCAGTTGCGCAGTGCGCATGCGCCCAGTATGTCACTCGTTTGGGTGACCCTTGCCCTCAGCAACATGTCCGCGCATGCGCGGTTGCGCCTTGTGGACGCCGCTATGGCGGCTGTATGATCTGACATCCCCAGGTGATATCCTTTTTTAACTTGTTTTGATTTCATGATTATATACACATGTGTTGATATCATCACTATTTACACTTATTAGATGCATTAACGTGTTAGTGTATCCCTCAGCACTTTCTGTACTATTGTTCTCTGTCTATATGTGTATGGATATATCACCACTATTGATTTGCTTACACTGTATTTACATTTTTATATAGTATGTCTTGATTTGCACTTTATTACTGTTATTAATTGTTCCAATTGAGAACCTGTTTTATACCACTGCTGTTCCACTTGTCATTTGCTTGAGAAAGGCTCTAGTGGATAGAGCTGAAACGTTGCACTTAGGGTTAATAAAGTACCCTCTTTTTCACTAAATCCGATGGTGTGCTGCCTACTTTTTTGATCGCTGTTGATATTGAGAGTTTTGGTCTGCTCCCTGGGGCCTGCACCCACACTCTTTGACCGGTGCTGGATCCTTGTTTGTTTTTGTATATATATATATATATATATATGTATATATATATATATATATATATATATATATATATATATATATATATACTGAGCTTGGCTGTATATATGTACTAAGCTTTGTTCCGTTGCTGTATCTACCGTGTTTCCCCGATAGTAAGACACCCCCGATTGTAAGACGTATCGGGGGTTTCAGGGGGGTCGGCTAATATAAGCCGTACCCCGAAAGTAAGACATATGTCTTACTTTCGGGGAAACACGGGGGTATTGCCGCCTCCTGCCCACTTCCGCGCCGCCCCCCTCTCCATACGTCACCGCGCCGAAATACGGTAATGCAGGATAAAAGTTAAAGAAATTCATACTTACCCGGCCGTTGTCTTGGTGACGCGTCCCTCTCTTCACATCCAGCCCGACATCCCTGGATGACGCGGCAGTCCATGTGACCGCTGCAGCCTGTGATTGACCTGTGATTGGCTGCAGCGGTCACATGGCCTGAAACGTCATCCAGGGATGTCAGGCCGGATGTCGAGAGGGACGCGTCACCAAGGCAACGGCTGGGAAACCGGACTGGAGGAAGCAGGAAGTTCTTGGTAAGTATGAACGTCTTTTCTTTTTTTTCCAATATAAGACATACCCCGAAAGTAAGACATAGTGGGGCTTTTGGGGATAAAAAGAAAGTAAGACACTGTCTTACTTTCGGGGAAACACGGTATGTAGTGCGCTTTGTTCTGGTGCTGTATATATGTACTGAGCTTTGTTCAGGTATTGTATTTAATTTATGTACTGAGCTTAGTTCTGGTGTTGTACTTATGTACTGAGCTTGGTACTGGTTGTTTTTTATAAACTGAGCTTTGTTCTGGTGCTGTATTTATGTACTGAGCTTTGTTCTGGTGCTGTATATACGTAGTGAGCTTAGTTCTGATACTGTATATATGTACTGAGTTTGGTTCTGGCACTGTATATATGTACTAAGCCTGGTTCTGGCACCGTATCTGTGCATTAGCCAGGAGATTTGTTGCGGCTTACTGTGCACGCCGCACTATCATCCACCTTTCTGACAGTGCACAGCCTAACTAAATGGGCTGAGCACGTTTAAGATATTGAATGTGCGCATATAGGTCCATACATAATGGGTGAGTTTAAAACCGCGTGGCCGATGCTCTGGCTGGGGATTTCACTCCTAGAGGGAGCCCCAATGGCGATATCTACAGGAGGGGTTAGCGCTATCTTCAAGGGGGTGTGACGCTATCTACTAGGGCACTGTGGCACTATATGGGAAATATCTACAGGGGAGACTGTGGTGCTAGCTACATGGAAGCTGTGTGTGACCCTAGCTACATGGGCACTGTGGCACTATCTATGAGGGCACTGGCACTCTATATGTGGGTACTGGCACTTTATATGTGGACACCATGGCACTTTATGTGGGCACTGTGGTACTATCTACATTGGGCACTGTGGTAGTATGTGGGCACTATCTACAGTGGGTACTGTGGCACTATTTACAAGGGCATTGTGTCACTATAGGTTATTATACTGTATGGGGCAGCTAATGGGGCATTATAGTGTATGGGGCATCTGTGTGGGCATTATACTGTATGGGGCAGCTATAGGGCATTATACTGTAGGGGAGAATTTGTGTAGACATTATACTGTATGGAGGCATCTGTGTGGGCATTATACTGTATGGGGGCATCTGTGTGGCTTTATACTGTATGGATGCATCTATGGGGGCATTATACTGTATGGGGGCAGCTATGGGGGCATTATACTGTGTGGGGGCAGCTATTTGTCATTATACTGTGTGGGAGGCACAATGGGGTACTATACTGTGGGGGGGCAGCTATAGTGGCATTATAGTATGTGGGGGTTCTATAAGGGCATTATACTGTGGGGAGGCACTATGGTGGCATGATACTGTGTGTGCTGATCCGGGTATGTATGGGCGGATTTAGAGGTGTGGTTTAAAATGAACGCTACACGCGCCACATCAGTTATCCCTCTTTGGGATACTTGAAAGTTTGGAGGTATGCATCGAGCCTGTGGAGTGCCTTGCATGTCTGCCCACTTTCTATGCTGGTCTCTGAGACATTTATTACAAGAGCCAGAGCCTATGTGAAAGTTGGGGCCTACTCCACTTTGCTGCCTCGAGCTCCATTTCCAGCGTGATGGCTTTCCCAGGACTTCAAATACTCACCACCACAGTTCGGCCTCACATATCTGCTCCCCGGCTGTAGAAGACCACCAGCATTGCTGTCCTTTTGGATCTGAGGCCTCTCGGCGTGGAGACAGTACGGGCTTGTCATGGCTGCCACCGTGCAGGTGGCTTTTGGTATCTTCAGATAGGCCCATATAATTTTCAAGAGATTGAATCCCCCACCAGGACACGATAAAGTCTTTATATGCCTATGTTAACTCTCTCAAAGTACTCTTTATATTGAGGGTTAATGAGCTTTGATTAGATTCTTTCACTGAAAAAAACTCTTTTGCTTCTGAGACGCATTGTTCAGTATTTAAAGGGAATGTGTTGCCAGAAAAACATGTTTTTTTTTTAAAAATTAAACATTTAGTGTGTGGGTGATTAAACATTGTTCAAATGTTTTTTATTTTTTTCACGAGTCAGGAAATAGTCAGGAAATATTATAAATTAATTCTAATTTATAATACTACCCATTTTTGGTCACTAGATGGAGCTATTCCCAAAATTGCAGCATTGCAACAATGGGTTAAAAGCCCTCGCTCTAGTGAGCTCTCAGCATCCCCCCCTCCTTTATCCTGGCTAGTGCCGGGATAAACGAGGGGTTTGAACGGTGTAACCTCCTACGCTGTGTGTCGCCATTTTTTGAGCTAACACACAGTGTAGTAGGTTTACATACAGTAGTAAACACACACAAACACGAACATACATTGAAATCTCTTACCTGCTCCTGCCGCCGCGGCTCCCTCCGGCCCGTCCGCTCCGTTTGCTGCCGCTGGTCCAAGTGCACAAATCCGGAAGCCGCGACCGGAAGTAGTAATATTACTGTCCGGCCGCGACTTCCGGTCCACAGGAAAATGGCGCCGGACGGCGCCAATTTCGAATTGGACTGTGTGGGAGCGGCGCATGCGCAGTTCCCACACAGACGCCGTACACTGAAGTCAATGGGACGGGAGCCGTTCGCAGTCCCTATGGGACTGTGGCTGCCATATTCCATGTCTGTATGTGTCGTTAATCGACACAGACAGAAATGGAACAAAAAATGGCAGCCCCCATAGGGAAGAAAAAGTGTAAAAATAAGAAAAAGTAAAACACAAACACACAAATGAATATAAACGTTTTTAATAAAGCACTAACATCTTTAACATATAAAAAAATAATTTGTGATGACACTGTTCCTTTAACACATCTGACAAAAAAATTGCCATTTTAAGCCGTTTTCTAGGTATATATAGCAACCTTACAATAGCCAACCGCTCCAAAGTAGAGGGTGGGGTGTCCATAATACATCCCAAAACGCACTCCATAGGAGTCCCTTGCAACACAGGTCCATAGGCCTCCTGAATCACCTTCAGTACATCCATCCAGTACGTGGTTAACTGTGGGCAGGACCACAAAATATGCGTATGGTCAGCCCCCTCTTCCGCGCATCTGGGGCATTTCGAATCACTCCTTACCCCAATATGAAAAATAAATTTAGGAGTCCTGTATACTCTATGGATAATATATAATTGAGAAAGGCGCCCAGCCTCACTAAGAGAAATATTCGGAACTGCTTTCATAATATCTATCCATTGTTCTTCAGAGATGGGACCCATATCTCTTTCCCATTTTTTAGAAGCCATCAGGGGGTATTTATCAAAAAATTTACTGATCAACAACTGATAAATATGTGAAATAACCCCCGATGTATCACTCCCGGTATGTAAAACAGACAACACCCCATCTGCGTGTATTGCCAAATCCACCGTCTTCTTCTGGGCATCAAAAGCATGTCTTATCTGTAAGTATTGATAGAGGGATTTTCGAGGTAATTCAAACTCCTCTTGGATCTGTTGATAAGTTTTAAATACGTCCTCCTGGAGCAACTGTGAGACATAAAGGATGCCTCTTGCTTTCCAACCCTCAAATCCTTCAAGAGAGAAGAATTCCGGAAGTGCCTTATTCCCCCATAAAGGTGTAAAAATTGTGCAAACCCCCATATCTCTAATAGCTCAAACCTTATCCCATACTTTACGCATTAGTGTATATGTGGGTGTATTCCTGCCCGCCAACATAGAGTGACCTGCCTCCAAAACTGAGAATAAAACAGATGGTCCAAACTGTGCCTGTAGAATCGATCCATTGGATCCCTTTGATATAATTTCCCCCCACCCCTTAAAGTGCTGACATTGGGAGGCAAGAAAATATATCCAAGGGTTGGGTAGGGCCAAAACACCATCATGCTTTGCGCGCTGTAGAATTTCTAATCTAATTCTTGAGCGACCCTTCCACCTTATTAGGTCCCTAAAAAGTGCATTAATATAATAAAAGTTGCGTAATGAGATCCATACAGGGGAGTTATGTAAAATATACAATAATTGTGGCATTAGGATCATCTTAATAAGATTGACCCTACCCACAACTGTCAGATGTAATTTACACCAGGCCATTATTTTCATTTTAAATTTGACCAGAAGGGGTTGCAAATTGAGAGCAACATATTCAGAAGGGGAGGTCGAGATCTTGATCCCTAAATATTTAAGATGTTTAGCGCGTCCTACAGGTACCCCGTGCACCTCTGGTATAGAGCACATTGAATCCACAGGGAGCAGATGGGATTTATCCCAATTTATTTTAAACCCAGACAATGCCCCAAATTTCTCAATTAGGGATATTGTTTCTGCCAGAGATCTACCCACATCCCCCAAGTATAGAAGCATATCATCTGCATAAAGCGCTACCTTTTCTTGCACCGAGCCATACAAGAAGCCCTTAATATCATCTGACACACGTATGCGCGCTGCCAAGGGCTCTAATGCCACGGCAAACAGGAGGGGCGATAATGGGCATCCCTGTCTAGTCCCTCTTTCAAGAGCAGACCGGGGAGACAATCCTCCATTTGCCTGTATTCTGGCTGTAGGGCAAGAATACAGGACCTTAATCCATGCTATAAAAGATGGTCCAAAACCCATAGCCTCCAAGGTGCACCAAAGATATTGCCATTCCACACTGTCAAATGCTTTGGCAGCGTCCAGTGAAAAAATGGCTCTTTCGCCTACATTGTCTGCCCTCAGCCGAAGATTTAAAAATAAACGTCTCAAATTCATGTCTGTCGATCTAGCAGGCATAAAACCGGTCTGATCCGGGTGTATAATGGTAGAAATAACACCATTCAACCGCAGAACTAATGCCTTTGCCAGAATCTTAACGTCAGATGTTAATAATAAAATCGGTCGATAAGAATCAGCTAATCAGATAAGAATCTTTCCAGGGTTTCGGCAAGACCCCAATAATGGCTTCTTGCATAGAAGCCGGCAAAGAACCACAATCCAATGAATAATGAAATACTTCTAATAATTTGGGCAAGAGCACCTAAGAATATTTTTTATAAATTTCAACTGGTAGCCTGTCCGCCCCAGGTGCCTTATCATTAGCCATCTGTTTGACCACTTCTTCCAGTTCCTCCAACGTGAGTGGAGAATCCAGAAGTGCCTTGGCGCTTGCTGACAGCTTAGGGAGCTCTGCTTTATTTAAGAATGTATAAATATCAGATGTAGATGGATGCACCTTGGAGGTATATAGGTCTCAAAACTTTTACAACTTCCAAGTTCCCTGTAACTAAATGGCCCTCTGCCGTTTTTAAAGCAGTGATATGTGTTACCCCCTGTTGTGCCTTTGCTACCACTGCTAGCATATGACCAGCCTTTTCTCCTTCTTCAAAGGTATTCTGTGCAAAAAACTGCCGTTTTCTGCTCGCTACAGCTAACAGATGTAAATTAAGTGCCTCTTGTGCTCTTCGCAAACTAATTTGCTGCACCACAGTAGGATTTTAAATAAATGCCGCTTCTGCCTTACTCATTTCTTCATGTAATCTCGCATCCTCCACCCTAGTAGCTGTTTTGTGCCTGCTAATTGCCTGCATAAACAGGCCTCTCAAATACGCCTTCATTGCATCCCATACATAGGGAACAGAAGAAGAGCCACAATTAATTTGAAAATAGTCCTCTAGCCTTTGGGCAATGAAACCTTGCCCATCAACCAAAGTCAGCCAGAAAGGGTTCAGCTTCCAGATTCTCGGGCGTCGGGGACTCTGGTTTTTAATATCAACCGTGACCCTAATTGGAGAATGATCTGATAACGTTCTAGGTAGATACTCCACCTGATTAACTAAGGGCATCATACCCTCATTCCCCAAGGCCAGATCTATACGGGATAAAGAAGAATACGTGGATGAACAGCAGGAAAACTCCCGTTCACGAGGGTGTTGTAATCTCCATATATCCCACAATCCTATTTCTTGTACCAATGTACCAAATGGAGTCCCAACCTTCCCTTCACTCCTGTCCCCCTCTCTACATTTGTCCCAGTTGGAATCAAGAATATTATTGAAATCCCCGAGTAGGAGCAAAGGTATCCCTGGTTTATCCGCCACAAAAGACATGGCCTTTAATAAGACTCTATTACAAAAAGGAGGAGGTATGTATATAGATATTATTATAAACATTTTTGAATATATGGTACAAAGTACACAAATATATCGACCTTCTGCGTCCACCTCCATATCCAGACAATTAAATGGAATCTGTTTATGTACTAAAAAACTTACTCCCCTAGAATATACTGAGTATGTAGAGTGACCACTAAATCCCACGCACCTCCTCTTTAGCAGTTATCATATGTGTCTCTTGCAGACAATCGCCGGCTGGTTCTCACTAATAAGTTGAAAAATGGCCTGACGTTTTGTGGCATCAGCCATTCCCCTAATATTCCAACTAATAAATCTGCCTGAATTCACTATATTTAGAATAAAACACAATATTTAGCCGTACATGTGTCATCTGTAAACAGCGGTGTACAATCCAACTAGGTGCCGACTTTATTCCCAAAATCCCCCCAAAAGAAAACCCCACATATAAACATAGTAAACCTCTCTCACCGAGAGAGTGGGCGTTGAGATTCCTACTGATGAAATATACAAAACCACAATAGAATGGTACAGATCGTATGACCATTTTATCTAAACACGTATCCTGCATTAAAAATATAACAATAAACTTGCAGGGCATAAAGCCCATCAGTGCTGCCTGAGAGACCAGTAAATAGCAACAGATTAGATCACATATTCATTCCTTTACATTTCATTAATCAAAATACAGGATATATGACCAGCAAAATAGGATATATGAAACATATTTCAGGGCGTCTTGACACATAGTTGCCTCTCGTGTCCATCAAGCCATTGCATGGCCACTTGCGGATTTTCCAAAAAATTAATTCCTCTCAAAGCTGCGACACGCAACTTCGCTGGGTATAGCATAGAATACGCCACTTGAAGATTTCTCAGCCTCTTCTTGACATCTAGAAATCTCGCTCTTTTACGCTGTACTTCTGCTGAATAATCCGGAAATATGGACATTTTTCCACAATTTATAACCAGATCCGGGCATTCCCTCGCTTTTCGTAGAATAATATCCTGGTCTTTATAGTGTAGTAACTTAGCCAGTATAGGCCTCGGTGGGTGCCCAGGTGGAAATGGGCGAGTCGACACATGGTGAGCCCGCTCAATAGCAAATAATGGTGTGAAGGTGTCATCCCCAAAAGAAGTACGCAGCCATTTTTCCAGATATTCCGTGCAGTTCAGACCTTCCGATTTTTCCGGTATTCCAATCAGTCTGACATTATTACGACGTAACCTATTTTCTAGGTCGTCGGTTTCCTTAAATAAGGCAACAATTTCTTGTGTCGATTTTTTTGAATCTTTCATGGTTTTAAACATATTATCTTCCAGGTCTGTGACCCGTCCCTCCACTTCACCTAATCTCTCATTAACTTTTTGCATATCGTGCCTAATAATAGCGATATCTTCCTTCATGGCACCCACCTTCAGATTCAAGGTAGACAGTGTGGAATTGCAGTAGTTAATAGCCAAGAAAACGTCTCTTAATGTAGGCTCACCTCCCTCCATTGCCTGCTGCACAGATATCGACTCCCGCCTTGATTCACCAGCCGGCTTCTCAGCTGCCCTGGAGGCCATAGCACTCACTGCTGCAGTCCCATCGAGAACAACAGGATCAGGAATATGCTGCTCCCAGTGCACCTTTCCCTGGGCTCATTTGCAGCACGGGCAAAACGCTCCAGTCTGTCCGCGATCGTAACCACCGGCTCCACCGGCTCAACATGCTGCACAGCCCGCATTTCCCCCCCATCGCCATCTTGCAGATCCTGGTCCACCGGTCTCTGAGTACGTCGTGCCTTACTTCTGGTCATGTTTCAGCTCACCAACCCTCATTCACCGCAGCAAGTGAAAATCAGCGGAGGTACAGCAATCCAGGTATGTTTCGCTAAATATAGATCACCTCAGGCAGAGTATCGGATAGTTTAAGGCGTTCTCTGCAGGAGCTCACCAACGTGCGGCTCTCTACATGCTCAGCAAGCCACGCCTTAAAAAAACAAAATCAGGATTTGTAACGTTCCCAGATATTCGATACCGAGCCGATTCCCGTTGCTTCCTTCCAATTTTCCTTATAGTATAATATAGAAGAAGGAATTACCCCTGAATGCATCAATGGTAATGTAAACTTTGCATGTTTCCTGTAGGGCCAATAAATTACTTTGTATGACTATGTAAGTGAGGGTCATACTCTAGATGAGTCTACCAGTATACTAACTACCCTGATAGTACAATTGAATTGATGGGATGAATAAGGATGATCAGGAACTGAGTAACAGATAAATATACGTGAACACCTATTCCTGTTCATTAAATAGAACAGATGACAGGTAAAGTTGATATATTAGTTAGCAAATATGACACTTCTGCCTATAGCAGATATATAACTGTCAACTCTACGAGACTCATTCTAACCATGTCTGAGTCCACGCAGCTAAGATTGAGAGCAATATCTTCATATGTAAACTATAGTTGTCTGTCATAAATCTATCTAGAGCAAACAAATAATAGACTTATATACAAGTACTGAAGGACTTGAATCATTTGAGATATAAGTGGGCATTCTGAGTATTGCCTTATGAAAAGAAGAAACCTACATCAAAACAACAACACTGTTGAATAGTTGTTCAGACTATACACAATAATTGATGTAACCACAAGCCTATAGGGGAGATGCATAAACACCCCACTAATAAGATAATCGACCCAATGAAGCGCTTGGAATCACGGAGGGGGATGACGTAAGTGAACCTACCAGCTGAGTGGCTGTCGCACGGCCGAGTCTCCGGATGGGGAGGGTCTAACTGACATAGAAAAATATGCAAAAATGAAGTGTTCGCTGCAACTGACAAACACCAATGAGTCAGATCACTAAAACTTCTGACATCTCCCAGATGAACCTGATATAGGGTCAAACGCGTAGGAGGAGGAGTTGCTCACTGCACTCTGAAAATATTTAGGCATATTAGGGAATTCCGGCTCTTAGAAGTTTTATCAGGTTTGAATGCAGACCTGATAATAGATAGGACAGGGCACGAACAGTAGTGAACAATTGCACTACATGACAGAGTTTGCCATGACCTAACACTGGCTACAGAGCACAGCAACCGATGCCCCATTGACATCTATATGTTGTGTATGTCAGCGTATGTCTCGTAATAAGCGTGTGATGTTCCATGTTTTAACCATGTTTTATAAATAAATCCTTCTTCGATATTATACTATAAGTGAAATTGGAAGGAAGCAACGTGAACCAGCCCGGTATCAAATATCTGGGAACGTTACTAAAACGGTTCTCACCGGTTTGTTAGTGGATCCTCGGTGATGTCTGGGAGATGGTGCGTGGAACCCAGGCAACGTTTGGCACAGTGGGTAGAGGCGGTCGGATGGAAAGGCAGAAGTCAGGACAGGCAGCAGACGTCGTAACGGGTATGGAAGCAATAGGTCAAGGCAATATTTCCAGTCCACTAGGTACCATAATCTCCCCCGTGTTCGTTTGACATCCAGGATCTCTTTAATTTCAAATTCGGCATCAGCCGCAGGAGCAGCATGGACAAGAATTTTTTTTGAAAATCGGTTGAGTATAGTGGGTTTAAGCAGAGAAATGTGGAAGGAATTAGAGATTTTCAGAGACTGAGGAAGGCGAAGTCTGAAAGTTACTGGATTGATTTGTTTTGTTATCGCATAGGGACACAGAAACCGAGGAGCTAGCTTGTAACAAGGGGTCTTCAGACGTATGTACCGGGTGGACAGCCAGACTTTATCCTCAGGAAGGAGCTGCGGCGGTATCCTGCGTCTTTTATCCGCATCTCTCTTAAACCTGGCTACGGCTTTGTGGATGGAGTCCTTGGTCTTCTGCGATATCCGTACAAAGTCGCGGTGAACCGTGTTAGCAGCTGGAAACTCAGAAGGCGCAGAAACTGGTAGGGGAATTCCTGGGTGCTGGCCATACACCAAGAAGAAAGGAGAAGAGCGGGTAGATTCCCCCGTATGGTTGTTGTAGGCAAGTCTGGCCCATGGAAGTAGACTTGCCCAGTCGTCTTGTCGTGAAGACAAGAAATTCCTGAGGAAACTTTCAAGTATTTGGTTTATCCGCTCTACTTGACCATTGGATTGAGGATGGTAAGCACAAGAGAAGTCTAGTTTGACCTCCAGCAGTTTGCACAATTCTCTCCAGAACTTGGATGTGAACTGTACTCGTCTGTCAGAAACAATATGCTTAGGATGACCATGAAGGCGAAAGATGTGCTTGATAAACAGCGTTGCCAGTCGGGAAGATGACGGAAGGCCTGAGAGGGGTACGAAGTGTACCATCTTGGAAAAGCGATACACTACAACCCAGATCACGGTACACCCAGCAGAACTAGGCAGATCGGTGATGAAGTCCATAGCAATGTGCGACCAGGGAGAGTCAGGTACGGGTATGCAAAAGGCAAAAGGCCAGGAGGTCTTAAATGGGACACTTTATTCTGAGAGCAGGTGGAGCAGGCTGAAACAAAGTCTTTAGTGTCTTGGGACATGGAAGGCCACCAGTACTGACGGCCAATCAAATTGAGAGTCTGTTTGATGCCAGGGTGCCCAGAAACCCTGGAGGCATGACCCCAATGAAGAACACAATCCCTTTGTTTAGGGGGTACGTAGGTCTTTCCTCAGGGAATGTGTACCACTTCAGCTGGAGCAGTGATCATAATACATTTATGATCTACAGGGTGGGCCATTTATATGGATACACTAAATAAAATGGGAATGGTTGGTGATATTAACTTCCTGTTTGTGGCACATTAGTATATGGGAGGGGGGAAACTTTTCAAGCTGGGTGTTGACCATGGCGGCCATTTTGAAGTCGGCCATTTTGTATCCAACTTTAGTTTTTTCAATGGGAAGGCGCAAGTTTGTTCAAACGAGTGGACACATTTTGCAGTAGCTGAAAAAGCTGACCTTGGCGGACTCGTTGTCTAGAATGCTCCTGAGCCATATCAGCCATGTCAGGCAGGGCTTTGTCAAGGGGATCCATGGCTTGTTCAACCTATAACGGTTCTCACCGGTTTGTTTGTGAACCCTCGGTGTCGTCTGGGAGACGGTGCTTGGAACCCAGGCAACGCTTGGCACAGCGGGTAGAGGCGGTCGGATGGAAAGGCAGACGTCATAACAGGCATGGAAGCAATAGGTCAAGGCAGGCGGCAGGCGTCGTAACGGGTATGGATAGCAATAGGTCAAGGCAGGCGGCAGGCAACGATAGTCAAGTTCAGGCAGAGGTCAGCAACGGGAAATTCAGACAAATGCAGAAGGGAAGGAAACAGATAATCAGGGCACAGGGAAACTCACGGGGTACTTGGTTGAACAAGCATGGATGAAAGGAAGGAGGAACCTTAAATAGGAAGTCTTTTGAATTAAGGTGCGCGCTGGCCCTTTAAGACAGAACGAGTCAGCGAGCGCGCGCCCTCTAGTGACTGCAGCCGCACAACGAGGATGACGGCCGCGGAGGGAAGTAAGGGATGTACTTACCTGACGCTGCCCAGGGCCAGCAGAGCGTCCGGAAGTGGAGCTCGGGATGAGCATGAGGTAATCGAGGGCGCAGGAACCGGAGCAGAGGCCGTGGGGAAGACGGGGAACAGCGCGGCAGCCGTTACAGTTACAAGGGAATAGGTTGTGGAAGCGACCCCAGGCTGTCCAAATGATTTTTATAATTTCATGAACACATGATAGGCTTAGATACAGGGCTCCAGTAGACATGAGCACACATGATAGGATTAGATATATGTCTCATCAGACATTATTAAACAATATAAACTTGGATACATGTCTCAGTAGACAGTATCACACATGATAGGCTTAGATACATGGCTCAGCAGATAGTATCTCCTATGATATGCTTAGATACAGGGCCCCAGCAGACAGTATAACACATGATATGCTTAGATACAGGGCCATAGCATACAGTATCTGTCATGTTGGGTTCGTGAACTCACTGGGCCGTAACGCCTTGACGGTATGGCAGCTGGCCAACAAGGCGCAGGTCACAGTCTATAGTTTGTATAGTGTACCTGTGGCAGCTTGGACAGTAGCAAGGCAGGCTCGGCTGGGATTAGGCAGAAGGTAGACGTCAGGCGTGGAGTAGCAGGACAGGCGGGAAATACAGCACAGCGCGACTACAGCTCAGCACGGCACTTGACCAGGATACCACTGAATACAGGATACAGGGACGGGGAACACTGGGAACTGGAAAACACTAGGAGACCATTTGCATAGACAAACTTTGGGTACAACAACAACGCTCAGGCATGGGAGGAAGGGGCACATCCCTTCTTATAGCCCAGGGTGCTCTGGGAGCAATCAGCCCAATCTCCCACCTGCGTGCGCTTTGGCATCTTAAGTCTGGAGTGAGCTCGCGAGCGCACCCTGGTGGTCACTGTGGAACAGGACGGCCGTATGTGCAGACATCTCTGGAGAGAAGGGCGTCGACTGGATGGAAGGAGTTCATGGTCAGCGACCACGGACGTTACAGTATCACACATCATAGGCTTAGATACAGGGCCCCAGCAGACAGTATCACACATGATAGGCTTAGATACAGGGCCCCAGCAGAAATTATGACGCATAGGTTTAGATACAGGGCCCCAGCAGACCGTATAACACATGATAGGCTTAGATACATCAGTTCTGCCGACAGTATTACACATAATAGGATTAGATACATGGCTCAGTAGACCGTATTGCACATGATAGGCTTAGATACTTGGCCCCAGCAGACAATATCACACATAGTATGATTTGATACAGAACCCCAGCAGAAAGTCTGACACATGATAGGCTTATATGCATGGTCCCAGCAGACAGTATAACACATGATAGGCTTAGATATAGGGCCCCAGCAGACAGTATCCCATATGATAGGCTTAGATAAAGGGTAATAGCAGACATAGTCACACATGATAGGATTAGATACAGGGCTCCAGCAGAAAGTATCCATATACTTACCCTCCCCGCTTCTAAATCTAAGTATTTGAAGATGTTACTCTAGTAAGAGGCTTGTGTATTTTGTGTATTGTACTACATGGGCCCCAGTTACAACAGTAACTGTTAACAGACAAGTTGCGGGGGGCCATCAACCCCCCTGGCATCAGCGCTTAGTTGCAAGGATGACGTTGCAAGCTACGCCAAAACTTGGAAGGCGCTGTCTAGGCCTAACCAATGGTCAATGGCTATGCCAAAATTGAAAATAAACCCCAATTTATCTTTCATTCGACTCTTGAATAATGAAATTTGCACAAAAGGAAACAATTCTGTTGCTAAATCAGGGATAGGAACAGCCTGTGCAGCATGATCATTTCTGTTAAATCTGCTTCTCCAGCTGCGCCTTATCAACAACTGGTTAATGCCTCATAGTAGGAGAAGCACTGCAGTAGAGAAAGGGCCTTTTAAATTGATATTCTGTTTTTTTTCTAATATACATAACTTTAAAATTCTGTACTTATAGCTTTCTTATACCAGTGCAGCAGCCCCATGTCACAGCACAGTTATATATGGTGTAGCCCAGTGGTGTGCCCTGTGTAGTGCATTTACTGTATGTGAGTCATGTTACCCCCAGCTTTCAGTTAGCAACAGGGTTATGTGCTTTGTCACATGACACTTACTGGTCATGTGACCGACGCTATGTTTAGTTGTTACCAGTGGATTATTCAGCAATGTACAGGCATGTAACAGTTGAACAGTTGTTTATTGAGGAGCAGTACTTCTAAAGATTTTCTAACGACAGCAACACGTCCAGTGGCATAACTATAGGGGTCGCAGCAGTCGCAGTTGCACCTGGGTCCTCAGGCCACCCTGCCATATTGGGTCTTTCCGATCTGGGGCCTGAATTCAAGAATTTGATTAATTAAAGACCGTATTTATAGTTGGTGCTGCCCTAGACACTTTTTAGCCCGGACGCCCCTATAACTTCTACAGTTACGGAAACAGCGTAGCTCGCTCTTCTACACTGTTTCCATAAACACCATTTACCTCTATTGGAGTTAAGGAAACAGCGTAGAACAGCCATGTTCTGCAATTTCCGTAGCTCTTGTCCCAGGGGACGGTAGAACGAGCCCTGTATTCCCATCTGACTACTGAGAGGAGTCAGACAGAGGTCACACAAGTCAGCACACAACATCCCCCCCTCCCCCCCCAGGGGCAACCGCAAGACTTTTAAAGAGGCTCTGTCACGAGATTTTGCAGCCCCTATCTGCTATTGCAGCAGATCGGCGCTGCAATGTAGATTACAGTAACGTTTTTATTTTTAAAAAACGAGCATTTTTGGCCAAGTTATGACCATTTTCGTATTTATGCAAATGAGGCTTGCAAAAGTACAACTGGGCGTGTTGAAAAGTAAAAGTACAACTGGGCGTGTATTATGTGCGTACATCGGGGCGTGTTTACTACTTTTACTAGCTGGGCTTTCTGATGAGAAGTATCATCCACTTCTCTTCAGAACGCCCAGCTTCTGGCAGTGCAGATCTGTGACGTCACTCACAGGTCCTGCATCGTGTCGGCACCAGAGGCTACAGTTGATTCTGCAGCAGCATCAGCATTTGCAGGTAAGTAGCTACATCGACTTACCTGCAAACGCCGATGCTGCTGCAGAATCATCTGTAGCCTCTGGTGCCGACACGATGCAGGACCTGTGAGTGACGTCACAGCGTGATCTCTGGAGAACACGGCTGTGTCTGCACTGCCAGAAGCTGGGCGTTGTGAAGAGAAGTGAATGACACTTCTATACACAACGCCCAGCTAGTAAAAGTAGTAAACACGCCCCGATGTACGCACATAATACACGCCCAGTTGTACTTTTACTTTTCAACACGCCCAGTTGTACTTTTGCAAGCCTCATTTGCATAAATACGAAAATAGTCATAACTTGGCCAAAAATGCTAGTTTTTTAAAAATAAAAACGTTACTGTAATCTACATTGCAGCGCCGATCTGCTGCAATAGCAGATAGGGGTTGCAAAATCTGGTGACAGAGCCTCTTTAAAGGAGGGTTTCCAAATGCATACTTTTTAAACCAAGTTATTTTCCCCATGCTCCTGCTGCCCTTTGCTTTTTATGCTACGAGTATTAGCCTGCACGTATGGACCAGCCGTGCCCTTTATAGTATAACCTCTAATATAAAGGATTAGGCTAGTGGATATGTGCTGATCACTACTTGTAGCATGAAAACCAATGTAGATAGTGCCAGACTTAATGCCCCTTGTAGATAGTGTTGCAGTGCACATGTACATAGACCACACACTACACCCTGTATATAGTGCCAAAGTGCCCCCTGTAGATAATGCCACTGTGCCCCCTGTAGATAGAGCCACAGTGCCCATGTACACAGTGCCACACACATGCATGTAGATAGTGCCACACACTACCCATGCAGATAGCACCACAGTGTCCCCTGCTTCAATAAACACTCACCTGTCCCTGTAACCGCGCCATCCTCTCCTTCAGCGATGCTTGTCTGGTTTCTTCTGACCAGGCCTGCTCCAGCGGAATGACGCAGGCGCGCGTGATGATGTCATCGCGCCATCTGCATTACAAGAAAAGAGCTAAATGGCGAGGCAGAGAACTGATGGTTCCCTTGCCCCTCTAGCCCTTTCAATTGTATCCATCTCCTAAGGACGCGGATGCAATTAAGTACAATATTGTGTAAAGCCTTATGGCCCTGGTAACAGGGGGGGTTTCCGCGCAACTGAAACCCACTCTGCATGCACCACTGCCCCCCTTCTCCTGTGATTGACCTGACCATTGGTCAGTTAGGTTAGAAAGTACATTTGCACCCCCAATGGCAAATACGGGCCTGGGTCTGATTAAATTAGGGGTCTAGCCTGGTGTCTAAAATAATTTTTTGAGTCTGGTGTCTGATTTAGCGCTCTGGGGTCTGAAATAATGGGGTTTGAATTAATTTTATAGGTCTGAAGTCTAAATTAATTTAGGGGTCTGGTCTCTGGTTTTATGTCTCACATTCCCCCATCCTGCATTTTCCACTTATATGCTGATGATGCGTGTGGTACCATTGTTCCAGCATGCTCTGATCATTTATCAGGTCATGCTGGGAGTTGTCGTAGAAGTTGTGTTTTTCTTTACTGCAACTCGGCCCAGCAAGTGTACCCTAACTTTCACACTAGAAGGGTAAGTTCATACGTAGCGTAAATACTGCAGATTTTCCGCAACTGATTTTGTTGTGGAAAACCTGTAGTGTAATACAGTAGCAGCAAAGTGGAACAAATCTCATTCACACGCTGTGTAAATGCTGAGCGGAGAAATCTCCAGAAATTTACCTGCGGTGCGTTTTTTTAGTCCGCACCATGTCAATTGTACTTGCATAAACTCTGCTTATTTGTTGCAGGTATTCCCCATTGAATTTATGTGGAGGTAAAACCCGCAACAAATAGCAGATGTAGCTTTTTTTGCGGCGGAAAATCAGTGATTCCGCCGCAAAAAAAAAATCTTATACTTACCCAGAATTCTGTGTTTCTTCATCCAGGCTGGCCTTCTGGGAAGACCTTTCATCCCATGTGACGAATGCACCGAATCACAGGCTGCAGCGGTCATATGGAATGAAACGTCATCCCAGGGCTGCAGAACGTCGTGACATCAGGATGTCGGAAGGATGTGTCACCATGGTAAGTATCCATTTTTTATATTTTCTGTGCAGTTTTCCATAGCAGATATTCCGTCCGAAAATCTGCACCACATTTTGGTGCGGTTCTTCGGTCAGAATTCCCTGTGGTGCACGCTGTGTGCTTTTACGCAGCGTATCCGCCCTGTGTGAACATACCCGTATAAGACATATGAGCAGTATTTTAAATACATGTATATTAGAAAATTACTCTATTTTACAAATCAATCAATTTACGAAAAAATATAATATACCTTTTAGTTACCTCTCAGTAATTATACTCAACTGCAGCAGGTCCAATGTCTATGCAAGGTCTTAGCTTCAATTGTCTATTTTTTACTAAGAATTCTTGACTGAATAGTAACTTTTGGATGAAGCAGTTTAGGTGAGTAGTATGGTTATGGTGATTACACACTGTAAAATGTACAGCCATATTGTCGAACCAGTCCAATATTATGTGTGTTCAGCTAGGATGCATAACAATAATTAAGCCAAAATGATAAGATTATTTCAATCATTGATCATGTTACAAGGTGCCACTAAAGTTGAAAGTGATCCAGCTGAAAAGCGGAATGACAGACCAAGGAACCCATCAATCCTCCAATGCCCACATGTTGGCACCCTGTTGCATATTTTGTTAAGATGACATGAGTCATACTGTTCATGAATCAACAGTGGTATTTACATTTTAAAATGTCGTAAAACATTTTATTTATTTGTTGGCAGTTGCCTTGTATAGCTATTGTGTATAATAGCAGGTCTAGCCTTACAAGCTCTGATTAGAGATGAGCGAACTTATGAAAAGTTCGGTTCGGCTGGTTCGCAGAATTTCATGAAAAAGTTCGATTCGGACCGAACTAGTTCTGACCGAACCTGTAATTCAAGAAAGCCCCTAAAAATCGTGTATAACACTGTTTAAAAGCCCTAGAAGCCCTGTATAACACTCTTAGGTCACCCATGAGTGTATCCAAGTACTTTTGAGCTGTCTTTAAGGCAAAGTTAGTGTCAACGTTACGCCAACATGTATGGCTATAGCAGAGGCGTAGCTAGGTTCTCCAGCATCCGGGGCAAAGATTCAGTTTGGCGCCCCCCCCCCAACCTCTTTCCCGACATCTCCTTCCCCCTCGCCGTGTTTGTTTTCTCTACCAATCGACGTGTCATTTATTTTTATGTAACGCGAGCATAAAATTATTTGTACATTTCACAAGCAATATGGTTCTATATACAGCCCCAGAAGCAAGCTCACTACACATATACAACACCAGCACAAATACAGCTCAATTTCGTGCAACCCCTGCCGTATAGGTTTGTACGGCGTAAAACTACAGCTCCCAGCATGGCCCGAACAATGGTAAGGATGTGCTGGAAGATGCCGTTTCACAAAAAATAAATCCTATCATAATCATCTCGCTGCAGATCGTACAGTGACTACATTACTGATTAGAGGCAGAATAAACATTTACATTAAGTGACTCACCGGTGAAGTCTCAGATTCTAGTGCTTTTTCTCCATCCGGTCCAGACCTCTATGATGACTTCTCCCGGTCACAGCCCATTTCTGCAGTTTGCCGCTCACATGTCTTCAGCTTCTCACTTTTCCAACATTTCTGCACCTATAAATAAATATAAAGTTATCATTATACCACACACTACGCCCCTAAATATAATAGCTCCATACACTGCACCTCTAATTATAATAGCACCATACACCGTGTCCCACACACACACTGTGCACCCTGTAGATAGTGCATGCCATAGAGCCCCCTGTATATAGTGTCCCACAAATAACTCCCCCTATAGTGCTCTACAGATAGCCCACCCATGTATATAGCCCCCCTGTAGATATAGCCCACCCCTGTTTATAGCCCCCTGTAGATATAGCCCACCCCTGTATATAGAGCTCTACAGATAGCCCAATCATGTATGTAGCCCCCCTGTAGATATAGCCCACCCCTGTATATAGTGCTCCACATATAGTCCACCCCTGTATATAGTGTTTCACAGATAGCCCACCCCTGTATATAGCCCCCCTTGTACATATAGTCCACCCCTGTATATAGTGTTCCACTAGATAGTCCACCCCTGTATATAGTGCTCCACAGATAGCCCACCCCTGTATATACTATATACAAGGGTGGGCTATCGGTGGAGCACTACATACAGGGGTGGGCTATATCTACAGGGGGAGTATATACAGGGGTGGGCTATATCTACAGGGGGACTATATACAGGGGTGGGCTATATACAGGGGTGGGCTATATCTACAGGGGGACTATATCTACAGGGGGACTATATATACAGTGGTGGCCTATCTACAGGGGGACCATATCTACAGGGGGACCATATCTACAGGAGGACCATATCTACAGGGCTGGGCTATACACAGGGGGGCTATATCTACAGGGGTGGGCTATACACAGGGGGGCTATATCTACAGAGGGGGGTTATACACAGGGGTGGGCTATACACGGGGAATATATCTACAGGGGGGCTATATCTACAGGGGGCTATATCTACAGGGGGGCTATATACTGGGGAGGGCTAGCTATGGAGCACCATATACAGGGGTGGGCTATATCTACAGGGGGCTATATACTATGTAGCCCACCCCTGTATATGGTGCTCTATAGACAGCCCACTCCAGTATATAGCCCCCTGTAGATATAGTCCCCCTGTATATAGCCCCCCTGTAGATTTAGTCCCCCTGTATATAGCCCAGCCCTGTAGATATAGTCCCCCTGTATATAGCCCCCCTGTAGATATAGTCCCCCTGTATATAGTCCAGCCCTGTAGATATAGTCCCCCTGTAGATATAGTCCCCCTGTATATAGCCCCTGTAGATATAGTCCCCCTGTATATAGCCCAGCCCTGTAGATATAGTCCCCCTGTATATAGCCCCCCTGTAGATATAGTCCCCCTGTATATAGCCCCCCTGTAGATATAGTCCCCCTGTATATAGCCCAACCCTGTAGATATAGTCCCCCTGTATATAGCCCACCCCCTGTAGATATAGTCCCCCTGTATATAGCCCAGCCCTGTAAATATAGTCCCCCTGTAGATAGACACCCCCCCTTGTAGATATAGTCCCCCTGTATATAGTCCCCCTGTATATAGCCCAGCCCTGTAGATATAGTCCCCCTGTATATAGCCCCCCTGTAGATATAGCCCACCCCTGTTTATAGCCCCCTGTAGATATAGCCCACCCCTGTATATAGAGCTCTACAGATAGCCCAATCATGTATGTAGCCCCCCTGTAGATATAGCCCACCCCTGTATATAGTGCTCCACATATAGTCCACCCCTGTATATAGTGTTTCACAGATAGCCCACCCCTGTATATAGCCCCCCTTGTACATATAGTCCACCCCTGTATATAGTGTTCCACTAGATAGTCCACCCCTGTATATAGTGCTCCACAGATAGCCCACCCCTGTATATACTATATACAAGGGTGGGCTATCGGTGGAGCACTACATACAGGGGTGGGCTATATCTACAGGGGGAGTATATACAGGGGTGGGCTATATCTACAGGGGGACTATATACAGGGGTGGGCTATATACAGGGGTGGGCTATATCTACAGGGGGACTATATCTACAGGGGGACTATATATACAGTGGTGGCCTATCTACAGGGGGACCATATCTACAGGGGGACCATATCTACAGGAGGACCATATCTACAGGGCTGGGCTATACACAGGGGGGCTATATCTACAGGGGTGGGCTATACACAGGGGGGCTATATCTACAGAGGGGGGTTATACACAGGGGTGGGCTATACACGGGGAATATATCTACAGGGGGGCTATATCTACAGGGGGCTATATCTACAGGGGGGCTATATACTGGGGAGGGCTAGCTATGGAGCACCATATACAGGGGTGGGCTATATCTACAGGGGGCTATATACTATGTAGCCCACCCCTGTATATGGTGCTCTATAGACAGCCCACTCCAGTATATAGCCCCCTGTAGATATAGTCCCCCTGTATATAGCCCCCCTGTAGATTTAGTCCCCCTGTATATAGCCCAGCCCTGTAGATATAGTCCCCCTGTATATAGCCCCCCTGTAGATATAGTCCCCCTGTATATAGTCCAGCCCTGTAGATATAGTCCCCCTGTAGATATAGTCCCCCTGTATATAGCCCCTGTAGATATAGTCCCCCTGTATATAGCCCAGCCCTGTAGATATAGTCCCCCTGTATATAGCCCCCCTGTAGATATAGTCCCCCTGTATATAGCCCCCCTGTAGATATAGTCCCCCTGTATATAGCCCAACCCTGTAGATATAGTCCCCCTGTATATAGCCCACCCCCTGTAGATATAGTCCCCCTGTATATAGCCCAGCCCTGTAAATATAGTCCCCCTGTAGATAGACACCCCCCCTTGTAGATATAGTCCCCCTGTATATAGTCCCCCTGTATATAGCCCAGCCCTGTAGATATAGTCCCCCTGTATATAGCCCCCCTGTAGAAATAGTCCCCCTGTATATAGCCCCCCTGTAGATATAGTCCCCCTGTATATAGCCCAGCCCTGTAAATATAGTCCCACTGTATATAGCCCCCCTGTAGATATAGTCCCCCTGTATATAGCCCAGCCCTGTAGATATAGTCCCCCTGTATATAGCCCACCCCCTGTAGATATAGTCCCCCTGTATATAGCCCAGCCCTGTAGATATAGTCCCCCTGTAGATAGACACCCCCCCCCACGTAGATATAGTCCCCCTGTATATAGTCCCCCTGTATATAGCCCCCCTGTAGATATATTCCCCCTGTATATAGCCCAGCCCTGTAGATATAGTCCCCCTGTAGATAGACACCCCCCGTAGACAAAGTCCCCCCCGCAGATACAGACACACACGTCTATTACAATTTAAAAAAAACAAAAACAAAAAAAACTTCAAACTCACCTTATTCCCGCTCCCACGCCGTCCGGCAACCATGGAGACCTGCTCTCTTCTGCGCAGGTCTCCAGGAGGTTGAACACAGCGTCTATGAAAGGCGCTGATTGGCTGGGCAGGATGACTTTCCCTGCCAGTCAGTCAGCGCCTTTCATCGACGGAAGCGTCACTGGTACAAAAGGTACCAGTCGCTTCATTCGTGGAGAGGCGCTGAATGGCCGGGCACGGAACGTGCCCGGTCATTCATTGCTTCTAATTGTACCTGTGTCCTTGCGACACAGGTACAATTATAGTGCAGGAGGAGGGGGCGCTGGCGCCCCCCTCTGAACTGCGCCCGGGGCACGTGCCCCGCCTGCCCCCCCCTAGCTACGCCCCTGGCTATAGGAAAACGGATGGGACACGGTGATAACTAACAGAAACCACTGCACTTGTGCATGTTGTATGCTTAATGCATTGTTAAAAAAGGTACAAAAATTAACCATTTTTGGCGGCAGATGCCTGCCAGGGTTCATACATATAAGGTGGTAAAAGAAGAAGCAATGGCTCTTGACAAGCCCTCAAAAAATTTACCCTTTATGGTGGCAGATGCCTGCCGGGGTTCATCCATACATGGATGTAAAAGCAACAAGGAATGGCTTTTGAGTGCAAGCCCTCCAAAAATTTACCCTTTTTATTGGCAGATGCCTGCCGGGGTTCATCCATACATGGATGTAAAAGCAACAAGCAATGGCTTTTCACAAGCCCTCCAAAAACTTACCCTTTTTATTGGCAGATGCCTGCTGGGGTTCATCCATACATGGATGTAAAAGCAACAAGCAATGGCTTTTCACAAGCCCTCGAAAAATGTACCCTTTTTATTGGCAGATGCCTGCCGGGGTTCATCCATACATGGATGTAAAAGCAACAAGCAATGGCTTTTCACAAGCCCTCCAAAAATGTACCCTTTTTATTGGCAGATGCCTGCCGGGGTTCATCCATGCATGGATGTAAAAGCAACAAGCAATGGCTTTTCACAAGCCCTCCAAAAATGTACCCTATTTATTGGCAGATGCCTGCCGGGGTTCATCCATACATGGATGCAAAAGCAACAAGCAATGGTTTTTCACAAGCCCTCCAAAAATTTACCCTTTTTATTGGCAGATGCCTGCCGGGGTTCATCCATACATGGATGTAAAAGCAACAAGCAATGGCTTTTCACAAGCCCTCCAGGCCTGCTTGTAGCAGACGGCAGTGGAGGTGTATTGGTGGTAGTAGAGGTAGCCAACGGACAGCACGGGTGGTGGTAGTAGTAGTAGTAGCAGCACATTAAAATAGACTGGACAGTCACAGACAAAGCCCTGTGGTGGGGCAGGCCTGCTTGTAGCAGACGGCAGTGGAGGTGTATTGGTGGTAGTAGAGGTAGCCAACGGACAGCAAGGGTGGTGGTAGTAGTAGTAGTAGCAGCACATTAAAACAGACTGGACAGTCACAGGACAAAGCCCTGTGGTGGGGCTGCCCCATTTCCCTTAGCTTTGTGTACCCTTGTCTGTTTGTCTCGTGCACTTACTGAGCGTAGGGACCGCTGCCCAGTTGTACCCCGTCGCCTAGGGCGGGTCGTTGCAAGTAGGCAGGGACAGAGCGGCGGGTAGATTAGGGCTCACTTGTCCGTTTCCCTACACCCATCATTACATAATCACAAGCCCTTATACCTAATCTACCCGCCACTCTGTCCCTGCCTACTTGCAACGACCCGCCCTAGGCGATGGGGTACAACTGGGCGGCGGTCCCTACGCTCAGTAAGTGCACGAGACAAACAGACAAGGGTACACAAAGCTAAGGGAAATGGGGCAGTTGCCCACGGCAACACCGTGAGCAACAAGAGTGGTGAACGAGCCGAGTCAAACCAGGAGTGCACGAGGTACCAAACGCAGAGCAGGAGAGTAATCAGTAAGCCGGGGTCAGTATGGAGCAGGATCAAATAGTCAGAAGCTGTAGCTGGGCCAGGAAACCACACGAGAAGAATCACAAGCAAAAGAGGAACAGGAAAGGCAGGTATAAATAGACAGAGGGCGGGAGCTAGCTCCGTCTGGCCAGGCTGCGATAGGCTCTCCCACTCCTAAGCCTGCCATCCTGAGTGGTGGAAGATGGGGTCAGTCTCAGAGACATAGACTCAGGTGCAGACTGATTACCTATGGGCGTATACACAGAAGTTGTGCCTGGCAGATCCTTTACAGCTGGAGTGTAGCAAGTTGAATCAAAACCCCTTCCCCTACTAGAGGAATGAGGCCCTTATAAAATATTATTTGGACTGGCTGAAAATGAGTGACTGTGAATAGGTGGCAGTCAGTGTATGCTGTGACTTGTATAATAGCACCAAAGGCACCGGCTGTACTTAATTAGCACGTTGAATTAAACCCTTAGACAGAAATGAGGCCCTTTTAAATTGTTATTCAGACTGGCGGAAAATCAGTGACTCATAAGGTGCCAGTCAGGGAATGCTGAGCGTTGTAGTACTACAAAGACTGCCTGTATTGCAAGTTGGATGCTAACCCATGCAACGGGGATGAGCCCCTTATAAAAGCTTATTCACACACTGGCTTGGCAAATGGCAATGAATGAGAATTTCTATCAGCCATTGTGCACTCAGGGAATGCTGGGCGTTGTAGTACTACAGCTGCCTGCCTGGATTGCAAGTTGGATGTTAACCCATGCAACGGGGATGAGCCCCTTATAAAAGCTTATTCACACACTGGCTTGGCAAATGGCAATGAATGAGAATTTCTATCAGCCGCTGTGCACTCAGGGAATGCTGGGCGTTGTAGTACTACAGCTGCTTGCCTGGATTGCAAGTTGGATGTTAACCCATGCAACGGGGATGAGCCCCTTATAAAAGCTTATTCACACACTGGCTTGGCAAATGGCAATGAATGAGAATTTCTATCAGCCGCTGTGCACTCAGGGAATGCTGGGCGTTGTAGTACTACAGCTGCTTGCCTGGATTGCAAGTTGGATGTTAACCCATGCAACGGGGATGAGCCCCTTATAAAAGCTTATTCACACACCGGCTTGGCAAATGGAGAATTTGTATTGCAATTTGGATGTTGAGAGTAGAGTAGACTCCCGCTGTAGTGGATGAGCCCCTTCGATTGCTGGATTCCTGGCTTTTAGATTCCTAAAGCTTTCCCTTACTGCACAGAGATGCTATCCCTACAGCTCCTGTCTCTAAAATGGCCGCTGTGCTCCGTGCATAGACTATTATTGCAAGCTTGAGCCCGCCCCTATGCTGCCTCCCGATTGGCTGGGAGAGCCGTTTGCAAGGCATTATGGGGTAGCCTGATGTCAGGTGATATTTTGAAATCCTCCATTTTAGATCTAACATGTGGCAGGCGCCAAAATGTAGCCGGTTCGGTCAAAACGTGTTCGGCCGAACGCGGTGAAGTTCGGATTCGCTGCGAACCAAACTTTTCACGATGTTCGGACCGAAACCGGGTGCGGTTGTCCCGGTTCGCTCATCTCTAATGCTGATATATAGAAGAGAAAGCATACAGCGCTATTTTTTCATAAAATCTGACCGGCTTTGTGACTGAGGCTCTGACATGTATGTGAACATAGCCTAATGAACACTTATTTGAAACTGTGCAGTTATATTATCAAAGTGTTACAATGAAGTATTTTTTATGTAAATATGTTTATTCAAGACAACTATAAACTAAGGCACATGCTTTCTATCTGTGACATGAATCCAAGTTATACCAAATATAATAAGGCTGGTATTAAATTTGTTAACAGGACACTTTTTCTGGAATAAAAACTAAGAACAAGTGTATTTATGTATTTAGAACTGTGAGAAAACAGATTGTTTAGCTGTTTCCATTTGCTGTCCTACAGAGGGTGCTCTCATCATACAAGAATTACAAATGATGGAGAACAAATAGGTCATTCTTATGAGAAGAATATGACTAGTGAAGCATATTTTAGTTTTATATAAGCTTCTTGAAATTTTTTTTAAATTTCATATTTGGGATGGTTATTTTCTTTTTAATTAGATTCTAATAATAAATGAATACATATTAATTGAAATGTGAAAAACATTTTCAGGAAATAAATGATTGAGAATATAATAAAAAAACAATGTTTAAATAGGTTCAGCTGAGGTTTATGGAAATATAGTTCAATAGTGTGAGTAGTTGGACTGTGATAAATATTGGAAATACAGATATTTGTCTATTTTTTACTGACATGTTATCCAGATTCTCTCTCTCCCTCTGTCACGCTCACTCTTTCTCTCTCTACTTATCTATCTATGACAAGGTCTGTAGCAGATTTGGAGCCCAGCGGCTGAAACGATCTGGCAGGAGGGTGCTAATAGCAAGAGTAGTCAAGTAACAGACCAGGTTCGGTACCCAGATAAGCATCAACAGGTTGTAGCATGAGGCAGAGACATGGTCAGAAATCATTAGAAGTTTGGCACACAGATAAGCGACAACAGTTTGTAGAGTAAGGAAGAGGCATGGTCAAGAAACAAGTCAAGTTCTGTACACAAATGAGTAGCAACAGCTCATGGAGAGGCAGCAAAGAACTAGACTACAGACAGGAGGCTCAATAGTCCGGCAATCAGGAAGTTCAAGGACCAGACTTTTATAGCAAGCGAAAGGGGGGAAACCAATCAAGGCAAGGAATCCAGAGAGGCAGGAATCAAGAGAACCTAGACTACATATTCAGCAGTGGAGCTGTCCAACATTTCAGATTGTTAAATGAGAAGAGCATAGGAGTCTCTGGGTTCAAATACTGACAATCTATATCTTTATATACACAAGAAAGGTGGGCTCACACAATTTGATCAAAATGTGTGCTAAGAACCTCACTATTGTAAGTAGTTTCAGCAGTAATGCATATTTATTTATATCTAGTGTTTTAGGTGGCATTGGTGTTTGCAGAGTGCTGTCGCCCTTTTCTTCTTTATTGTTTGCAGTCAGGGGCGTACTTGCACCTATGCACATTTTTTTCTCTTTACTGTAATGTGCTGGTCAAGCTTTCTTGTTTATTATATCTTATAAAAAAAAATATTTCTGTTGTCTGTTCTTTATGCTTGGCCAAATAATCTGCACCAAATTCAGCAGATAAGTAAATCAGGTGCTTCAGGTTTTAGACTGGGTTTCAGCTCTCCAGAGCCTACCGTTCTCTACATGTTCACAAAAACGTATGGCACCACTGGCTTCCACATCAAGGGTACTCCTCCATATCACATCAAATGATCCGTATTAGCCAATATAAGTTCATAGGTTCTTCATTCACACAGTTTTACACCAGGTTCCCAATACAACCCAGTCATTTTTGTTTTATGCGGTGCTGCAGCCGATAGAGTAGGGACCCACTTAAAAGAGGTGGCCGTGAAGTGGCAAGTGGGCTTATACAGTTTGATCAAAATGTTTACAGAGAACCTCATGTTCATGTGTCTAAATTATGCCTAGCGGCTCAGATCAACGTATATATTGTGGATTGTGCGGTCCATGTCTAGTTTCTCACAATGCTCATTTTTTTTTACACCGGGTTTCCATAACAATCCAGCCATCTTTCTTTACCCGCAGTGAACGAACTTTACCTACACTAAGTTGTACCTATACTGGATTTCAGCATTCTCATAAATTGAACCCCTTTCAGACCAGCCTCCAAAAAGGAACCCTGAACCTGGATGAGAGACTCCTGCATCAAAGCACATGGCTACTGCCTGAACTGCTGAAACCTCTCCAGCAGACTCAAGCCCATCTCCAGGCTGACAAGTTATGTCACAGCCAAGAGCAAACTGCTGAAACTCCCCAGCAGACTGAGACGCGACTGCAGTCTTAGCGAGACAGACGAGCAGCAGAGACTCCCCAGCAGACTCAAGCCCGTCTCCAGGATGACAAGATGCGTCACCGCCAACCTTTTAGAATAAAAATGTATGTATTTTGTAGTAAAATGTTTACTTTATTGAGACACGTGCGAAGCCAGGTAACTCGTCTAGTACAGTATATTTCTATTTATCTATCTACAGTCTGCCAGTCTACAGTCTGACTGTCTATCTATAGCTGACCATACATTAGTGATTCTGTTTGATGGATCAGTGAACAACTAGCTGTTCATAGTCGACTGGGTTCAATTCTTTAGGCAAAATTTGCATTCATTAAAATGTCAAAATGCCAATAGACCTCACAATAGGTCTTTAAATAGGAAGTAATAGTGAATGTTGTTAAGGTGACAACAATTGTGGCACAAACATAGTGGCTCCAATCTGTCAACTTAAGGGCCTGTTCACATCAGCGTTGGCTTTCCATTCCGGCGTTCCGTCGGAGATTTCCTTTGGGTGAACCCCGCAACGGAAAGTCAAACTGAAACCACAGCTTCCGTTTCCGTCACCATTGATATAAATGGTGACGGAAACATTGCTAGTGGTTTCCGTTCGTCACTATTCCGGCAGGTTTTCGTTTTTCCGACGGAATCAATAGCGCAGTTGACTGCACTATTGATTCCGTCATTAAAACGGAAACCTGATGGAATGGTGATGAACGGAAAACATTAGCAATGACTATAGTGTTCTTCAATGAGATTACTGCCAGGAAGTTTAGAAAAGTGTCTGCTTCCATGGTCACTACTTTATCTCTAATATATCTAGTTCTGAGAACCTCGAGATACATTTAAATACATATGTGTGGATGAAAGTAGCAGCTCTGTTATTTCCATAACTTTTAGACTATATATGTACTGTTCCTAAAGACGTTTCCATAATTCTAAGATGGCTATAACTATAATTAACCTTGTTCCTAGACCCATCTTGCATACATTTGAATGTGGAAAAAGAACTTTGCTTTGGCTAAAACATTATTGTATCCTTTGTATCAAATGTTCCCCAAATGTCCAGAAATTGAGAACAGATTGGCTGTATATATCTGCATTTACACAAAACAGAACAAAATCATGTATTTCCCGAAATACTGAACACTGATAATATCTCTATTTTAATCCAGCTAAAAAAAAAAAAGCTTAAATGCCCAATATCTTCAGAAACTTGCTTGTTTGAATTAAGGAGGGATATCAACTTTCCTGAATACATTACTTATTTGTTACAGGAAACATTTGGTCACATACCAGTTTGCGAGTTAAATACCACAGCTTTCACATTCCAACTGCTTTTCCCAGGATATATAAAGACATAAGAGTAATGAGAATACAAGAATGCACATTTCTATGTGCCTATCCATTAGTGTCATGTACATGTTTATAGGGCATGTTTATTTGCTTTACTGCCCAAACGGCTATTCCTTTATTAATAATAGTGAATGGTGATGAAGAGTGATGTCATATCGTATTGTAAATGCTCTAGTAATATAATACTGGGGGTGGTTCTCTTTAAGCTTTCAGTGATGACTTGCTCTGAATAGACCAACATATACAACACAGAAGCAGAGTCGATAAAAGAGAATCTATTAACATAAACAGATCCCAGCACCTATTAGCATTCTCCTCCTGTTAACACAAGGAGGGGTCTGGCTATTCTTCAGGGCTTGGATCATGAATTAAAATAATTACTGGACATTTCTCAAATTTATTTTTCACCAGAAATGTAAAACGCTGATTCTCAGCAAGTTCACAACAACAAGCCTCCGAGATGTGCTTGCTGGGATTTTACAGTAATAACCCTAAAACCTTCCTGTACAATGGTGCATTCGTATATTTTATTTTTATTATTTACATTATCAATCTATGTTCCACATCTGCCCGCCTCTGACAAGATACAGATATAGCTTTTAAGATTAGGTTCTATTCATACTCACGCTAAAATAGGTTCTACTAACAAACCCAATTTTTGGTACTTTCCTTTATTGCCTATAATATAGCAAAGCTGAATTTGTCATTTAACTTTTTTTTTAAAACATTTTGAATATAAGTCAGTAGGTTTACACTTGAATCGCGCTCAATTGCAATACCAGCCCATGGACAAGTGTGGTGCTGTTTCTGGAAAGAAAAGCAGACTCTTTTATTTTTAATCTCACACAACCAATTAACTCATCATATTAAAGAGGCTCTGTCACCAGATTTCGCAACCCCTATCTGCTATTGCAGCAGATAGGCGCTGCAATGTAGATTACAGTAACGTTTTTATTTTTAAAAAACGAGCATTTTTGGCCAAGTTATGGCCATTTTTGTATTTATGCAAATGAGGTTTGCAAAAGTACAACTGGGCGTGTTGAAAAGTAAAAGTACAACAGGGCGTGTATTATGTGCGTACATCGGGGCGTGTTTACTACTTTTACTAGCTGGGCGTTCTGATGAGAAGTATCATCCACTTCTCTTCAGAACGCCCAGCTTCTGGCAGTGCAGACACAGCGTGTTCTCGAGAGATCACGCTGTGACGTCACTCACAGGTCCTGCATCGTGTCAGACGAGCCGGCACCAGAGGCTACAGATGATTCTGCAGCAGCATCGGCGTTTGCAGGTAAATCGATGTAGCTACTTACCTGCAAACGCTGATGCTGCTGCAGAATCAACTGTAGCCTCTGGTGCCGATGTGGCCGACACGATGCAGGACCTGTGAGTGACGTCACAGCGTGATCTCTCGAGAACACGCTGTGTCTGCACTGCCAGAAGCTGGGCGTTCTGAAGAGAAGTGGATGATACTTCTCATCAGAACGCCCAGCTAGTAAAAGTAGTAAAAACGCCCCGATGTACGCACATAATACACGCCCAGTTGTACTTTTACTTTTAAACACACCCACTTGGACTTTTGCAAGCCTCATTTGCATAAATACAAAAATGGTCATAACTTGGCCAAAAATGCTTGTTTTTTAAAAATAAAAACGTTACTGTAATCTACATTGCAGCGCCTATCTGCTGCAATAGCAGATAGGGGTTGCAAAATCTGGTGACAGAGCCTCTTTAAGTTTGCTGCAGTGGAAAACTTAGCTCTGCCACATATGGTAAGAAAATTTCACAAATCATGTCATTCTTTCCACTAAAAAATAATGTGTTTTTTTAATAAATATATATAAAGAAGAAAACATTTTGGATTTGTGGAAATGACTGGATCAATAGACATGATAATGATATCCAAGTGATAAAAAAATGAAAACCAAATATTCCAAACATCTTGATTTATTCAGTATCGCGTATGAGCGCCAAGCGCAGAAATACACGTACTTGAGCACGCAAATAATCAAGATTGTATGCTGGCCACTCCATTTACAATTTCCGACCAATGACGTCCCAGATGTGCTCGATGGGAGACAAGTCAGATGATGCTGCAGGCCATGGTAGTACGTTTAGGCCATGCAGGCTGCTCACAGTAGCACGAGCAGCATGCGGTCTGGCGTTGTTCTGTTAAAAAACGGCTTCTGGGACAGTTTGGCGAAATTGCCGTACCACTGGTTCCACAACCAAATCACTGTAATACTTAGCTGTTAGTGTACCTGAAATGAAGACTAGAGGGGTCCGGCTACCGTACATTATGCCACTCCACACCATAATTCCAGGAGTAGGACCGGTGTGACGTTCCCTTGTGAAGGCCTCTTCATGCCGTTAAATATAAGAGACAAGGCATCACATCATTGTCTCTTGTATTTTTCGGTCTCCATTCATGGAACCTTGGATCAGGTTCCTGTAAAGCTTGCACTCATTATAATATATATATATATATATATATATATATATATATATATATATATATATACATATATATATAAATTTATTTATTTTTCTCCGATGCTGTGGTCATTCCTTTTTTCTTCATGGCATTGCCCACATGGTCTCCAGACCAATCTCTGGCTACCATTGCATATCCGAGAGAAATGCAGGGCTCATCGCTGAAGAGGACAGACCTCCATTCCAGCCTCCATTGCCATCTTGCTGTGAATCATGATAGCCTTTGGGAGAGGTTATGTGGTCAATTGAACACCTGTAGCTGGATGTCTGGCTCATAGCCCAATGTGGTGCAAACGCCTTCTGATGGTTTGTGTCGAAACTGGTTACCGCCGTAGGCTTAGGATGTGACATCCAATTTCACTTGCAGTACAGAATGGATCACTACGAACCATTCTTCCAATCAGACGATCCATCCGTGCAGAGGTTTGCCTCCGCGCACCTCTTGCTCTCATTCCCATTCGTTGTTGTTCTTCCAATCATCATGGCACACAACATTGAACCGTCCTGACATCTCAACCTTGGCGCAGAGCAATCTTCTGGAGTGATAGACCAAGGTTTTTCAGCTCAAGGATTGTCCCTCTCAGTTTGTGACAAGTGGCAATAACTGATATGTTGATGAACAGGAGGCATCGCACAATCATCCCACACCACTTAATCCGATTTTTGAGTTTTCATGTGGCTAAAAATCTTTGCTTTCAATCTGTTTTTTATGCCCTTCCCACCTGCCACAGATTGGCACTTGGTGCTTGAAAATGTGATCATTTGCAGATCTTAGCGACACCTGACTTCCTGGATTTGCATAACCTTACAGCTTGCACTTCTTGGTGTTGCAATTCCATATTTGTTACATTTCTCTTTACATTATAGTCTAGTTAGCATTTTTGCTAACAATATGAGCCAAGAAAATGGGTGCCAATCAATGAAACAGCTCGTTAATCGGTGCTAGTTTGCGATTGTTACTACGGTCGTTCGTCACCATACATTTACAATATGTCGGCAGCACATCTCCCTGTTTACACAGAGATGTGCTGCTAACTTACGACCATTTTATTGGCTGCGTAAACGAGCAGATCAGCCGATGAATGAGCGTTTAATCATTCATCGGCTGATCGTTGCCCTGTTTAAGCAGGAATGGGCATTTATAGGAACCGATCATTGGACTGTGTGAACAGGCCTTAAGGCTCTGTTCACATTCTACTTGAGGTAAACGTTTAGTGTACACGTTTGAACAGTGCAAACAAATGTATGCGCTAGATGTATGCAACTGTATACCTAAAGAGTTGCATAAGTCTGCCATTGATTCCCATTGTGAAAAGTTTACTGTGCGTCATTTTTTGCCAGATCCAGTTGCATTGAAAAGCAAAGTCGACTGCTTCACAATACAGCTGAAAAAGGTATACTAACATGTACCAACCACATGTATGCCAAAAAGACTCACGTCAGCACAAAACATCGGGAGCACTACTACATATATGCCGAATGTAGAGCCCAAAAAGCATTTGAAATGTGTGGATTCTTGTATATGCATTACCTGTCATTTATTTTCTTCCGTAGAGACTGTATGTAAGCACCTATGGGCCATGCTCTCCATCTTATGTGCACCATATTTGTATCAACTGCTATACTATTAGTGTATGTTACAACATTGATATGTACGGACACATTTCCTATAAGTACTCTTTCATTTATAAACTAAGTTTATAAGAGCACAACTTGTGTCTGGTTGTCACTATAACTGCATTTGTCCTGTTACACTAGGAATTTTATATGTTTTTAAGTATGTATTTGATATAAAGTTATCAGCACAAATGGCAAAAAATAATGGAATATTTCCAAGAGACAGCTTTATATACCAAAATATTTTTAGAAAATATTTTGCTATAAAACTTGTTCTTGCTACATCTTTATATTTGTTTACTGCATCTCCCATAAAGCACCTGAACATGCAAATGTTACATGTAGTAATCCAATAACCGTGCTAGACAAAAAGCGCTAAATGAATGAGCAGAGCCTTTAAAGAAAAGCATTCACAAAATAGTTGAAATTGCAGCGCGATTACCTTTTATTTGATCCCACCAAGGCCCTCTAACTGTACGGCAAAGTGCATTTTTATGCCATTTGTTTGTATTCTTATCTGCAGGAGTTGGAAATTAACAGCGTTGCTAGTTTGCGTTTACTGTTAAGCCTGGAGAGCGAGAGATTGCTTTGCAAACAGCACAGTTATTATGTCTGCAGTTGGTACTCTTTGTATAAATTATTGATCAGCTGGCTTATTGCTCTTTCTGCTTAATGGATACAAATATCTGCTTGAGCAACTTTTATTACCTGTTGATAGATGAATTAAGACACGTTGTACTGGAAACAAGCAATGATGGCAAAGTACAATTAAATAATAGCCTGGTGTTTGCCATCATTAATAAAGATAATGCAGTTTATGAACGGGAGTTTGTTACAACTTCTGTGTGTTTAGCACAGTTTATGGTTTGGCAAACGCATGTATATATTACGTTGATTGTTTTTAGGCAAACAGGCGGGTTGACATTTAAATTTAACCCATAAGCTGCCAGCTGCAAGAGCAATGAATCTTCTTGGAATGCACGTTTGCTATTGTATTTAGCACAGTTCACGATTGGCTTATCGTAGACCTGTGTGTGCCAAGACTGCCGGCAGCAAAGTAATACAACTAATGTTTTATGCAGCATACTGGAGTAGGCACTTTTATATGTCCTCTCTATTATAAGCTTTCAGCTCAACCACCTGCTGAGAGAAAGCTGTACAATGAAGATCTAGCAATATTTAACACTAAATGGTCAGAAACCAATGTCTCGTATGTTAACTGGGAACATAACCAGCGACCTCGTGTAATACTTCATCAATTAACCAGCATTAAGCATCTGAAGCCACCACGAAAGGATACCCTGTGACTATTAGCAGAACAATACTAGAAATTGTATTGGAGAGTATAAATATTTCTGCCCATTCTCTTCTCACAACATAAATGTGTAATCATAGGGCATTTCGAGGGGCATTAAGGGTTAAATCGCTCCTGACACGGCAAGTGTAATAGAAATGAAGAGTGCATGGCATCTGGAAGGGTCAGGTTATTTAATGCTGTGTATAAATTATATAGCCAATTACATGACTGTAAGTAGTAGAGGCTGAATAAACAGTTTACAAAGAAGAAAGGGCCATTGTCGTATTATAGAATTATTAATATCACGCCAACTGTACTGCTGCCAATTGATCTTTAATTTGTGACTCTTGCATATATATATATATATATATATATATATATATATATATAAATATATATGCTTTCCGTTTGGGCTCTCGTTTCATCTCTTACTCCGATGGAAGAGAGCTAATCGGTGTTTAACGGTAGTGTAAACTTAGCCTTACAAATAAATTACAAGTATTGTTTAGAAGAACTTACAAAATAAAAAACAAACAGAAAAAAAAAGAAAAATAAAGTTTGAAAATTGAAACATTTATTAAGCAAGTAGGAGAGCATGTTCATGTACTGAGCAGAAATAAAGTATCTTTTATATAGTCATCACATTTCCTCATATATCAAGAACTCATTTCTCAACTACAAAATAATCAATATTGGGGTGTACATATACAAGGGGATTTCCATCCTCTTCATATAGCTTATTCTCAGTGCTGTTTATGACATCAAGTTTATTACAGTAGCGCCAGTTTCCATGATCCGAATATTTAAACATAGTTGCTTCAAATAAATAAAGAGGGGAAATTAAAGGCTTCTTAATTAGTTCAGCAATTACGCTTTCTTGGTCGCATTTTAATCAGTGCAGGCCTTATCAAAGGACAAACAGAACGATTTGCAAGCCTTTGAATTTTAAGCAGCCTTATTGATTTCAGTACAATAAGTCATCTCTTGACACAAGCAGGAAACTCAAATGGTTACAATTTGCAGCCACAGCTACTATAAATTTAAGAGAAAAATGGTTTTACTCAAAATTGCGACATCCCAACAAAAATACAAGGCTGTCTAGTAGTAAATTAAAGGGGAGAAAAACGAGGCTGAAAAGAAAATAAAACAGCAAATTATAACAAGTCTTTAATTCACTGTCAAGAACAGAAGACATTTCTTGTAGGGCTTCCTAGGAAACATTTAACAGAGGTATTCTTTTCATTAATTCCTCGAAACAGATTTTTTTTTTTTTGTGCGTGTGCGTGGTGGAACAACTCTTCTAGTTTGTGGTTTCCATGTATTCAATGATTGATGCTCTAGGGAAATAGGAACAATAGTTGGTTTAGAAACACTGCATGATTTAAAAGGGGAATCCGGGGTCTGGGAACACATTCCAGAGTGTATTGTAATGATTTCACTAGGCAATGGTGATGATGAGTTGTGCAATGTGCTGGCCATCATATTCAAGAGTCCAATTCATGTCTTCTACAAAGATCACACTACCCTCTAGTCTCATGACGCTGGAGAGAAATGGACATGACCACATTTCAAGATGACTGACTGGTTCTCACATAAAGAGATAAGCAGTCATACACTAGTGATTTTAGCTGTCTGTAACCATAGCTTTAGAACATCTTTTGGACTCAGTCTGCCTTTTTTGGTCACACAAAGTCTGTGTCAGATGTCGACCAAAGACAGATATCTGTCAGAACTCTGACGTGTTGGATATTTTTGGCCGCAGCTTGGTGTATTTGTCAGAAATCTCTAATAACTGATACAAGCTAGTAAAGTAAAAGCAGCACCGTTCTTCCAGTGTGGGGTGCAAGTCCCTGTTCAGACACACGACCAGTGTCACAAATCCACAGACAAATCCAATACACAGGTCAGCACTCCAAGGTAAAGTGTAAAATAAGGATCCTTTATTCACCACAAGCGCAACGTTTCAGCCCTGCTCAATGGGGCCTTTCTCAAGCGAGAAAGGCCCCATTGAGCAGGGCTGAAACGTTGCGCTTGTGGTGAATAAAGGATCCTTATTTTACACTTTACCTTGGAGTGCTGACCTGTGTATTGGATTTGTCTAATAACTGATAGATAGATAGATAGATAGATAGATAGATAGATAGATAGATAGATAGATAGATAGATAGATAGATAGATAGATAGATAGATAGATAGATAGATAGATAGATAAATATGGGATAGATAGATAGATAGATAGATAGATAGATAGATAGATAGATAGATAGATAGATAGATAGATAGATAGATAGATAGATAGATAGATAGATAGATTAGATAGATAGATAGATAGATAGATAGATAGATAGATAGATAGATAGATAGATAGATAGATAGATAGATAGATAGACAGACAGACAGACAGACAGACAGACAGACAGACAGACAGACAGACAGACAGATAGATAGATAGATAGATAGATAGATAGATAGATAGATAGATAGATAGGTAAGATAGATAGATAATAGATGGCTACATATTAGATTGGTGGATAAATAAACAATATAGTGATGATTTTGGAAAATAAACTCTTTCAGTGTTAGAATTTGTCAGCAGGTGAAAAGATAAAGGAGCTGGTGTGATTTTGAGCCTGCCTTCTGTATAGGTTCCATTATTTTAAGCATTATAAGCCGCACATAGGGTACAGTTTACCTGAGAACAATAAGAGGTAATCTTCCACTTGTATCCTCCAGGCTCACGCAGCTTGTCCCAGCACAGAAGATGTTGTGTATATGATGGGCAGGGTGGGCACTGCTTCGTGAGCAACGTAAATGGGGAATGTCACAAGGATAAAGTTTCCTTTGCTAGCAGCATGGAGAGGAGAGCTAAAAATGACCTGTCACTGGTAGTGTGGCTGTTCCTGGGTGTACTGGCAGGTGTATACTAGGAAGCTACGGGGGTACAGGGACTGGTAAGGAAGCTGTATGGGTACAGGGATGGACAAGAGACCTCTATTATGCTGGTACTGGAAGGAAAGCTATAAGAGATATCACAGACTGGGAAACTACATATGTGACTACAGGGACTGGCAGGGAAATTAATTGACTCCATAGACTGCCACTGTAACTACTCATATATTACTCCATAGATTGGCACTGTAACGTCTTATATATAACTGAATAGACTGGCACTGTAACTTCTTATATATAACTGAATACACTGGCACTGTAACTACCTATATATTACTATAGACTGCGAGGGAAGTTACCCATATATAACTGTATAGACTGGCACTGTATCTACTTATAGATAACTGTATAGACTGTGAGGGAAGTTACTTACAATAAATATATGTATACATATCTGCATAGACTGCATATCTACTTTTATATAACTGTATAGACTGTAACTATATATATATATATATATATATATATATATCTGTATAGACTGACACTGTATCTACTTATAGATAACTGTATAGACTGTGAGGGAGGTTACTTACAATAAATATATGTATACATATCTGCATAGATTGCATATCTACTTATATATAGCTGTATAGACTGTAACTGTAACTACATATATATAACTGTATAGCCTGGCACTGTAACTAGTTATATATTACTATAGACTGCGAGGGAAGTTACCCATATATAACTGTATAGACTGGCACTGTATCTACTTATAGATAACTGTGTAGACTGTGAGGGAAGTTACTTACAATAAATATATGTATACGTATCTGCATAGACTGCATATCTACTTATTTGTAACTGAATAGACTGGAACTGTAAATAATTTTATATACCGTATTTTTCGGACTATAAGACTGCGTCTTATAAATGCAGTCAAGTGGCCCGGCGGCGCCGGGCCCCTGACTGCTTCTTACTTAATCCCTTCCCGACCTGTGATGTGCGGCACATCATGGAGCGGGGAGGGGATGATGTATGGAGCGGGCTCACGTGCGGAGCCCGCTCCATATACTGCAGGTGTCAGCTGTGTTTTACAACTGACATGCTGCTCTAACGGCCAGGAACAGCGATTGCGCTGTTCCTGGCCATTTAACTAGTTAAATGCCGCGGTCAATAGCGAGTACAGCATTTATAGTTGTTTTCCCATGAAGGATATTTATGACATATCACAGGATATGTCATAAATGTCAGATAGATGTGGGTCCCACCTCTGGGACCCGCATCTATCTCTAGAATGGGGCCCCCTAAAGCCCATTATATCTTACCCGGCTCCGATGTCTCCCTGCCACTTCCTGGTTACATGGTCGAGTTACGGAAACAGCGTAACTCGCTGAGCTACGCTGTTTCCGTAACTCCCATAGAACTGAATAGTAGTTACGGAAACGGCGTAGTTCAGCGAGTTACACTGTTTCCGTAACTCATCCATGTATTGCAGTGTATTGTACCAGCGATCTAATGATCGCTGGTTCAAGCCCCCTAGGGGAACTAATAAAATGTGTAAAAAAAACAAAAACGTTAGATAATATTTTCAGGAGTGTACATTTTTTTTAAAAGTTTTAAAAAAAAACCTTTTCCCATTTTTACCCTAGTACAATGTAAAAATAAAAAAAATAATAAAAAAAATTGGTATCGCTGCGTCTGTAAAAGTCTGAAACTATTACGATATAGCATTATTTGACACGTAAAAAAAAATAATTTAAAACCCCAGAATCGTTGTTTTTTGGTCACCATAGCGCTAAAAAGAGTGAAGTAAAAAGTCATTAAAAAAAAATAGTATGTACCAAAAAAATGGTGCTAATAAAACTAGGGCTCGTCCCGCAAAAAATAAGCCCTCACCCCGCTCAAACGATGAAAAAATATTACTTATCGCTCTCAGATTGTGGCGAAACTGAAATGTTTTTTTTTTTTTAACCAATAGTTTTTTCTTTGTAAAAGTAAAATATAAATTTTTTTCCTATTTTCTGTTGTCTAAAAGCTGGGTGCGTATTATAGTCTGAAAAATACAGTAACTGTATAGACTGGCATTGTAACTACTTATCTATAACTGTACAGACTGGCACTGTAACTACTTATATATAACTGTATAGACTGTCACTGTAACTACTTATATATAACTGTATAGATTGGCACTGTAACTACTTATCTATAACTGTACAGACTGGCACTGTAACTACTTATATATAACTGTATATACTGGCACTGTAACTACTTATATATAACTGTATATACTGTCACTGTAACTACTTATATATAACTGTATATACTGGCACTGTAACTACTTATATATAACTGTATAGACTGGTACTGTAACTACTTATATATAACTGTATATACTGGCACTGTAACTACTTATCTATAACTGTACAGACTGGCACTGTAACTACTTATATATAACTGTATATACTGGCACTGTAACTACTTATATATAACTGTATAGACTGGCACTGTAACTACTTATATATAACTGTATATACTGGCACTGTAACTACTTATATATAACTGTATAGACTGGCACTGTAACTACTTATATATAACTGTATATACTGGCACTGTAACTACTTATATATAACTGTATAGCCTGGCACTGTAACTACTTATATATAACTGTATATACTGGCTCTGTAACGTCTTATATATAACTGTATAGACTGACACTGTAACTACTTATATATAACTGTATAGACTGACACTGTAACTAATTATATATAACTGTATAGACTGGCACTGTATCTATTTATCAATAACTGCATAGACTGGCACTGTAAATAATTATATATAACTGTATAGACTGGCACTGTATCTATTTATCAATAACTGCATAGACTGGCACTGTAACTACTTATATATGGCTGAATATACTGGCACTGTAACTGCTTATATATAATAGTATAGACTGGCACTGTAAGTACTTATATATGACTGTATAGACTGTCACTGTAACTACTTATGTATAAATGTATATACTGGCACTGTAACTACTTATATATAACTGTATAGACTGACACTGTAACTACTTATACATTACTGTATGGACTGGTACTGTAACTAATTATATATCACTGTATAGACTGGCACTGTATCTATTTATCAATAACTGCATAGACTGGCACTGTAAATAATTATATATAACTGTATAGACTGGCACTGTATCTATTTATCAATAACTGCATAGACTGGCACTGTAACTACTTATATATAACTGTATAGACTGGCACTGTAATTACTTACATATAAATGGACTGGCACTGTAAATACTTATATATATTTTTTATAGACTGTAAGGCCTCATGCACACGACCGTAGCCATGTGCACGGCCGTGATTTCCGGGTCGGCCGGCCACAGAGTGACAGCCGCGAGCCGCCCGCAAATCGCAGGCCATGCACATGCCCGTGGCCATTATTTTCAATGAGCCCGGACACGGCCGTAATAAGGCTTGCCCGCTCTTTCTGCGGTCCGGGCTCCGGGGCAATAATGCACGGACCGTAAAAACCACGGTCGTGTGCATGGCCCCATAGGAATGAATGGGGCTGCAATTCTCCTGTGGATTTTCGGGGGAATTGCGGCCGCAAAAGCACGTTCGTGTGCATGGGGCCTAACTACTTATGACTGTATAGACTGGCACTGTAACTACTTAAATATAACTCAATAGACTGGCACTGTAACTATTTATATATAACTGTATAGACTGAACATTTAAAAAAGCAGATGGCTGCTATAACTGGTTCAACTGTGAGATACTGCCCTGATAAGCAGCCCAATACTAACTCCCCCAGAAAAGAACCTGCCTCAAATAACCCTCACATAATGATGACAAAGATAAAGACACAGATAAAAAGAATATTACATCAGACCATGTGAATAAATTAGTCCTGAAGGTGTATTGAAGTGTCCAAACAGAGGGGTTATGGAGGTATAAAGCGCCCATAACTATATAGACTGGCACTGTAACTACTTATATATAACTGTATATACTGGCACTGTAACGTCTTATATATAACTGTATGGACTGGCACTGTAACTACTTATATATAACTGTATATACTGGCACTGTAACTATTTAAATATAACTCCATAGACTGGCACTGTAACTATGTATATATGACTGTATAGACTGGCACTGTAACCACGTATATATGACTGTATAGACTGTCACTGTAACTACTTATATATAACTGTATAGACTGTCACTGTAACTACTTATATATAACTGTATATACTGGCACTGTAACTATGTATATATAACTGTATAAACTGGCACTGTAACTACTTATACATAACTGCATATACTGGCACTGTAACTACTTATATATGACTGTATAGACTGGTACTGTATCTACGTGTATATATAACTGTATAAACTGGCACTGTAACTACTTATACATAACTGTATATACTGGCACTGTAGCTACTTAAATAAAACTGTATAGACTGGTACTGTAACTAATTATATATGACTGTATAGACTGTCACTGTAACTACTTATATATAAATGTATATACTGGCACTGTAACTACTTAAATATAACTGCATAGACTGGCATTGTGACTACTTATATATAACTGTATAGACTGGCACTGTAACTACATATATATAAATGTATAGACTGGCACTGTAACTACTTATATATAACTGCATAGACTGGCATTGTGACTACTTATATATAACTGTATATACTGGCACTGTGACTACTTATATATAACTGTATAGACTGTCACTGTAACTACTTATATATAACAGTATGGACTGGCACTGTAACTACTTATATATGACTGTATATACTGGCACTGTAACGTCTTATATATAACTGTATAGACTGTCACTGTAACTACTTATATATAACTGTATATACTGTCACTGTAACTACTTATATATGACTTTATAGACTGGCACTGTAACTACTTATATATAACTGTATAGACTGTCACTGTAACTACTTATATATAAATGTATAGACTGGCACTGTAACGACTTAAATATAACTGCATAGACTGGCACTGCAACTACTTATATATAACTGTATAGACTGGCACTGTAACTACTTATATATAACTGTATAGACTGGTACTGTAACTACTTATATATAACTGTATATGCTGGCACTGTAACATCTTATATATAACTGTATGGACTGGCACTGTAACTTCTTATATATAACTGTATAGACAGTCACTGTAACTACTTATATATAAATGTATAGACTGGCATTGTGACTACTTATATATAACTGTATAGACTGGCACTGTAACTACTTAAATATAACTGCATAGACTGGCACTGTAACTACTTATATATAACTGTATAGACTGTCACTGTAACTACTTATATATAACTGTATATGCTGGTATTGTGACTACTTATATATAACTGTATATACTGTCACTGTAACTACTTATATATAACTGTATATACTGGCATTGTGACTACTTATATATAACTGTATAGACTGTCACTGTAACTACTTATATATAACTGTATAGACTGGCATTGTGACTACTTATATATAACTGTATATACTGTCACTGTAACTGCTTATATATAACTGTATATACTGTCACTGTAACTACTTATATATAACTATATAGACTGGCATTGTGACTACTTATATATAACTGTATATACTGTCACTGTAACTACTTATATATAACGTCACTGTAACTACTTATACATAACTGTATATACTGGCACTGTAACTACTTATATATGACTAGACTGTCACTGTAACTACTTATATATAAATGTATAGACTGGCATTGTGACTACTTATATATAACTGTATAGATTGGCACTGTAACTACTTATATATAACTGTATATACTGTCACTGTAACTACTTATATATAACTGTATAGACTGGCACTGTAACTACTTATATATAACTGTATATACTGTCACTGTAACTACTTATATATAACTGTATATACTGTCACTGTAACTGCTTATATATAACTGTATATACTGTCACTGTAACTACTTATATATAACTATATAGACTGGCATTGTGACTACTTATATATAACTGTATATACTGTCACTGTAACTACTTATATATAACGTCACTGTAACTACTTATACATAACTGTATATACTGGCACTGTAACTACTTATATATGACTAGACTGTCACTGTAACTACTTATATATAACTGTATAGACTGTCACTGTAACTACTTATATATAAATGTATAGACTGGCATTGTGACTACTTATATATAACTGTATAGATTGGCACTGTAACTACTTATATATAACTGTATATACTGTCACTGTAACTACTTATATATAACTGTATAGACTGGCACTGTAACTACTTATATATAACTGTATATACTGTCACTGTAACTACTTATATATAACTGTATAGACTGGCACTGTAACTACTTATATATAACTGTATATACTGTCACTGTAACTACTTATATATAACTGTATAGACTGTCACTGTAACTACTTATAAATAACTGTATATACTGGCATTGTGACTACTTATATATAACTGTATAGATTGGCACTGTAACTACTTATATATAACTGTATAGACTGTCACTGTAACTACTTATATATAACTGTATAGACTGGCATTGTGACTACTTATATATAACTATATAGACTGGCATTGTGACTACTTATATATAACTGTATATACTGGCACTGTAACTACTTATATATAACTGTATATACTGGCACTGTAACTACTTATATATAACTATATAGACTGGCATTGTGACTACTTATATATAACTGTATATACTGGCATTGTGACTACTTATATATAACTGTATATACTGGCATTGTGACTACTTATATGAGTATAGGAACTAGTGAAGGGACAAACCTGAGAGCTCACATAGAAGTGCTGGGACTGGCAGGGAAGCGACACGTAAGTGGGCACAGTCAGGGACGTTGTATGAAGGGCTGCGCCTGGCAGTGAGCTTCTGGAGGAGCGCTGCTGTGACTGTCAGAGGAGCCACATATGAGTGCTGCCCTCGGTCGGGTGACACTATGAAGCCCCTGCTCTCAGTGCCCCCATCCTCCAGCTGACTAGAGCTTGTAAGGAGAGTACAAGTTGCCGGAGCTCCTCCCCCTCTGCACCGTGTGACAACAACAACCCGTCCACAGAGCAGGCGGCACTTTTCAGCCTCATTTTCCCTCTGTCATTCGTGCTCAATCTTTGATCAATGTGCTGCCAGCGAGCGCCCGGGTCCTGCCAGCCTCCTCCTCCTCCTCTTCACCTTCATCTCTCAACTTTCTACTGAGACTTGGGGAAGACAAGAGACTCAGCCCCTGCCAGAGACAAACAAACAGCCCGAGACCAAGTGCCTGCTGCTGCCGCCGGAGCTGTGTGTGCACTTGTGGGGGCTCAGGGGTTAATCCTCCCCCCGGACTCTTTGTCTGAGTGTCACTTGTGTATTATATGTGAGTTGTTGATCATCCCGGTGGAACTTTCCCCCTCCTCCCCAGCAGTGCAGCGTTTCTTATCAGCAGTTTTACTCTGGGAGGACTCCTATGTGACCATGGCCGTGCCGGCTGCTCTCATCCCACCGACCCAGCTGGTGACCCCTCAGCCAGTGATGTCCACGTCCGCGTCCTCCTCTGCCTCAGCTTCTCCCACTCCATCTGTCGCTCCTTCTTCATCAAGTCTGTACAGACCGGAGCCCATAGCTGCCACCACGGTGACCTCCAGCATCAGCAGCTCTGGTGCCACCAGTATCAACATTGTCAACAGCAACCCAGGTACAGCAGCAGCATCAGCAGCAGGAGGAGGAGGTGGTGGTGGTAACGGTAGTAGCCCCAGCCTGGCCACCAACAACAACAGCTGTCACCACCACCACAGCGCTGCCATCCCCAGCACTCCAAGCACCTCCACCAGCACCACCTTATCCACCTCCACCAGCAGCAGCAGTGCCCCCAGCACCAACCTGCCCGGCAAGCCGGTCTACTCCACTCCCTCTCCAGTGGAAAACATCCCTCAGAACAATGAGTGCAGGATGGTGGACCTCAGAGGGGCCAAGGTGGCCTCCTTCACAGTGGAGGGTTGTGAGCTCATCTGCTTGCCCCAGGCTTTTGACCTCTTCTTGAAGCATCTAGTGGGGGGGCTTCATACCGTCTACACCAAGCTCAAGAGGCTGGAGATCACCCCAGTGGTGTGTAATGTGGAGCAGGTCCGGATCTTGAGAGGATTGGGGGCCATTCAACCAGGGGTCAATCGCTGCAAACTCATTTCCAGAAAGGATTTTGAGACCTTATACAACGACTGCACAAACGCAAGGTGAGTACAACGTGACCACTACCGTACCTGTAGAAGTTTCTGCAGAAGTTACTGTGTATGCTCCTAGATGGGCCAAGCCGGCATCGCACCGGGACACTTATGTCTAGCAAGGACATCTTGGAGCCGGGTAATATAGAAAGTTTCACATTCTGCTTTTTCTATTCCAGTCTGGTTTCTTCTGCTTTCCTCTAAATCATGTAAAACATTGAAATGAAAGGATAAAGCGTGGAGGGTTCTATTCACTTCATTCTGATTTGCACTGCGACAACTTGCTGGTGCATCCCAGAATCGGCCCGGTGCCTTCTTTTAACCCTTTTCTTGACAGTGACCATGAAGCAGCAGGTATTATTATAGAAGTAACAATTTTTGTATCTACACATAATAGATTGACATTAACCAAGTGTCCTTTTCATACACGACTGATGTTCTATTGAAATATTCCACATTGACACATTTATCAATGAATCAATCAGAACGATGTCTAATAAACGGTCGTAATTGATGGCGTCTGATCGTGACATTACCTTAAACGTAATGTAGCGGTAACAATGGTCGCTATTGTCTCTATCGCAGGACCAGTCGTGATGTCTTTGACCAGGTTAACATACAGAAAAGTCCTAGGAAAAAGTTTTGCTATAGTTGCATGAGACAGTTAACCCTTTAATAGGGCATGTGTGTTGTTACTACCAATACCTAGACTTACTAACAATCCAGCTCATCCTATCCTTATTTGTATTATTGTATTTCCATCAATACTAATGTGATTATGGGATGTGCAGGGATTTATTCTTAGGGCCTCAGGGTATTCCGCTGCTACCTCAATGTATATTACCATTCATTAATATAGGTAAGCTTTTAAGGAAAGTGCATGGGTAGCTGGTGATAAACCTGAAAGTTCAGTGCTGAGGAACAAGCAGAAAGCATTAAGGCAAATTGGGAGCAGGGGAATTGGAAGAGGTGTCTGGGGGGAGGGGGAGCTGATTAAAAATCACTGCTAAAAGTCATCTTGAAACATTAGACAGGCAACCCGAAGATTATTCCTGTAAACAAACACAATAAAGTAGACTCCAGGGGAAGGTTCATTTGTGGATCCACAGCTTGGTTTAGGTGTGATCATTGGTTGCGGGATCAACATGTGACACTTCATGGAATTCACAGGGGATTTGGATGTTTGGAGATGAAGGAAAGAGCAAGTGACCTACTGGGACACTAGAGAGCTGTCTTTTCCCATGGGGACAGGTTTCAGTGGTAGTCACAGTACTGGATACAAACCATAAATTCAATGACCCTTAGATGGTTTTATTATCCAGCAAGATTACAGTACACATGAAATTTAAGTGTATGGAAAGGTCAGACCAACTTTCTAATAAGCAAATTGGCAGATCAGCCATAGCTGAGTGACTCAAATATAGGCTAGAGGAGGAGGCTTATAATCAACTTGTGAAACAGACCACTTTAGTAAGGCAACGTGTGTGTGTGTGTGTGTGTGTGTGTGTGTGTGTGTGTGTGTGTGTGTGTGTGTGTGTGTGTGTATATATATATATATATATATATATATATATATATGTATATATAGAGAGAGAGAGTGATAGAGAGAGAGCAAGCCTTCAGTTTCCACAACTTGCTACATATGATTTTTGATTTTATTATTTTTAATACTCGATCACACTATGCACACCCCATGTTGCCTCTTGTTATTGAATATTTACTTTACAAAGGGACACGCACAAACACTGAAAAAAGCACACAAATTTGCTTAAAAAGTAATTTTCTTTATTAACATGCTGTAATGTCCAATTAAAACAAATATTTGAACTTTTTTTAAATAAAAATATAGAGAAATATAAACAATGCCTTCTAAACTCTATTATATATTTTGTAAATATTGTATAATAAACAACACAAAATCTCTTTTTTGTCTTATAATGATGTTATTACGACACTTTCCCAAAGATTAGGGATACAAATAGTAAATACTCTACGACGATAGTAATTAATATCAATAATTGCTATGTTTAGTGAATATATATATATATATATATGTATATATATATATATATATTTCCACAGAACACTAACATTCCCTCACTTCATGCTCCATTTAGGAATGCTTTTGTTCATACACATTGCATTTGTAGTTAATTAGTTGATGTGTTTATCATGGCGTTGCTTGCGGTTTTGACCTTTAACCTCAGCTCATTTATTTGTTATTTTGTGGTATATGTTATATCAAGGACATTGAGACATACATGACTGCTAGTGAAAACACTCAACAATGCAGGCGACATAGGACATAACCCCACTCTGATCAGCTCTCAGTGCTGCGTCCTAACAAAGTTTATTTCAGTTCTATTTCTTCCATGTTTTTATGCAGGTTTCTTTATAATTAAAGATTTGTTTTTAGGTTTTGTTTGTTACAGTTTAACAACCTCAGTGAAGTCTCAGCTTCAGAGACAAACTGACTGTTCCTCCTTTATAGTGTTGTCATCCATTTACAACCAATAATTAATGATTTAGCTGCTCGCTAATGCCAGAGGAATTTCATTTGTGTTTGTGCAGTTAATATCACCATGGCATAAAAATATATTTCCAATAAAGTTTATTTTAATTAGTTAACGATTATTAGAAAAAATAATACAATGTAGGAAAATGTAACCATGTTTATTTTGTCTCTAAAAATACATCTTTACATTTTGTTCTATGGTTAAAGGATTTCTTAATTTGTTGTACCTAATTATTACTCCTATTTATGTATTTTCTTAATTTAATAGATTTTTGGATACTCATTTCTGACTGTCAGCTTATAATTAATTATAGTGGCAAGTCATTATAGGGATATATGTGTATATATACATATATATATATATATATATATATATATACATATATATATATATATATATATATATATATATATATATATATATATATGTTTGTATATATGCACATATTGATTTAGATTTATATATACATATATGTCTATATGTATATATATAAATACATATATATATATATATACATATATATATATATATATATATATATACATATATATATGTATATATATATATATAGTATAAACATAAAATGTTTGCTGTAAAACATTGTAGTTAGTAATATTTGCTTAGTTCGGAAACCTTTTATACATTTACATCTATGTGAATTTGACTACACCTCAAGAATGATGAGTGATTGTTACAACTAGAATCGTTTATTCTATAATCTTTTACATTTGGTTTTTCACAGCAGAATTAAATCTAATTTTAATTTTTATTAACTCTTAATCTGAGGATCTGTTTTTTACTTTAATACTACCTGTGTCTTTAGGTTTGTTACTCAGATAGTAAACTTTGGCATTCAAATGATGAGGATCTGACAAGTCTAGAATGTGGACCTTTCCATTGTCATTACATTCAATGTAGAGTAGCTTGGGGTTGTTCCTGCATTATAAGCATACACATAATATACAGTTCTTAAGTTTAGTTTGTTTGTTTTTTCCAGGGATTTAGTACATAATTTTAGTATAATTTGTTTTTATTTAATATTATTTACATAGAGCTGACAAGTTTCGAAGTGGTGTACATACAACGTATCCACGTATATCGCATACTTTCAATTAAAATGTAAAATAAATTACTGATTTTTATCCATTTGATTCTATATTGATTACAACTTTATGAATTTTGGGGTTTTATGGATATATTTGTAATATAATAATATAAATTATATTTTTAACTAAATCTTTCGTATTATTATTTACTTTTCACTGAGGCTACTACAATTATTTGCTTTGAATTAGCATGTAAGGGTGTCTTGCAGTGTGAAGATGTGAAGAATAGATGTACAGAAGCATTAGTATATAGTGTAATACAACTACAGAGTTGAGTCTTGTAAGATAATACATTCGTAATGAGAATATATACACTATTAATTGAAAAATGTAATGTGCATAAGACATTATACACTACAGCCTATTGACAAGCCTGCAAGATATTGCATAACCTTAGCAAGCAATTTCCACAGTCGCTGAATGGGTTACAAGAAGTCTAAGATGCATTTTATTTTTAAAAAAAAAGAAGTCCCATTTTGTTGATGTATCTTATTTGGAAAAGTATATCTTAGAAAAATCCATATCACCTGTCATAATCAAAATTTAGTATCTATAGATTACCTTTCCAAAGGCCCTCAAAGCAATTTACACTTATAGCCATTCCGTTACTACTCAATTACAGTTGGATAGCCAGAGGCACAATTAAATGCAGCTTGCCCAAGGTCAAACAAGAAGTCACTTGTACTGTCACAGAAAAACACACAATGTCCCTCTGCCCACTTCAAAACCACATCTGTTTCTTAAATAAAAAATTGAACAGCAAATGTTTATGGAAGGTGACATAGAAGCTTCAGGGAAATGAAGGCTATGCTATACTTACAACTTGTGTTGTTTGGGATTAAATATTGATAGAAAATATCCATTATACAAATACAAATAAAATAAACTCAGTCAATACAAATGTATAATTCACAATTTAAATGCTGGGTCAGGTAACTAAAATGATCAAGATTAAGCAGCGTGAATGAGGCGTACAATAATATCCTAAAGACACAAATTGACTGATTTGGTAAAATGGCATGGAAAACGCTGCCGGAAGCGACTTGAATCAATGTTGTTTGATCTATAAACATGATTTCAAGTACGTAAGAGCATTTTCATGTAAAACATTATTGTATGGAGGGTTTCAGCAAGAAGGGGGAGAGGGTAAAAGTAACTAAAAGTTTTATGTACATTGGAGAAATAATACAATATAGAATAAGAATAGTAAAAAATGGAACTTTAGATGGATAAATAATTAGGATATTTGCATTGTTAATTAAAATTTGGCTAGAAAACAACGTAAATTGATGTCTACTCAGTAAAGGCCACTTTTTGGCTTTTATATATATGATTTCTTAAGATGTTATTTTCTGACTGGAAAAAGTAGGATAAGTATTTCTGCATGTGGAAAGTTTTAGTCATTAAACGTGTAATACAGACAACTTTTTTATATTATTATATCTCTGGATACTAGAATTGAATAGGCTTTGACAGTACAGGGTAATAAAGGAATAAAACATGTAAAACCAGACTATTTCTGACAGATGTAGCAGAGTTGAGTTTGTCATTTAGAATATCTCATTGGGCGATCATGTAATCTGTGGTTGTCTGAGGTATCACTCTGTTCAAATGCAAATAAAAGTTAAATAAGCAATTTAGCTCTGCTACATTTATAACATATGTACAACCATAAAACCTGGCGAAATATTGTTTGTAGAGATGCATTACCATACCAAAGCCTTATTTGAATAACACAAACGATAGCAGCGCATCCTGGACACTCTGCAAGATTAGATGGAGCATGTAATCTGTTTTAGCAGGTAACTTGCAATCTATAAACCTACTTGTCAGACACTGGGAGGTAATGTGGCTCGCCCAAAACCACAAGAAGCGGGAACCATAAGTCTCCAATTACCCTGTTTTGGATTATATGGAGAGAGCTAATATTACTACAGTGGTAAATGACTATTGGATACATTTTATACAGGATTACAGCAACTTGTCTACTATAGGGACATCCAAATGAAGTGTTAGTCTAACACTTTAGATAGATATTTAGTTATATATGGAAATTGGGCATTTGACAAACATGGATATATACAGATGTTCTAGAGCTTGTCAATGTAGCAGGGCTGACATTGTCATTTGGCACAACTGTGAGCTATCTATAGCTTTGCTAAAAACCTACTGAGTTATCTACTTAGCGAGTTATCACAGTGCACAAATTCAGCTCTGCCACATCTGTATGTAGAAGTATACATGCAATCTGATATTCACTCACATAGATCAGGTAATGTCAGTGCGCTAAGAGTCTCTTCGAGTATATCCATAATCTCTTTCCATTACTTCAATCCTGATAACTGGTAACATCAGCTATATAATAACTATTTTCTGCAAACCACCAGCTTTCCTAGTGCATATGGGTGTGAACTTCTAACCAGTAGTGGTTCAAACCTTCCAGAAGACCCCAAGGGATAGAAACTTGACCTGCTTTTATGAAACCAAAGAATTACATTTATTCAAGCTATCCCGTGGGAACAGAGTCAGCAGAATTCAGCCCAAGCCCTATTATTGGAGTCGCACAGGTCAACTTTAAATTATTTTAAACCCATTTGATTAAACATTACAGGTAATCCTTGTAGACTTTCTTAAGTCATAAATCATACACATAATCATATGCTCTATGTGTGTGTGTGTGTATATATATATATATATATATATATATATATATGACGTATTTTCTCTATATTTATTTACAATCGTCGTGCACTATATATTGTATATCATTACATGAGCAGGAAAATATATTTCTCAAATACTGTCAATAATTTCATGCATAATGGAAAATACTGTTAGCAAAAAATTTGGTGTAAAATGAAAGGATGCAAATCACTTGCCAACTTGCATTTGCCAGTTGTATATACATTGCACCTAATTCCCACATGTATCACCTTGAAAATGAGCGCCCACATGTCTGATGCCAGCATGGTGCAGGTGCAAATTGGCGTAAAGTTGCTGTAGATTGGGAAGCAATTAAAACATGCACCATTTTCAGAGGTGATTTCAGAAAACATTTGTATTGCGTTTAGTTGCTTCTTTGTGGAGTAAAATAAACTTTGGTTATGTATATGTTTCTTTATAATAGTTACATTATATTCTATTTTCGCTACGTTGTATATGGTTATTTTCTATTTCTATTGTAAAATTCCAAATTAATAGAGTTCATTAAAGAGCATTGTGCCTGATCTCTACAACATTTACTATATGTTTAAAGATTAAACTAATATAACTTGAAGCAGTTAGTAAATCCCAGTAGTTTACATCTAGTAAAACATGGTATTAATGAGCGCAGCTCTGCAGTGGTAGAAATGTGTCTAAATTATTGGCATTCCATTACGTTTTTTTGATGTGTCTAAGGTGAGGGAGGGGTAAATGGTGGAGAATGGTGAATAGCCTGATTGAAAAGGCATAAAGGAGTCTGGTCTGGTATAGAAAGGTCTTTGGTGGGTGCATGACAAGGATGCTGTTTGTTTTTCATACAAGTTGTTTGTGATTTGAGGGACCCCAGGGAAATCTCTTGATCATTTTCACATCTGTTCCTGTCAAAGTGGGTGCTAAGATACCGGTCACCCAGCAACCATGTCCAAATGGGAATAGGCCCGATAATAACTTCAAAAAGAAATGACAGATGTTAGATTATGATGAAAGACAAAATGCATGAAAAATGAGCTCCTTAGATTCAAAAATTTGTTCAAGTACCTTCATGCAAATTAAATGAATACCGAAAATTTGCATGTAGTAATTTATATGTTTGTTCACTCAGAGGCAAAAAAAAAATAAAAGGGAGAAACATTTGAAATTGCAGATTTTCTCCAGTAATTAACATACAAGACAGTGATTTTTTTCTAAAATGGGATTAACCACCTGGGTTCTTTATTGTAATATTAACTGTATAACAAATACGGTTACTCGGGAGAAACATATCAGATAAGCCTGTTTATGTAGCACGTATTATGACTGCAAATGTAAATGATCGGATTTCAGATAAAAGTATTTCACGTCTTAAGGAACAGCTACTCTTAGTTAAATAGGATGTTCATTAATAAAACAGCATCTCAAATAGATTTAGCGCAATAGCTTTATTCTTAAGTGACTGGTCAAGCAAAGTTTCTTTTTGGTCTAATGTATTCTAGCATTACATAGGCGCAGATGTAGTGGAAAAATGAATTAATAATTGATATATTCGAAAAAATCGTTTTAGCTCTCCTAACAACATAATTATTGGGATGTTCGCTCAACAATCAGTGTTTGCAAGACAAAATGGAAATGTTCATCTGGAGAAAGGACTTTGAGCCTTCGTTTAGTAATGTCTAATGTGGTCACGTAGAGAAATTGATTTTCCTCAGAAATTAATTAATTTTTCATATCGCCTTAAGCTGCAGTTAAAAAGAGTGCATACTTGCCTGTTTTTTTTCCAGAAATATTGCCTAATCATATTAATACCATTGCCCTAAGGATGAAAAGATAATTGTACAAATGCATTTGGAAATATGTATCACTGAGTATTTATGATTAAATTATGCAAATAACCCAGTTCTCATCCTTTCCAGACACAGATTGTCTAATTAGGATTGATATGCTGAATAGATGTTCCAGAATTTGAATACAAGCATGTCCAAAGAGCAGAAAATTGGAAATGACAAGGCTGAAATCCTAAGAAAAGTGCCTTTTTACTTTTCAATAAATGTCTCGGTTTTGGCTCCTAGTTTTCTATATTATCTGCAGTCTTGCTTTCTCTTGCATCCATTTGATGTGACATTTGTTTGTAGGCTGAAAGTCATATTTACAAGTGACAAGCGATTTCTTTTTTGTTGGTCTGTAGGTCCATTTTATACCATTTCTCTTCTCTTCATCTGATTGGAGACGTCAATGTAGAAATTGACAATTAGTGTAGAGTGCTGGATTCTACATAGATCAAGTCTTTTCTGGTAACTTTATGATCGGGGTATTCATTAGTGCATTTATTGGGCTACAATGCTCCTGAAGTTTTGTGGACAATGCTAAGAATACATAGTAGCAGTTACCACTCCAGCCATTGTTAGCAGTGGGGAGTCAGTGTGTATGAACTCCGCTGGCTTCTGCTTTCCATCTGCAAGATGATGGATTGCTATGTTTAATACATTTCAGCTTTTGTCTAACTGTCATAGCACAAACAGACAGCACTATCAATGGTGACAATTGGCCTTGTGGACAACTCTACATTTGAAGTCTGCTTGCGGAGGGAACATTTCACACATATAGACAATGCAGCAGTAATTAAGATTTACTTTCTGCTTGCGCTGGTATTATTCATTACAAGCTGTCTGGGCCTGTGTATTAAGTTCTGTCCATATATATAATACACTTATATTAAATATACTAAATGGATTTGAAATAGTTGTGCTGATTTCTCATAAGGCACATTGTATCTTGTATTGTTTACACTACCTATGGGTATTTGGATAACACTCTATGTACAACCGATGCCAACAAACATTAGACAGTCACGATTCTGAATCCTAGAAAGAATTATTAGTATATATAAAATAAAGATGTGATGAGTTCCACGAAACCACTTGTACATAAACCTCTGCAAGATTGTCATGTTTATCTGAAGATGATTTGGTTTTTATTTCAATAGACATACACGTTTGTTTATTATAGCTCCATTAGTTTAACGCAAGCACAATAAAACACTTGCATTGTCCAAAATATTACTTTTAATTATGTCATTTTGTTTCTTTTACGTAAATTGTGAATTTAAATACAATGTATATCTATATAATAATCTGTCTGCATGTCTGTCAGTATATCTATCTATCTATCTATCTATCTATCTATCTATCTATCTATCTATCTATCTATCTATCTATCTATCTATCTATCTATCTGTCTGTCTGTCTGTCTGTCTGTCTGTCTGTCTGTCTGTCTGTCTGTCTGTCTGTCTGTCTGTCCGTCCATCCATCCATCCATTTATCTATATGTCTGTCTATCATCTATCTGTCTATCTGTCTGTCCGTCCGTCCATCTATATGTCTGTCTGTCTGTTTATCTATCTATCTATCTATCTATCTATCTATCTATCTATCTATCTATCTATCTATCTATCTATCTATCTATCTATCTATCTATCTATCTATCTATCTATCTATCTATCTATCTATCATGTCTCGTTGATCGGTGCTCGCTTTAGACAGAGTTGGCAGGAATCTTTATTGTAGCTCTGGATGAAATTAACTATGGTCTATAGCAGTGACCAGTTCTTAGGGGTTGTCGCTTGGAGAATGCAGTTGTCACCTTTAACACCTAGGTCTAGTTTCTGCTACTTCAAAAGATGGACAAATGCACATCTCCTCATCCTAGACTAATCGATCATAGTGAGGTGAATAAGGGGACAATTACCTATTTAATATTCATGGTACTTCTTTTGAACACAAAGTTCATTCACAAACATCTGCCTAATGAACTGGTGGGCAACTCTGGAAACCCAAACCAAGTACTAAGGGCTCATTCAGATGAGCGTGTATCACGTCCGTGTGACAGCCGTTAAAACAATGGTCGTGACACGGACTCGTGTATTTCACACAACCCGTTCACACAACCGTTGTTTCAATGGAGCGCGTGGAGAGTCCGTGAAAAAATAGGACATGGGGTATAGGACATAGGGTTCCATGACAATGCGTCCCGCACGGATGCACCTCGGGCATGAGAAACTTCAGTTTTTCACATCTGAGGTTGCCAATGCTCTTCTGAATGTAGCCTCAGGTTATAAGAATGTGACTTAAACTATTAAAAGTGGTTCACATTGTGGAGGGTCTGATCCAAGTCTAAGGTATGTATCCCTTGTTCTCCTCACCCTTAAGGAAGCAGAGGAGAATCTTAGAGTTGTAAGTGCTTACTGTAGGTCATTCTGTTGTTTCTCCCTTTCATTTTATAACTGTTTTGCTTGTTTTGTGTCATATTTTGTCTCCTTTTGTATTTTTGTAAGAACTGTACTTTTTATATTAAAGCATAAAACTTTAATAAGTTTAGTTCTCGTATGTTCTAAAGAATCTATAGCATTTCTTTGTGTGTGTGTGTGTGTGTGTGTGTGTTTGTGTGTGTGTGTTAACCTCTTAACCATTGGAGAGCAGTGTGTGTGTGTTTGGTACCTATTGGCCCAGAACTCAGTAGGTGGTGGCAGTGAGTTTTGTATGGAGTGGAAGATTAAGTGAGTGGAAATAGATTAACCACTTACGGTCGCATCAACATCATGGCCTGGGAAGGAGTATATGTGACATGTAGCATTAGTCTGATACAAAAATTGACAAACTAGCTGTTGCTTGGCATTTAAATAAATACTGTAGTTTGGGGAACAGTTTTGTGGACTGTGCTCCCAGCTCTAATTATATATATATATATATATATATATATATATATATATATATATATATATATATATATATATATATATATATATATAGTTAGTATGTGCAGCTATTTCTGCTTCACAGGCCACGTTTCCTCACTGTCAAAGACCTTCCAGCTATGTTTTACAGATTTGAACCACAGTGAACACTGCAGCCGTTTAACATTACCAAGCCCTTTCACTGTTTAGTTAATAGTGTATGGTCACCCTAGGCACATTGTCTCTTAAATTCTGCCTTATGTAAAAAATGTAACTAGCACTTAACTTATAATGTGGTTTTGGATATAGCACTCTTCATGAATATTCTAAGCTGTTAAAGGCAGTCTGTAATCACATTTTCACGTCCCAAACCGCTAATACCACTATATAGGGATGGATAATAGTTTTTCAAGCATACCTATGTTGCCAAACTCCGTCCATGGTGAACCACAAAAAAGTGCTTTTTATTCCTCTGGGTGCCGTATGCAAATCAGTACTGAAGAGTCCTACAATCAAGGAAGTGTCCTGCATTCTAAGTGGTTTCTGCTTAAAATGTAGGACACTTCATGGATTGCAGGACTCTTCAGTGCTCATTTGCATACGGCACATTGGAGAATGGAAGCACTTTTTTATGTCTCATGATGGGCTGACTTTGGCAACATAGGTATGTTTGAAAAACTATCATCCTTCCTTATATTGTGGTATTAGCAGTTTGGGAGACGAAAATGTGATGACAAACTCACTTCAAGTTTCTTCTTTACTTGAATGTTTTTGCTGTCAGCAGCCAAGACATGATGTATTCTATTCGAATTGCCTTTAATTCTACCCCCTTCTGATCCAGTGACATTAAGGTGACATTAAATCCCTTGAAATATAGGCAGGTCTTGATGCCTGTCACATGAGAAAACACCCGTATTATAAATAGTACATGGTAGGTGGAAGGCTTGGTACAGAATTTGCATTGGGACCCAAGAGTTTTGAGTTGCACCACTGGTCACCTTGTGGTCTAATACAGTTAGACAAACTCTAAACTTAAGATCTAGTTTTAAATTTGAGAAAACCAAGTTTAATAACTTAGTATTAAATTGTGTCAGTAAATTCTTCCTGAATGGCAGCATATATTATGATTATCTAGACATTTTGCTGTTGTTCACCTACCAAAGTGACCAAATGACAGTTTTGTAACTATTCATTTGGCTTAGATCTTAATGACACATTTCATAGTTTGTGAAAGGACAGCTGTGTGTCATTCATGTGTCTAGTCTGTCACGTGTAAGTTTTTAATTACATTACTTTCTTATTCACACATCTGCGTGCCATACGCGTTGCTCCCCCCTCAAGCTGCACATTGCATCCCATTGAGCGCGCAGTCCTCCAGACAGGTGTAGCAATTCAATATATCAATTCTCTGGAAATCTGAAAGGCTGAAATAAAAGACCAAGTCCCCCAAAATTATTATTACTCGCTTTTAATTGATTTCAGAAAGTGTCCCTATGCAATTTATGCATTGGCTGGTCAGTTTTGTTAATAATGTCTTATCTAGCACGTTCCTATACAACAGATTGAAAGTGAAAAATGAGTTGTTAAAATAATAATCAGAAGTTCACGAGGCTGCAACATATGAAATGACCCTTTGTTATAGACTGACCTTTATCATTGCCGGAGTACAGTCAGATTGTGGAATGCTGGACATAATCTATTCAATGACATCACTATTTTTGTATATGTTCTCTATTAGTGTTGCTGTAGATCAGATTGCTTTCTAGATTACACTGTTTCTGTTATTTCTTGAAAAGATGAAATAATAGGAGTGAATGCTTGATCAGGAAGCATGGCAAAAGGCAAATGCAAAAGGTCAAAAGAGCCATTTAGAAGAGTATTTTACTGGGCGAAAAGAGGGTTTTCATATTAGTCCAGTTCTAACAGTTCTGCTCGTGACAAGTGCATTCAAATAGAACCTGTTCCATTAAAAATGGTTTCATGAATATTTAAAGATATTCTCACTGTCCCATTGTACAACCGTGAAAAACACCAAGTGATTTAGTACATGTTTCGACCAGCATGCGTTTAAAGAAAAACTCTGGGCAAAAACTGATACACTGTGTAATGCCGAGTGAGGGACCTTAGTATGCAGTACGTGATTCAGAGACTAAAAGAACGCCAAAGAGAGAAGCTCTGTTTCATACACTGCCCGTTCAGGTCCCAAACTAGGCATAACTCAGCGTATACCATTATACGCTTTATTAATATTAATCTTGATCATTATCATCTTCACCATTTATAGCAGTCATCCAATGTTAACGTAGAACTGGATTTTTAGCTAAGAATGAATTGCTATTCCATGTCATGGCTAAAAAAAAATGGTACAATATTGGCATATGAATGGTTAGTACTACATTTAAGGGGTCATAGTGTATGTCACCATATGTTGCCTCTGTAAGGAACTACATTCTCCCCTAGAAGTAACGCTTCTATAGGAGAATACCTCCATTATACAACATATAATGGAGCATATTGCATTTATTTATTTTTACTAAGGATTCATCTAAATCAGCGACATGCTAGGGTAGAAATCCATTAGGGCATGGCCAGACATAGCGGATTTGCTCTGGAATTCCGCTGCGGACACTCCGCAGCGGACCCGTTTCTCCATTGCCTTCCACAGCTTTGTGGTTGGGTTCGTTTGCACGTTGCGGACAATTCCGCTGCGGAGCATAGGCTGCGGTGCGGAATTTGGTGTCCGCAGCATACAATGGTTGTTGCGGACGTGTGGCGGACTGGTGGACTCATTGTGGAATTTTTCCATTGACTTCAATGGAGATTCAAAATTCCGCAATGAAGTCCGCAGATGTTATGTAGATGTTATGTGTGCTGCGGAGCGTATTGGTTTTTTAACATGACATTTCTTCATTCTGGCTGGACCTATGTGTATTTCTAGGTCTACAGCCAGACTGAGGAAGTCAATGGGGCTCCCGTAATTACGGGTGACTATGTGTGTGCACCCATAATTACGGGTGACTACGTGTGTGCACCCATAATTACGGGTGACTACGTGTGTGCATCCGTAATTACGGGAGCGTTGCTAGGCGACGTCAGTAAATAGTCACTGTCCAGGGTGCTGAAAGAGTTAAGCGATCGGCAGTAACTGTTTCTGCACCCTGGACAGTGACTACCGATCACAATATACATCAACCTGTAAAAAAAATAGAAGTTCATACTTACCGAGAACTCCCTGCTTCTTCCTCCAGTCCGGCTTCCCAGGATGACGTTTCAGTCTAAGTGACGACTGCAGCCAATCACAGGCTGCAGCGGTCACATGGACTGCCGCGTCATCCAGGGAGGTCGGGCTGGATGCCGAAAGAGGGACGCGTCACCAAGACAACGGCCGGTAAGTATGAAATTCTTTTACTTTCACTAGGGAAAGTGCTGTCCCTTCTCTCTATCCTGCACTGATAGAGAGAAGGGAAGTACTTTTACTTCAATACGCAGTGGCTAGTCCGCATCAATTTAATGCCCATTTTGGGCAGATCCGCAACAGAATCTGCAACGCAGATTCTGTGCGGCATTGATGCGGACAGTTGCGGAAGAAATCCGCCACGTCTGGGCATGCCCCAATACGGTTATGTGCCTAAAGGTAAGAAAGAAGGTTATTCTAGGCCAGGTTTATACAAAGAAGTTTAGTGCGGTTTTTGAAGTTGATACACCGTCTCATGCGCTTGTAGTCCCCTGCATTGGTCTTTAGGATATTTCTGGTGGCTGTTACAAAAAAGCAGAGCCAGCAGAAGCTGCTCCCAAACCAAAAAATAAAAATAAAAAAAATGTGCTGATTGTTAATAAAACGTTCAGACACCTTCTATTTATTCACACCACAATAGATAACATTAATAATAAAAAAGCCTATTCCATTCTTCACATTGAAGTACAAAAAAAAATAATTGAAATATGAAAAAAAGTGTTAAAATAGTTTTAACCCATATCTGGGGCAATACAGTTCACAAATAAAAATATAATGCTTTAGGGCACTCTAAACCAACTTGTTAAAATGGGAATTAGTTTAAATGCAGATAGGTGTGAAAATCACCTTAAAGTGGTTATTCTGTATTAATAAATAAGAGATTATTTGATTCAGCACTGAAAGTTCTCATGCTTTGTAATTTATATTGTGTGAAAATTCAGTCTCTAAGCTGGCCAGCTGAGATCTTGAGGATTGTGGCGGCATTGACATGCTGCGCTAGTTTACATTTTACATTAGGCACTTTTATAATGAGTGATCTATGTCTGAAGATGTATGAACATACATATGTAAAGTTCTATTCATATCAAATTTAGGGCTTTATGTTAGGTGGGAACATTTAAAAGGTGCCGCCGAATGTATGTAGGTGTGCAATTGTATGCCATACAGTTGCATACATCTGTCATTGCCACCCATCGTACAGAGTGGTATACATTTATTTTGTGAGATCAACTTATTAAAAGAGTTTTTTCAATTCAGTCAAACAAACTGTAATCAAATATTTATATGTATATTATAGGAACTCTTTTGGCACACGTTAGCCCATATTAACCCATGGGTATATCATGATACATTTAAATACTTTTGTCCAAATGTTCAAATGTATTCTGCTGACGTAGACCATGAACAAGGTATACGTATGTAAACAGAACATGTCCAAACATGACCTCCACAAGACTTCTGCACGGGGCTGTTCTCCGTACAATGTACGCGGGGGGGGGGGCAGTGTCCAGCCATGGGCAGCATTAGATGTGATAAAGCGGACGGAATTTTTAATTACAGACAAATTGTAAACTTATGTGATGCCCTATATCAGGCCATTTATGGTAAAAAAAAAAATACAAAAAAAATCCTGGACAACCCCTTTAAGGGCTATTTTTTTAACTATTGGATGACCTTATAGGCTTGTCATGTTCCACACTGTATATAAAGTTCTATATTTATATTATATGAATGCAGAACCCATTTATTACAGCTCTGCTTTAAGAAAAAAAATAACCTTACTTTTAAGTTATTCCAGTCTCCCTAGATTCTTATTTACTTCCAATTTATAGCCTTGTAAAGTGCAACAAATACACTAGAGGCACGCTTTCACAATTATCCCAACATGTTTTAACAAAACATTTACAGAATATAAAATGGGACTACGCACAATAAAATAAAGTGTTCAGTATTTCCCTCTGCCATTATGGTTTTTTTTTTGGAAGATTATTTACTCTTACGCTGCCCTGCTGAAGATTGCTTAGTAAAATGTAGAGGAAAGAACGCTCGGAACTTAGATAGTGAGTTTCTAATTCTTAGCACAGAAAGACCATTTTAAATTACATTAAGTTGGCACTTGCATGTCAATAAGCTTTGTTTTACTTCCAGAGCAGAATTCATTTATTGGGCTTAAGCATTTATTACATGATTTGCAATTACGAGCAATTATGAGCTACTTCTCCATTTCAGAACACAAATTATCTGTACGGTTTTAACATTTCTGAAATACTCTTTGGTAAAGTTGTCAGAAAACCCATATTTTCTTTATATACTCACTCTATAATTAAATAAGTTAACTAAAGTGTTGCATATTTTATGTTCGCTTCATGATAAGGCAAAAGTCATGCATAATTGTGCAGGAAAAAGCGAGAGAAAATGCACTTTAAGTGTTGGCCCAATGAAAAATAGAGCTATATAAGCATATGATTTGCTAGCAGATCTGTGGGGTTACAGGAATTTCAAGATTCTTTAAATGAAAAGCAAATATAATTAGTAATCAGGACATTTTTATATGGCATAATGTATCCACAGCTATAAATTCTAAGGATGGTATATGAAATAAGAACTCTATACCCCTGTCCAGAACACTGTGCCCTTTTAAGTATGTTATAATTGGGATTATACCAAGCAATTAGTGATATTCCTGTATTCCTCCTTTCTCCCATCTTTTCCTAGTACTTCCCCCCCCCCTTTTTTTGAATGCCTTTTTAGAGTATGTCTAATAATATTACATTGTAATTTGGTGGAAGATTTGTGTTTTTTTGGTTGTAAATTGTTAACAGAAAACATTATGGTATGATTCTGTTTGTTATGTTTTTTAATAAATGTGCATCTTTTTACCATGTGCATGCGGTGGAACATTTGCACTAGGGGATACATGTGTGATCGCTGGGGGTCCGACCGGTGGGACCCCCAGCGATAAGGAAAATGGGGGACCAAAAGTCACCCAGAGCGCTACATGGCTTATGTGTTCGGCAGCTCCATAGAAATGAGTAAGATTCTTCTGCGCATGCGCGAGCTGCTCTCCATTGATTTCTATGGAGCTGCTAAGCAAATAAGCCAGACACAGAACCAGGAAGTCCAGGCTTCTCATGTAGCGCTCTGGGTGACATTCGGTCCCCCCGTTCTCCTTATCACTGGGGGTCCCAGCAGTCGGACCCCCAGCGATCACACATGTATCCTCTATCCTGTGGCTAGGGGATTCATGTGTTTTATGGCACAACCCTTTTAAGCATATTGCAAAAAGAAAACAAAACATTAGACTAGCAAACGATAGTAAGTAATAGATTTGGAAAAAGTGAGAGGCAGTTTTCTGCAGCAGAAAGCTCCATCTTTGTGCCGCGTGCAGCCGAATCCACATGAGGCTACCAGACTGACGAAAAGTTATTTTCCTCTGTTTATTTTGAATTGGTTACTATCTACTATAATTTTTTCTATACATGTCCCCAAATGTGTGTTCCTCGCAGAGCTTTGAAAAATTGTGAGGACATAACTGTTAAAGTGGAATGCCAATTATTGACCTATAACTTCATCCCTCAGGATTTTGCACCCAAAAAATATGGTAGTGTTGTAAAGCTAAATACCATATGAATAAAGAGTGTGAAAATATGTACAGATCAGAGAGTAAGGAGTGGGACTATATATGTTTCTATGAAGCCTGGGTGACTCTGTGATAAAATTATCATTCCACATCTTTAAATGATACTCTTAGGAAGTAATATAACTAATAAAACATAATTAAGAGACCCACAAATGCTCGACCAGCTCTCCCCAACATCTCCCCTTATTAGCAGCTGCAGCTGGCTGACTTGTGCTGATAAAGGGGAACCCTTTTCTCCCAATAGATGAGGTTGACAGAGGTGGGACCCACACCCATTAGACATTCGTGGCATATCCTAGGAATATTGCATAAATCTTTTTCACTGGCATAACCATTTAACAACAAAAAAAAAACAAACTCAAAAAGCTACATTTACTGTCTACTGACTTTCTTCCCCGTTGTATGTATTATAATAGTGCAGCATTTACCCAGAGTCTGTATCTTTAAACACTTTATATAGAAATCATGAAAATACTAATACTTATAGAGACACATGTAATAAATGTTAACTGTTTTGGTCACTGTTGTAAGGTGCTGAACTTTTGGTACACTGGGTCATAAGAGAACAGACTGCTATGTAATGCTGTGAGCTATGGCAGATCGATGTATTTTTGCTGTGGATTATGTTACTACTAAGCAACAGTAAACTAGGCCTTACTCAGTAGTTTCTTCAATATATCATGTGTAAAGGATTTCCATCTGTAAGGGCCTGTGAACCCCGCAACAGAAAGTGAAAGTGAAACCACAGCTTCCGTTTCAGTCACCATTGATATCAATGGTGACGGAAACATCGCTAATGTCTTCCGTTTGTCACCATTCTGGCAGGTTTCCGGTTTTCTGATGGAATCAATAGCACAGTCGACTCCATTATTGATTCTGTCGTTAAAACGGAAACCTGCCGGAATGGTGACAAACGGAAGCCATTAGCGATGTTTCCGTCACCATTGATATCAATGGTGACTGAAACGGAAGCTGTGGTTTCACTTTCAGTTGCGGGGTTCACCCGACGGAAACCTCCGACGGAACCCCGGAACGGAAAGCGAACGCTGATGTGAACAGGCCCTAAGGCTGTTAGATTATGCTTAAACTTACAGGGCACTTCTCTCTCTTCTCTTTTATAAATGACAGATTTATGAAATTTTGACACATCTGTCTTCTTAGGGCTCATTTAGACGTGCGTAATACATATCTGCGTGCTGTCCATTGAAATAACTGACAGCACACGGACCCATTAATTTCAATGGGGCTATTCAGACATGTGTGAGTTTTCATGCAAGTATCTGTTGCGTAAAACTTACTGCATGTCCTATATAGGTGCGTTTTTGCGCTTCTTATCGCCTATTGAAGTCTACTGGTGCATGAAAAACACGGACAGCACACGGATGACATCCGTGTGCTGTCCGTGTTTCACGCATCAGTTACAAAGAAATGCAGAGAAATTAAAAAATTAAAAAAAGTGCTTGCACGGACATGTTAAACGCATGCCACATGCAAAGCACTCTGATGCCACATGCAAAGCACACTGATGCCACATGCAAAGCACTCTGATGCCACATGCAAAGCACTCTGATGCCACATGCAAAGCACACTGATGCCACATGCAAAGCACACTGATGCCACATGCAAAGCACACTGATGCCACATGCAAAGCACACTGATGCCACATGCAAAGCACACTGATGCCACATGCAAAGCACTCTGATGCCACATGCAAAGCACACTGATGCCACATGCAAAGCACACTGATGCCACATGCAAAGCACACTGATGCCACATGCAAAGCACACTGATGCCACATGCAAAGCACACTGATGCCACATGCAAAGCACTCTGATGCCACATGCAAAGCACACTGATGCCACATGCAAAGCACACTGATGCCACATGCAAAGCACACTGATGCCACATGCAAAGCACTCTGATGCCACATGCAAAGCACACTGATGCCACATGCAAAGCACACTGATGCCACATGCAAAGCACACTGATGCCACATGCAAAGCACACTGATGCCACATGCAAAGCACTCTGATGCCACATGCAAAGCACTCTGATGCCACATGCAAAGCACTCTGATGCCACATGCAAAGCACACTGATGCCACATGCAAAGCACACTGATGCCACATGCAAAGCACACTGATGGCACACCGACATGAACTGCTGGAAAAACGCTCTGTTTTTATGTGCGCAAATCAGACACGCTCGTGTGAATGTAGCCTAAGTTGTGTCACTTAAAAATACTCAAAATTATTGAAAGTTTATTAAAGGGAAACAAACTACAAAAGTTCTAGGATCTATTTGTGGTGAAGGTGCTGTTAAGGACTAATCTGGACATTAATTTCATATCTCAATTTACAATTGATAAATTTTGTTGTAGTTTAGAGAGCAGTATCTAATGAAGCTATATCTATACGCTAAAATGTTCATGCAGTGTATATAGAAAGATATTTAGGCCCTGTTCACACTTTATGGCGGAAACCGCGTCGGAATCAGCGCCAAGGAATGCCCGAATCCGCCTCCTATTGATTTTAATTGATTTCCATGGGCGTTTTTCCCTGCTTGTGGGAAAAAAAAGCGACATGCTCTTTCTTCCAGTGGTTCCGTATCTGACCTCCCATTGAAATCATTGGGAGGAAGAGAAAGTGTTTTTTCGCAGCTTTTTTTGCCCGCAGAGCTCCATGGCCAAAAAAACGCAGCGAAAACCGCGGCAAGAAAGTGCAGGCAGGTCAAATATTTTTGTGCTTGCAAAATACTCAGTGTGAACAGGGCCTTAGATAGATAGTAAACTAGAATATCTATCTACCTACCTATCTATCTATCTATCTCATATCTATCTCATATCTATCTATCTCATATCTATCTCATATCTATCTATCTCATATCTATCTCATATCTATCTATCTCATATCTATCTCATATCTATCTATCTCATATCTATCTCATATCTATCTATCTCATATCTATCTCATATCTATCTATCTCATATCTATCTCATATCTATCTATCTCATATCTATCTATCTCATATCTATCTCATATCTATCTATCTCATATCTATCTCATATCTATCTATCTCATATCTATCTATCTCATATCTATCTCATATCTATCTATCTCATATCTATCTCATATCTATCTATCTCATATCTATCTCATATCTATCTATCTCATATCTATCTCATATCTATCTATCTCATATCTATCTCATATCTATCTATCTCATATCTATCTCATATCTATCTATCTCATATCTATCTCATATCTATCTATCTCATATCTATCTCATATCTATCTATCTCATATCTATCTCATACGTATCTATCTCATATCTATCTATCTCATATCTATCGCATATCTATCTATCTCATATCTATCTCATATCTATCTATCTCATATCTATCTATCTCATATCTATCTCATATCTATCTCATATCTATCTATCTCATATCTATCTATCTCATATCTATCTATCTCATATCTATCTATCTCATATCTATCTATCTCATATCTATCTATCTCATATCTATCTATCTCATATCTATCTATCTCATATCTGTCTGTCTGTCTGTCTGTCTGTCTGTCTGTCTGTCTGTCTGTCTATCATATAATAATAACAGCAAAAATAATAGCCTTTATTTTTATAATATTCAAACATATTTTGCTATCAATTTTATATTGACATACGTTTTGAAGCATACAGAGTATCACCACCTGTCTACTAGAAAAAAATTATATATATCTCTTCAAGGATTTCCATCACTCTTTATTTTTCATTCTCAAAATAGTGATGAAAATGAATTATGATTAGATCTTAACGCAGATCACATTTGATCATAATCACATTATTTTCATAGGTTTCAGCTGACAAGAGTTTGATAAAGAATTTAATCATTTCCAAACTTGTTTGCATACTATTAGAGCTTCTGATTTATTGAATGCGATTTTAAAATCAAGGTTCCGCTAATAGAAAGTCATCATTTGGCAACATCTATGAAGGAAAGAAATATTTGTCCCTCTGACACAAAGATATGGACTTCATTCCTTCACTACTCAGTTGGCAGCACGCAGACTAATGAGATAGTTTCAGCATAGTCATCTACTGTCTACACACCAAGCACGTAAGGACTTCTCAATAACATAAGAAATGCGTACAAAGATAAAGCGCAGCCTGAAAAATACTTGTGCGCTGACAGCAATCCAACAGTGTTGTCACAGCAGGAAGACATCAGTAGAAGAAACAGATAGAAAAAAGGCCGGTCAGCAGCATGGACAGGGTTTCAGTAGATTATAAATCACCCCAGGGTCGCTGTGTTCCCACCATAAAGAGACCATGGTTGTTTTATTATTGTAATCTAATAAGAGAAGGGAGCAAAGGACATCATTAATGTGCATTTAAAAAAAGAAATCCTGGTTACAGTTTCAAAACTATTCTGTTTCCTCTGCTCTTGAAGTGTAAGTAGTAGGGTTAAAGCATTACTAGGATTAGATTACTCTTTATAGCTGTATGTAATCCCTTGTTTATGAATTGAAAGTCGCTCAGAGAACTTTTAAGACTTTATTCTAAGCTTAAAGCAAAATATACATTAAATGACGATGACATCATTGAGCCAGGCAATAGTTTCAGGAACGGAAAAGCTATTTTTATTATATATAAGTACATTTTTTATTTAAGTAAAAGTTTCCAATTATTTTACAGTGGTCTATAATTTATTTTGTCTTAGCTGTTTTTACTGGCAACAGGATTCAGGCATTCCTTGGCGCAGATTCCGACGCGGTTTCCGCCATAAAGTGTGAACAGGGCCTAAATATCTTTCTATATACACTGCATGAACATTTTAGCGTATAGATATAGCTTCATTAGATACTGCTCTCTAAACTACAACAAAATGTATCAATTGTAAATTGAGATATGAAATTAATGCTAGTATAAATGGGTATATGGGCCCACTCTGTTACAGCATGGTGTTTACTGAGGGGCTTTAACACCACCTGCTGATGTCTTGCTTTATTTTTCTAATCGGGTTAGATATACTGTTCTGTGTCTCTTGGCTTACCTTTCTCCTTATCTTTTTTTAGTAGTAGTGATAGTGAGTAAGAAATGATCGGTATGGGTTAATTCACACGCTGGTGCCATTATACATTTTCATAGGTACTGAAGATATAATTGTAGACAATATTTAAAGAAAACGTAAAAAAAATATTGGGCTACTACAAATAAATTATTAAAATAAGAAGGTTCAGATTGAGGCTATGTTCAAATTTTTGTTGGAAGAACCGTCAAATTTCACAGAAAAAATGGCGCTGCATGCAGTGATATTTTTCCTGTCAAATCAACAGACACCTCGGTGGAACCCGGTGAACCCCATTGTAAGTCAGTGGGGTCCGTCGGGTGCAACTGGAGTCCATCGTGCGAGGGATCCAGCATTGCCTTGCGGCTTCCGTTATAAACGTAAGTGACACCGCAGATGTAAGCAACGCCTAACAAAAATAGCCTACAATTAGGTCCAAAAATATGATCATTACCAATTGTAATGTTCTCGTTGCTAAATTTATAGACTGTGACTGATGGATGCTTCTGTTGCCTCATTCCAGCACTTGGCTTTGGCATGTTTGGCATTTGCTTATGTTAAATGGCATCTTTCACATTTAGAGGGATGGTTGAGAATCGGAAGCATAGTATAACGATAGCCCACCCAACCCATACATAAAGCAATTTTTTATAGATTGAACTCCATAAACTATACAGATACTTTTTGTTCTCAGAGGTTTAATTTACTTTGGCAGATTGTTAGGCAGGTCAAATGCAGAATATTTGGAGAATTCTGTCGCCTTGAAGCTGCATCAAAACGTATTCCATGCCAGCTTCACTGAAGAAGGTGCCGCCAAATATTATTTAGATTTATATTGACCTGTACAAAAGTCTTGGCTATTTTTTTTTTTTTTAAAGTAGCTCTACACTATATTATTAATAATGTTTAAATCAATAGACTGCAATAAAAATAATGGTTTAAGAAAATGTTGGACACCAGGAATTATAATAGTTGTAGAAAATGAGTGACTACAATACAGAATGACATTTTTTTGTATGTAGCTTCCATTTTTGCCTAAGCGAAAATTGAATAGGAATCGCACAGTACATTCCCCAAGTTCAGTCCCCTAGAACTGCTCTATTTAGAGAAAAACGACCGCAAGGAACACAATGTCCACTACTGGCGTCCCAACTTTGGCCTCTTCTGCTCAGCAGCGATCCAAACAGCGACCCTTTTTAAGGGTGTATTGACACTGTTTGCTTTGTATGTGCGCCGTATTCATAGTATGTTATATATTTTTTAACATCCAAGCCTATGTCGGACGTATGCTACTGTATGTCTATAATGTGGCATACTGTAGCATACTTGTATTTTAGTTCCATGTTACGACTTCAATACCTTGACCTTTCACGGTTCAACTGGATTTCATAGGATTTTATGGTGACCTAAGTTTGATTCAGCAGAATGGCAGGAGGTCAGAAACTGGCCTAATACGGCTGGAGTAAAGAAAAAAAATGTTTAATAATTTTCTAATTAATTGATTGCATTTTTAGTCCTTAATAATGTTTTTGTATCATGTTACTGCCAGTCACATGATTTATTGTATCACATGACATTGTATTGTTCTATAATATCTTACATATGTCTATGCCTACATTTCTGGTGTATGTATATTCAAACTTGCTATGGTGAAGGACATATGCCCCCTGAAATAGGTCAGAGATGTGTAGAGAGGAAAGAGGAGATGACCTAAAACTGATCCCTGAGGAACCCAACAGCAAGGGGAAAAGGAGAAGAAGTAGAACTAGCAAATGATCCACTGAACGAGCGGTCAGAGACATAGAACAAAAATGAGAGAGCAGCGTCCTTAAAGAGGCTCTGTCACCAGATTTTGCAACCCCTATCTGCTATTGCAGCAGATAGGCGCTGCAATGTAGATTACAGTAACGTTTTTATTTTTAAATAACGAGCATTTTTGGCCAAGTTATGACCATTTTCGTATTTATGCAAATGAGGCTTGCAAAAGTACAACTGGGCGTGTTGAAAAGTAAAAGTACAAGTGGGCGTGTATTATGTGCGTACATCGGGGCGTTTTTACTTCTTTTACTAGCTGGGCGTTCTGACGAGAAGTATCATCCACTTCTCTTCAGAACGCCCAGCTTCTGGCAGATCACGCTGTGACGTCACTTCCCCAGGTCCTGCATCGTGTCGGCACCAGAGGCTACAGATGATTCTGCAGCAGCATCGGCGTTTGCAGGTAAGTAGCTACATCGACTTACCTGCAAACGCCGATGCTGCTGCAGAATCATCTGTAGCCTCTGGTGCCGATGTGTCCTCGCTCGTCTGACACGATGCAGGACCTGGGGAAGTGACGTCACAGCGTGATCTGCCAGAAGCTGGGCGTTCTGAAGAGAAGTGGATGATACTTCTCGTCAGAACGCCCAGCTAGTAAAAGTAGTAAAAACGCCCCGATGTACGCACATAATACACGCCCAGTTGTACTTTTACTTTTCAACACGCCCAGTTGTACTTTTGCAAGCCTCATTTGCATAAATACAAAAATGGTCATAACTTGCCCAAAAATGCTCGTTTTTTAAAAATAAAAACGTTACTGTAATCTACATTGCAGCGCCTATCTGCTGCAATAGCAGATAGGGGTTGCAAAATCTGGTGACAGAGCCTCTTTAAGGCCAGTAGAGTGGAACAAACTGTGTAGGAGTTGGCGGCCTACAGTGTCAAACTTTGCTGGAGAGTTTTATGAAAATAAATAGAGAGTAGTTGCCGTTAGATTTAACCGTCAGGAGATGATTCGAGACTTTAGTAAGGGCAGTTTCTGTATAGTGCGGAAACCAGTTTTAAGGGGTCGAGAATAGAGTTGGTGGAGAGATAGCAGATTTTAAATTAGATATATAAGTCACTAGTTCGGTGATGATTATCTGTAATTTATTTCTGTTAGTGTTGGATGCTTAGATGCTTTTAACTATTTTCCATTAGGGCTCAACTATAATCAGGTAGTCTAAAACACACCGCCTGTCTCATTAATGACTCAGGCTTCTGCTCTACTCTCCCCCATACTTTACACTGTAGTTCTACTAGTTTACAATGCATGCTCTGTATGAGTGCAAGTCCAGCAGATGTTTACCAGGAGGTCAGTGAATATTTAGAATAGTTTCATTTACAGCAAAAATATTTTTTTTTAAATTTTAAGTCACACCCCTTTCACTGACCTTTTTAAAAGTTTCTAGAAAGGTGCAAACATCTGTTCTAAACTAAAATCACCAAATTGTGGTGCATTTTTACCAAATTCTAGAGCCAGACACATTAGTAAATCTGCCCCAATTTATTTGTTTACAGGTATTTGAGCCTGCACAACCCCTTTAACTTTCTTGAAATTTGTGTATTTTCTAAAGGACTTCTCTTTTGGTAGGAACTGTGTTCTGAAATAACTTTCTCATTTATGGTATTTGACTATAAGTAGTCCATTACTATGCATTACTGTGCATTTTATTATTGTGTTAAATATCTATTAATTACTACCACCCCATATTATTTGGTTACTTATTTATTTTTTTGGTACTATACTTCGTAGTGCGTGATGTTACAGCTGTTTGAGATGTCTCTGCCAGATGTTAGATTAAGGGATGCCAGCAAACTTTTCTATTCACCAGCTGCTGGCAAGTTGGGGGAGATTAAGAAGTTGCAATAAGTGATGACATTATTTTTGCTTACTACATTAGGCACATGTGATAATCGCAATTCTGAAAAGTTAGGAAGCATATGAAATATGAATCTTCAGGGGTATATATTATAGTTATTTACATTTTGTCTTGTTTTTATTGAAGTTCGGCAGCACAATGTACGTTCAATAACCAACCTGATTAGCACAAGCAATGTCAAGGTAAAGCATTAGGGCTCATTCAGACGGACCTGATTCTTGTCCATGTGCTGTGCGTTGAAACAACGCACAAGACACTGCCCCATTGATTTCAATGGGGCTATTCACACATGCGTGTTTTCACGCAGCAAGTGTCCATTGCGTGAAACTCACTGCATGTCCTATATTAATGTGTCTTCATTCACCTAGTCACCCATTAAAATCAATGGGTGCGTGAAAACCACGGACAGCACACGTATGCACATCTGTGTGCTGTCCGTGTTTCACGCATCAATTACATTGAAGAAGAAAAAAGAAGTGCTTCCAAATGCGTGAAAAGCACATGCCACACGCAAAGCACACTGATGCAAAACACAACGCACACGGACAGATTTACACACATTTTTTACGCGTGTAAATCTGTCACGCTCGTGTGAATGTAGCCTTAGAGGTCTCAAGAAAACATAAAAGTCTTAATGGTACATTAAATGTGAAGTCAGCAGCTCATATAAGTGAAGCTTATAGAAAGAGCTGCTACTATAATTTACACATATGTATATAATATCTCTAGAGGTTCACAGATGTAAAGCAGTGATCATGGGGCAGACATATTTTCTATACTTTCTCCCTCTAATTGAGAAACACTATAGTCAGTCTCTCCCCAGTCCAAAATGTTTGCTCCAAGGCCGGAGGCAGGGCTTAATAGGTGCACAAAGATGGCGGACCTGGGGGCCTTCATTAGGCCCCCAGGCAGCCATAGCAACCATCACCACCCCCCCCCCCAGCGATTGCATTGCTGGGGGTGCGATGAACTGTTAGAGGGGGTCGCCCCCCACTTTCTAACGATTTAAATGCTGCGGTCACTATTGACCGCAGCATTTAACGAGTTAAACGAGCGCGATGCTGCTCGTTACTCTTAAGTGTCGGCTGTAACAAGTAGCCGACACCGGCATCGTATGGAGCGGGTTCACTCCGTGAGCCCGCTCCATACTTCCCCTACCCGACTTTGGCGTATGGATACGTCAAATGTCGGGAAGGGGTCATCACTGAATCATTAGGGGCGGTGTTCACATACTTTTGGCCGTATATTTATTCTTTATAGAAAAGACAGTTTTAAAAGTATATTTTTATTTATAAGTTGATGTAATGATAGACGTCTTTCGCACTAGTTTCTGAAACCAAACATTATAGTAGTCATTGTCAAATTGATGACATTTACTTGATCTGCAGGTTTAACCGTTTAAAAATAAACTTTATCAGCCTGGGCTTTCTTCTTATTCAGTGAACTATACCACAACGCTTTGCAAAAAATAATATGATAATAATATGAAAATATAAATAAAATTGCACAGAACTAATAAGCTCAGCAGCATATAAGATTGAATTTTTTTATTGAATTTTTTTTTCCGCAAAGAAAACAAACAACAGATGCATAAATACTTACATATCCAGAGTGCAAAACAGAAGAACCCAAGTCCACATAATCACAAAAGAAAACACAAATTCAGTTAGCTACCCGACCACACATTTCCAGTAGTGCAATAAGACAGAGCAAAGAGAGATTAGTCAGAATTATTAAGGTAAATCGATGGGAGGAGGATTACCCATATTGTGGTTTTTGAAGCCGACCCACTTGGCCCATATTTGTTGCAATTTCGTGGAGTTACCCTATCTGCCAGTCACCAATTGTTCTATGGTATAGTTGTATTGGATGGAGTTTGTAACTTTTGTGATAAAAGGCATTTTGGCTACTTTTCAATTTCAATGATCTAGTCACCATAAAAATGTGGATTAGCAAGTACGCATCCACAAGATTACATATTTTTTTAGTAGAACAAAACAATTCTGGTATGTGACATTCCAATTCAATTTAATACAAACATTTTCACGAAGTACAGTAAAAAATTGTGTAGTACCGTGTTAGCCAGAGACAATATGAAATGTTAAATACTTTTGTGTCAAAAAAGACAAAAGTATAATAGGTATGATACCTTTATTGGCTAACCATAAAAGTTCTATATGCAACCTCTTTTATGGTTAGCCAATAAAGGTATCATACCTATTATACTTTTGTCTTTTTTGACACAAAAGTATTTAACATTTCATAATACAAACATTTGAATTTTACAAAGTTAAAGAGGCTCTGTCACCAGATTTTGCAACCCCTATCTCCTATTGCAGATAAGAGTAACGTTTTTTTTTTTTTTTTAAAAACTAGCATTTTTGGCCAAGTTATGACCATTTTTATATTTATGCAAATGAGGCTTTCTAAAGTACAACTGGGCGTGTTTAAAGTTGAGTACAACTGGGCGTGTATTGTGTTCGTTACATCTGGGCGTTTTTACTTCTTTTACTAGCTGGGCGTTGTGAATAGAAGTGTATGATGCTGACGAATCAGCATCATCCACTTCTCTTCACAACGCCCAGCTTCTGGCAGTGCACAGACACAGCGTGTTCTCGAGAGATCACGCTGTGACGTCACTCACTTCCTGCCCCAGGTCCTGCATCGTGTCGGACGAGCGAGGACACATCGGCACCAGAGGCTACAGTTGATTCTGCAGCAGCATCGGCGTTTGCAGGTAAGTAGCTACATCGACTTACCTGCAAACGCCGATGCTGCTGCAGAATCAAATGTAGCCTCTGGTGCCGATGTGTCCTCGCTCGTCCGACACGATGCAGGACCTGGGGCAGGAAGTGAGTGACGTCACAGCGTGATCTCTCGAGAACACGCTGTGTGTCTGTGCACTGCCAGAAACTGGGTGGTAACGAAGAGAAGTGGATGATGCTAATTCGTCAGCATCATACACTTCTATTCACAACGCCCAGCTACTAAAAGAAGTAAAAACGCCCAGATGTACACACATAATACACGCCCACTTGGACATAACTTTAAACACGCCCAGTTGTACTTAGGAAAGCCTCATTTGCATAAATATAAAAATGGTCATAACTTGGCCAAAAATGCTCGTTTTAAAAAAAAACAAAACACGTTACTCTTATCTACATTGCAGCGCCGATCTGCTGCAATAGCAGATAGGGGTTGCAAAATCTGGTGACAGAGCCTCTTTAATACTTGGCAATTACATGTTTTTCATGTTAAATACACTTTCAATACACAACACTTTCAGAATGTTAGTACCATTTTAGTTATGCATCTTTGATCACCGATTTCATTTAGGATATTGAGCTGTAAAATAATTTCAAGGGAATAAATCGATTTGTTACTTTTTCAGGACATAAAAAAATGAGAAAAAAGTTTGTGAAAGACACTCAAAATGGAGTTTAAAGTTGTTTTTATGATTTGGTTCATAGATTCCGATTGCATTGTTTAAACAAAAGTAGAGGCTGTGCCACAACAATGGACTAGGAACTATATATATATATATATATATATATACATATACATATACATATACATATACATATACATATATTTATATATACATGTACACATATATATATATATATATATATATATATATATATATACACACACACACATATATTTGTATGTGTGTGTGTTGTTTTTTCTTTTACTTTATTGAAATCTGGCATCAAATATTAAATTAAAATGACCAATGATTACATTTTCTTCAATGATTAAAGGCACCACAGATTTCTTCTTTTCATGTAGGGTGGCACATATTCTGTATGGTGCGCAGAATACAATATAAATGTAGTATTCAATAACATGAGATCTAGGAATCAAGCAAAATGTTTTATAGCTTCCTCACTAGACCTCATTAACAGCCAAGGTCTTGACATGGCCTTACACACAGGAGTACTTGGCCACTATGTTCAATTATCCAGTGGAAAATGTATGTACCTTGTTATTGATCTCTTTAAATATCTCTTTGGCAAGGAGAGTTGAATTCCTTATGCATAAGTACTGAATCCTTTTCTTCTATACATCTTATCTGTTGTTTATTGAAGACACCATCATAGGAGGCATGTCACAAAGGATGTTATTCTTAACAGAATGTGAAATACAAGGTGAAACAAGGACATTGTTGGAGATCATACGTGCACAAAATGTGTTTATAGGGATATTTTGGTAATTTAATTTATGATTGCAAATACTAAAGAGCTTGAACCATGTTGTATAGTAATGACACCAATTTTTAACTCCTTGAGGACTTGCCAAGACCCAAAATATTTGCCAGCTTTCCTCTATAGATTCTGGCAGGTATAACTTTTTTTTAAGTTGAATTAGCTGTATGAGGTATTATTCTCTCGCTCCGTCGGACTCATTGCAACCATGTTGTACTTGGTTCTCCATTTCTGTGAGTAATACGACATTTCCCGCCACCGGCAGCCTTCACCCAGTGATAAGAGCCGATCATAGTAAGTTCCAACAGTTGGGACCCATGATCAACTCAACTTTTTTTAAATGTAGGTGACAAGAAAGTGAAAAGACAAATCGAACATGATGATACAACTATTACATGAATCAGTTTAACATATATTTTTAACTGTTAATCCTCATACTTCAGGGTCTGAAAAATAGAATTTTATATCCAAAATAAACAATCTAGTGGTTGTAGTAGAAAAGTCATGACACACAACCCCTTAAAGTGCTTGGCCAGACATCCAAACAACATGGACAATGCAGTAGCTATCTTGGCAGAAGGCCCAGAAACTACTACTTCTTCACAGAACATTGCCTAAAGCGTTTTTTCATTGAGAAAGAAAACCCAGATAACCAGCAAGATGTGTAAGTCACCCTTTATAGCACATCTATAACTCCAAACCTCTCTCTTACTAACGGCTTTATAACTAATAATGGATATTTACTAATTGTGAATCGGCGAGGCTAATTAGTAACTGGCACCATACATCTTCCTGGTAAAAATCAATACAACACGAAAATGTGGCATGAACTCCTATTTTTGGAGACCATTTTCTGAAAATTGGCTACGGGTTTGCTCACACGAGCGTTTTTATGCAGTATGTCTCTTGATTAATACAAACCAATGCGCTTTGGCAGCAGTTTGACCCATTACTGTAAATTAATAGAATCGGCTGCCTGATCCCTCATGATCAGACATTTTAAGTCGTATATTCATAAAAGTTCCTCTAAATGTGGAGCTACCCATTACCTTTATTATCCAATAACCTGGTTTGTATATAAGTGCTCTATACAATATATAATAGAAGTAAAGGTCAATCGTTGTAAAGGAGGACAGTTATACACAATGCACAAATCATATATACGCTCATAGTCCCCTTTTGACCAGGTGAAATACCGTAATTTGGCAAGTGCTTGTCTTATCCTTGAACATGAAGATGAAATATAGTTACTCTTAAATGCCCTTTTAGGAATTAGCAGCAAGATGGATTTGCTGAAAAAGTCGACAATATTAGGGAATTAAAATACTTTAATCAGACAGAAAAAAAAAGTCTTTGGCCACTTGATTAGGGCTGATTTCCACCATCTGCTCATACTTACTGAGGATCTAGCCCTGACTGAACACTAATTTGTGCACTTCCTAGAAATTGAAATCTCTCAGCAAGCAAATTAACAAGAGAAGGGATTCAGCAATAATGGAACTCCTCAGCTTTTGTTTCTCTCTGACAGATGGACAGGGTGCGCTCAAATTGAATTCAGCTTAATTGCATTGTGCCATTTAAAATTTTATCTGCTCCACAGATTTTGTTTACAGGTTTCAAGATTCCAAACCTTTGGAAGTTTTTTTTTTTTTTTTCCTTACGTATTGCTCCAAGAAAAATGAATTCAACAGAAAGAGAAATGTCTGAGCTATCAAAAGAGCCATCTTGTTTGCTATCCTATGGGAAAAGAAAGCTCGCAGGCTGTTAGTTCAGTTTTTTATTTGATTTAAATAACAAATAGAACAAGTGAATGCCAGTTTTTGTGTATATTAGTGATACATGTCAATGCAATATATCATTATGTTTATTTAAATGATCTAATCCAAATGTTATTTGTATAAACTGCCAGAAAAGACAGTTGTAGCCAAATGTATGTTGAAGAGATGGACTGTAATATAACAGTTTTCTTGGGCAATTGTTTCAGAAGGGAAATCCATAATATATCTGTCTTAACGTATATGCAGCAGAATTGGATAGGACCATTTATAATCCACTTTTCAGTGTATTGAAGTTATTGTTGTGAAGTTTTATTTCATAGACCATGTGAGCTTGTCTTAAAAGATTTTTCAGGTTTTGATGACCACTTTTTAGATAACTCCTAAATTCACAGCCTATAAGTAGTAAACTGCTTGGATGTTCATTGATTTGAGTAGAACTACCTCTTTAGTAGATAATGTATATACCCACCACTGGGGGGAATAGCTTCAGAGAAGCCACCTTTAGGGGTATAAATCAGCTAATCCCGCTAGAGATTTGCAGCCTGTTTCTCATGTTAACCCTGCAAGCTACTTAATTTATACATATTTGCTGATTATAATATAGTTTAAAGGACATCTCGCACAAATAATAACCCTTACTCATGTTTGCCTCACATGGCTTGTCACTTGTTAGAGCAGAAGTTTGTGCTCCAGAGCTTCCCTTCTGTAATTGGGGACAGGAATTTGCAACCATATTCAGCTATTGTGAATGCTGTAGAGATCTGTTCTCCTTGCTCTCTGCTCTTCAATCCTTTCCCCTTTCCATATGACAGACATGTTAGTATCGCTACCTGCACCTTTTGTACTTCTTTGGATTAGTGCACAAGGAAAAGACACTTCAAGTCCTAAAACCCATATGACAACCCACATGCACTGTAAAGGTTCCCCTCTAGGGGTTTTCATTCATTTCCATAGATGCCAAATACAATGGTTCTAAATATGGTAAGACAAGCAATATTTAAATTAAAAAAAAAATTCAATTACATACCCAGAAAGTTGTTTTTCTTTTAAAGACATGCTAGAAATAGACTTGAGTTATAATAATTAGAAAACATGAAATAGAAATATATATCAAGTGACCCCCCCCCCCTGAATGGCGTAGATAATGTAGCGTGTGTATCTTCCATGTATTCTGTGGATTGTTCTGTGCATTTATCAGCTTTTTAATTTTCAAAGTGAATGCAAAAGAGCGGCAGAGCTCTACAGAGCACCAGAATAATTATTTACTTTGCATTTATGATAGTCTCTAATGTGTACAAATGTAAAAAATGAACACTGTAGGGCCCATATCATTCATCTTAGCTACCACATGATACAGATAGAGCTGAGTCTTCAACTTTTAAATTAAAACTGATAACCTTGGGCAATCAGGGGCTTTTAGAAAAGGGATAAACTTTAGCTTGCCTCAGAACAGGTTGTGTCTCAGTAATGCTTCTGGGACTAAAGAGATCAATTAAGTGTGTATAAACAAACAGTTGGAAAAAAGCTACTAAAACAACAGTGGAGGAGCCTCTCTATTGGGCTCAAGGGGCCTGGGGGAGCGAAGTTTCATTAACTGGATCTGAAGTCCTATGGCCTTCTATAAACAGGCATTAATTAAAGAATGTAAAAAATAAAGTTTCAGACCTTGCAATATGTTAATGATCATATGATTCAGGGCCTGGGAAGGAGAGGTGCAGCAGAGGTCATAAAATAAGCATGAAGCATTTAATATGAGTGCTTGGCAGGGATTTCTGCAAATTAGTTGGTTATTTGCTGGTCCAAAGCAAATTAAGGTGATTTTGCTTCACTTGCTAATTTTTTATATGCATGCTTGGCAAAATGTTTTTCACAAATGGATGAAGGTTATTGTTAATGGCTTAATGAGAAATATTAACATATTTAAATATAACAACACAGTATAAGCGTAGCTGTGTGGAAACCTCTCTGACAGGTACATCAAATACACAAACATTGCCATCTCTGTTAATTGTGATTTTATTTTGATTGTCTTTGAAAATGTCACTTAAAGGGACACATTCATTCATTCATTCATTCATTCATTCATTCATTCATTGATTCATTCATATGTTGCTTGAGGTTCTTAGAACTGGAGAAATGTGGGATAAAGTAGTGATCATGGGGCGCAGACACTTTTCTGGACTACTGTCACTTTTCCCATTGAGGAACACTATAGTCATCCTCTCCCTTGCATAAAATGTCACTAAACAGTAGATTTCATTCATTGTTTAACATTTAGGGGCATAGCTATAGGGGTTGCAGAGATAACAGTCGCACCCTGGCCATGGTCCCTCTCTGCCACATAGAAAGACCAGTATTATAAATAACACATGGAAGGTGGTAAGACGCGTTATCGAATTTTCACTGGGGCCAAGGAGCTTCCTGTTATGCCTCTGATCACACTGGCAGGTCAGATAAACGCTGAAACATGTATAATAATTTACGGTATAAAATATATGTAGCACATCGTCATACAACTGAGTAGACGGACTGTAATTTGTTCATTGTTGGTTAGCCATTATATAAACTTAGAGTGGGTTTTGCAGTGTATTAAAAGAAGAATAAATAGTGACTTATCCAAGGAAGACCAGGAATCAAGGAATAGCTACCGTGGCCATTGTTGTTAAAATCAATATTGTTAAACACTGATCAACTTTTCTTTCTCAGACTTGTTTTATCATGCATTAAATGTGTCTGCTTAATACTTGGTGTCAGACACTTCCAGCCCAGAAAGCTCAGTAATCTATATCTCCCTATCAATCATTTATAGAAGGCCGGGGGTTATTGTGTCAAATGCCCCTTTAACAACAACAGCAGTACCAGGCACTCGGGGTTGCTCCGGGGGCCTGGACCATGCCAGCAGTCAGGTGATGTACTGCCATAACCACTGCCAATACAACATATTTCCTGGGACCTCTGTGGAAATGTTGCTTAGTGAGACAGCCATGGGGGAAGTTGGGGGTTGTCATGTGATTAGGTGAGTTACATAGGTGGAAGTTAACTAACACTTCTGCTTAAAGGAAGAACTCAATATCAAACAAAGATTTCCAAAGTTACTACTTTATGCTGTATAGTTGTATAAGTGTCTCTCTAGATGTGAGATGTCTTTACATTCATGGCCACCCTTACTTTCTACAAATATATATGTATATTTGATCACAAGTCATTTAAAGAGGCTGTCACCAGTTTACAACTGCCCTATCTTCTACCTAATCTAATAGGCGCTTTAATGTGGATAAGTAATGTGATGTTTTTTGGTTTTTTTTTAAACTTTTATTTTTGACAAAGTTATGAGCATTTTAAGTGTTATGCAAATTTGTTCTTAAAGCCCAAGTGGGCGTTTTTTTACTCTTGACCAAGTGGGTGTAGTAAAGAGAAGTGTATGACGCTGACCAATCAGCGACCAATCAGCGGTATACACTTCTCTTAATTCATGTCCAGCTTAATCCACAGCACAGCGTGATCTCGCGAGATCACGCTGTGCTGTGACTTACTCCCGTAGTTCCTTCACACAAACGACGTGAGTATGACCAGACATCGCCTCCAGGCTGTGCTGTGAGAGCACGCGAAAGTCGCGAGTGGCTTAAAAAACGTCTGAAAATAAGGAGCTGTTTTCTCTTGAAAACAGCTCCGTATTTTCAGAAGTTTTTGAGTTTGTGTGTGAACATACCCTAACAAATGATGTGTGGGGTCTTATGGAAGCTGGGTTTGGCAGACAGATCAATAAGATATTTGTATGATTAATAATAATTAATAACGATGTCCCCATCATTGCATCATCGTTATTGTTATTATTAACAAAATAATTCATGTTTATTAGAGACAAATTAAAATGTCTCACCTGTTTTCTGTTATGTTATACTCCATATGAATAATTAATAAACCTCAAATTGTCTAATTTTATGCAGCAACTATTCATTGCTGGATCTCTTGGTGAAACCTAATCCAGGCTGCATAGAATTCTTTGTCCAGTCTATTTATAAAAAAAACAAAACATAAAATGTCATATTTGATTTGATTGGACGTCTGTTCCTAAAATGTGCATAGTAAAGACTCCATTATAAATGATACCTGTAAATAGTCCTTGGAATGCTGTGTGATTTTATTGAAGGTGATTGTGTCTCTTCTCTTGTCAGAAGACAAAACACTTACCAAGGCTGAGTTGTATTGTACTAGGATGTAAAAAAAACCCAGACTGTATGACAATGCTCTGTAACAGCAATTTTAGATGGACAAATTACAGTTGAGAAAATTTCATGACTCGGTAAAATGAGCAATGATGACATCTGTGGATGCAGGTCTGTTCATATCTTTGTACAGCCTTTAGGGAAATAAATATATCTGAACATTCGGTGAAGTGAAGCTCATTCAATAAATCAACCTGACACAATAACACTTCTGGCACATGATCCTTACTTCTTTCTCAGCACCACCTTCCCCTCTGTGTGCCTGTTCTACCAAATGGTCTATCCCCACAGGCCTGTATATCAAATCGGCACACAAATATACAGAGGAAATTTATTGGGATTTGCTTTTATTCTACAAAAACATGACACAAAGTGATCTTATCTTACTCTACAGGTGGAAGACAAAAATAACAAGTGACTTTAAGATTGGTAATTTATTGGGTAATCGTTTCCTTGCTTTCATTTGAAGGGAAAAAACAGGAAACGGTGTTGAAACCCAATTTCCTTTTTTAAATGGTACCTATCAACACAGCATAATTTACTATGCTAAATGTAGTTACATTTACTTTTTGTATTAATGCAGTATTATTGTATTTATTTGTTGCTAGAGCTTTATCAGTGTAACCTGATGTCAATGGGGACAGTCATTTGCCATTGTTATCAGTGATCAAACAAGTCCATTGTCATATTTGTTTCCCCAAATAACATCCCTCAAATGAGGGATTGCTGGGTCCAATAGCCATTAGCAATGGTTACCACCAAAATAGTTGAATCCACCCTCTGGACATATCTCTAGTTTCTTAGTATTGACTATGTGGACAAAAATTTACCGTTACTAGGTATATGTAGTCATTTTCATTAAAAAGGGTTTTCTGCAACTGTAATATTGATTGTGTTACCTTCGAATATGCCATTAATATCTGATCGGTAGTGGTCTGACTTCCAGCACCCTTGGAGTATGTTCACATGGGCTATTTTCAGCCATTTTGTCGGGCTGTAAACCCCCCGAAAAACGGCTAAAAATGCAGGGGTTGAACGCCTCCAAACATCTGCTCATTGATTTCAATGGGTAAAACGGCGTTCCGTCCCCACGGGGCGTTTTTTTAAAAAAAAAGCTTTGTAAAAAGAAGTGCATGTCACTTCTTGAGCCGTTTTTGGAGCCATTTTTTATTGACAATAGAAAAACAGCTCCAAAAACGGCCATAAAAAACGCGGCAAAAGACGCAAGTTGCTTAAAAAACGGCTGAAAATCCAGGGCTGTTTTTCCTTGAAAACAGCTCCGTATTTTCAGATGTTTTTTGTTAAGCGTGTGGACATACCCTTGAAGTCAGCTGCATGAAGTTGTGGTTTTGCGTGATACTGCAGTTCAGTCCCATTCATTCTGTGAGCTGCAGTACCAGGCACAGCCACAATCGAGTGAACGGCGCTGTGCCTGAACAAATAATGAAGGGAACTGTTGCAGCCCCCTCATGCAGCTTATTGGCAGGGGGTCACCATTGGACATCCATCAATCAGATATTGATGGCAGGATAGGCCATAAATTTTAAAGTCTTAAAAAAACCTTTTAATTTATGGTCCACATTTGGAGACTACTTTCAGGCTACTTTCACACGTTGCGTATTTTGCTGCGAGAAATACGTACCAAAATTGCAGCAAAACACAGGGCATTAAATACTGCACCTAATTGCTAGTTTTTCGGTGTGCATTCTTTACGTTTTGATGCGTAAATCTGTACGTTTTCATGCTGCAGGTTTTGGTGTGTTTTTTTCTCAAAACTATTCAGATACAATTTGCTTCGTGTTCACTGAGCCTCATACTGACCTTTTAGCATCATCTAAAGAGCATTTGTGCGTGAGTCTGGAAGCATTAGATAAATATAAGCTAACTAAGGGTATGTTCACACGCTTAACAAAAAACGTCTGAAAATACGGAGCTGTTTTCAAGGGAAAACAGCTCCTGATTTTTAGAAGATTTTTGAGCAACTCGCGTTTTTCGCGACATTTTCGCTGCGTTTTTTACGGCCGTTTTTGGAGCTGTTTTCAATACAGTCTATGAGAAAACGGCTCCAAAAACGTCCCAAGAAGTGCCCTGCACTTCTTTTGACGAGCCGTCATTTTACGCGCCGTATTTTTCCAGCGACGCGTAAAATGACAGCTCGTCTGGACAGAACATCGTAAGACCCATTGCAAGCAATGGGCAGATGTTTGCCGACATATTAGAGCCATATTTTAGGCGTAATTCGAGGCGTAAAGCGACTCCATTACGTCTGAAAAGAGGTCGTGTGCACATACCCTAATTCTGCAAAGATTGCTTTGAAATTGACTTTTTTTTTCTTTAAAGAAATTTTTTTTTTTTCGTTTTAGTGAATACTTTAAAGGGAACCTGTCACCAGCATTTCACCTATTGAACTCTACTCACCCCTCGCTGGCCGCTGCTGTCAAAAGTTCATTGCCATTATCGCCTTTCCTAAACTCCTCCTCCGACCGAAAATAACGGTCTGCAAACATTTTGCGCCTTTTATGGTAAAAATCTGTCAGTCTCATTGGTTCCCCTTCTACCTGCTCGACAACGATAACTGGCCCGCCCTGAATGCTGAAATCTCGTCTCAGATAGCGCGCATGCACCTGTCATGTATAGTCTGACACCCCTGCTTGTCCGGGCCTCAAATTTAGTTACTCCGCATGTACCGCTATGGTGTCCCATCATGCACACAACAGAACAGGACATCGATGCGCAAGCGCAGGATTACTTGTGTGCTGGGGGGAGGCGTAGAGCTGTCAATCAAAAGTAAGGAGGCGTTGTTAACTCGGAAAGGCTTGAGGAATGAAGATCTGACTCTTTTATGGTCATTATCATACGGTGCGGGAATACTGAAAAAATGGAATACTAAAGGAACAGGGCCTACTTAGAAGATAATTACAGGTTATATAAAATAAAAAATCCACCCACTTCCACCAGATATTGTTGGTTTAATAACTGAAATACTGTTGACAGGTTCCCTTTAAAGAGGCTCTGTCACCAGATTTTGCAACCCCTATCTGCTATTGCAGCAGATCGGCGCTGCAATGTAGATTACAGTAACGTTTTTATTTAAAAAAAACGAGCATTTTTGGCCAAGTAATGACCATTTTCGTATTTATGCAAATGAGGCTTGCAAAAGTACAACTGGGCGTGTTGAAAAGTAAAAGTACAACTGGGCGTGTATTATGTGCGTACATCGGGGCGTGTTTACTACTTTTACTAGATGGGCGTTCTGATGAGAAGTATCATCCACTTCTCTTCAGAACGCCCAGCTTCTGGCAGTGCAGATCTGTGACGTCACTCACAGGTCCTGCATCGTGTCGGCACCAGAGGCTACAGTTGATTCTGCAGCAGCATCAGCATTTGCAGGTAAGTAGCTACATCGACTTACCTGCAAACGCCGATGCTGCTGCAGAATCATCTGTAGCCTCTGGTGCCGATGTGTCCTCGCTCGTCTGACACGATGCAGAACCTGTGAGTGACGACACAGCGTGATCTCTTGAGAACACGGCTGTGTCTGCACTGCCAGAAGCTGGGCGTTGTGAAGAGAAGTGGATGATACTTCTATACACAACGCCCAGCTAGTAAAAGTAGTAAACACGCCCCGATGTACGCACATAATACACGCCCAGATGTACTTTTACTTTTCAACACGCCCAGTTGTACTTTTGCAAGCCTCATTTGCATAAATACGAAAATGGTCATAACTTGGCCAAAAATGCTCGTTTTAAAAAAAAAAAAATGTTACTGTAATCTACATTGCAGCGCCTATCTGCTGCAATAGCAGATAGGGGTTGCAAAATCTGGTGACAGAGCCTCTTTAAGTAAAATGTGAATAGACAATTTTTGTTTTTTCCTGTCTTTGTACAGTAAATCTTATACTGGGCCCAAGTTTGCACTGTCGTATGAGATTTGCACACACATATACTATGAACAGAACTTCTACAAATTTTTGGATGAACTCTAAATATACATATAAGTAGCATGACCTTTCCATATGCCAAATATTCCAAGTGTCAATGGGTGTTTTTCCTTTAAAGAAAACCTATGTTAAACAGAGTTTATTATCTACCGCCAGTCTTATTACTTGACTCTCATTTGGAGTTTTATTTTTTTAGCAGGATCATCTAATTACTAAGTCAGGTTTATTAGTCTCATATGTGTAATGCATGTTCCTAATCTGTAGAGAAATATTACGAAAATCAGGTTTTTTGGACAGAGTTTTACATTTTTATGTTAATAAAATTGTGTAACTTAAAACTTGGTGAGCCAAAGGTGAACCTGCTCTTTCATATACATCGATTCTCCAAAATCTTCTATTTTTCTATTATCTCTCCCTCTTTATTGGAGTCACTTATTTATTAGTCCAGCAGCTACAGGTGGCCTCCATTACCCTGTAAGACAATCAAATTTCATTAGTTTATTGGGAACTATATGTTCTTTGCCCCACATTTCAGTGGCATTTAGGCCCCCGTACACATGTTTCTTGGTCACTCATATCCCAATTCTAGCACTTGTAAAATCTATGGGCCCATATTGTACCCCAGTGTACCTTCAATGTATGACATATTACAAATGCGTGTGCATCAATTTGGTGCATCTTCAGCCTAGCACCTCAAACTTTTGGCTATCTATTTTTCTGAGCCATTATTAATAAATGTACCCCAAAGTGCTGTCCATGCATTATTATACCGTGCACATGGGATCGTTTTTTGCATGAGGTCTTGCAATATTTTGGATCTAATATAGTTTTGACTCTATTCTACATAATAAAACACCATGCAATTCTATTCTGACTTTTGCTGGTTGGCTCAGTCATTTATAATAAAACCATAATTTTTTGGAAGTCTCTAATCTTGCAAACAAATAATCATGTTAACAGACAGATGTCACCCCGTACTTTACACTTCATCTAATCATGTTTTTAACTAATAACATAAATAATAATAAAATATATGTTTGTGCAGGCGAATGACAGCATGTTAAATCTGTTTTATGTTTTACAATGAGAAATTTGGCAATGTTCCCTGGATAATCTATTTCATTTTAGCTAAAAGGAAAAGAGTGCCAAGGGGCAAATTGATACAGTAATACAGCCACAAGTAAAATGGTTGTTTAATACACTAATAAAATCAGGGATTTAGTACACTTTTTGAGTTAGTATGTTGACCAATACTTATAGTTTTGAAGATAAACTTTTATTTGATTACTTATTTCAAGGTTTTATATTAAGCTTTGTACTATCAATTATGAACTAATAAGCACCGAGTATTAGCGTCATCTGATAGATTTGTATAAGATAGACATAGTAGATATGCACATACAAGTTGTACATTATTTATATATATATATATATATATATATATATATATATATATATATATATGTAGCTTTGCAAGGCATACATTTCAGCCTTGTTATAAAAAGGCAAAGTAATATTTTACCATCTAGGTTTCACAATATAATCAGCCCAACCATTGGAGCTTGGGTATTTAAGGTAGCAGATAAATATTACAGAGTTGCCATTACAGTAATTGGGATGATGATGAGCATTTGGTTGGAGCGAATGGCAGCAAGTTATGGATATTTACAGTATGATCAGAGTTTATCGTAAACCAAAGTAGTTTGACGGTTTACCAACTGATGACACGATTGGTACATATGCTTTTTGGATGTCCTATTTCACAGCCTGCCACCAATGCAATACACCAATATAAGATTTTGAAATGGTTTCCTGGTTTCATCAACAGGTTTACACCATCTAAATCAATAACCAGTATTTAGTTCTATCCAATCCTTCACCCTTTCATTGTTATAAAAGGGCCTCTATGTTTCACGTTCTGGTACAGAAGCTTTGAATCTTAGAGATACATTATTGCATTAGCTTGCTTTTTGCATTAACATATGATAAGTGTGTGATCAATTATGATACCTTCTCTATAGGGTCATTTTTTGAGAGACAGTATTAAATAAAGTAAAAACTAAATGTACTAGTTATGTCTCTTCTATAAAGCCCTACTTAACTTTTAAACTTCTACTTGCTACTTCCAAGCTTAGTCCTAGCGGCCACCGCCTACAGTAGCTGAAGTCCATGAAATGAGTTTTGTATGTCCCTGGAGTATTCTCTTAGTTCTAACATCCTTATCCATGTATGAGTTCACAATAAAATATACATATTTCAACATGTTTCCTTAACACTAAATTATTCCAGCAATACACCTGTATTACAATGGGACACACACATTCCTGTAAAAATAACTAGAAGCAGTTGTGACTTAAAATGTTATTTCACATGTGCTATTTTTTAAATAAATCGCCTTCAAGTACAATTCACTCCTTATCACTATTTATTCAGTTGTTTTAATATCACATTCTGAAAGAATTTCAAAAGCCGCTTGCCATGAAGTCATTTGTTATCCACTAGCAGCCTGTGCTTGTTGAATTCTAAAACATCCCTCACTATTTGCACTGTACAGATCGAGCACATTACAAAACCTACAAGACCTGGCTGGTTACTTTTACAAATATCTTATTTGTCCTTACTGGAAAGAATAGAATGTCAGAAAGGCAGAATGACTGATATATAGAAGTGTCATCGAAATGTGAAATGCCATCTAGTGTCACACTTAACAAGCAATATTTCATTTTTCTTACTTATTGATTATGAATAACACTAATTATTTATCAGGATTGTATCATTTTCATTATTTCCATATTTTATATAACAAATTCCTGTAAAGATATGAATCATGAGTTTTACGGGTAAATTAATTGTGTATATTTAATTTAATTTAATGTTGAAAACATCAAAAAATTCCTCGGATTTATATAATAATTTCTACACTGAATGCTATTAGAGTGGTAGATCCAAGTAGGACAGCGATCACTACTCTTCTACTGACTGCACAACCAGGTCCTTCAATGGAGTCTGAAGAAGTTCCCTATGAATAAGTCAGCACCGCAACCAATGCCTCATACACACGGCTATATTGTGGATCAGTGGGGTACTGGATCAATACAATTCTATGGTCCTATACTGTGTCTTCAAAATATTCTGTGTAACACTGCATTTAGAGGAGAATATGGTGCCTTATGTAGGCACCATACTGTGACACATGGAGTGTCTAGGGATCCGTATTATATATTCTTGTGCAGTTTAGGGCCATGTGCACGAGTCCAAAGTATATGCTGTAGAATAATAGGGGGCAAATGTCCTACAGTAGACACCTTCTTTAAAAATAATTTAATTTTAGTTCAAATTTCTAGCAAGTGCATATTGACTTATACTGAACCTATACCAATATATCAAGGAATTTGGTATCTTATGTTGTTACTATCAGAATCGCTACCATAAGAAGGGGGGGTATTTTAATAATACAGTAGGGACAGAAAGTCAATACAAATTCTCCCAAATGTCATAACTATCAAGTCATCTTATTGTGTCAGTTGGTATAATAAATAAAAAAATGGGTTCCCCTATATAGTTAACACATTAACTTACACTTTATTATGATATGGTGTTTGTTTGTTTGTTTATTTATATAGTGTGTTATTTATTTAGTGATGTCATTGTTTTATTAAGAGCATTGATTAAATATTTTGAAACAAAATAGTTCTAGTGGAGAAAAGTCAGCAAAATTCACAAAGCGGTATTATAACAAAGTTGCACAAATTGCGATGTCCCAGATGGCGATTGTTTTCTTTCTTTCTTTATTTATGTAAAAGAGTCATTTAATAGGTAATACAGAATATTTATACACTTTCACTTAAGCAATTAAAACCATTTGAATACAGCCTTGGAATGAATTCTGCTGAAAATGAATTTTACTGAGTGGTTTACAGTAAATAACTGAGACAAACATGAAATATTTCAGACATAAATATTTTCAATCGATACCTGAGCTGTTTTCTGGAACATTGGTTTACACCAATTACACTTTAGCAAGTAAAATTTTATTCCAGAATAAATTATGTTCAGCATAAACATAGTATATCACTTTTGTTACAGGAAGAGGTTGATTAAAACAAAGTGAGAATCATGTAAATAAAAACATAGATTACAATGTAATCATTTTTTCAATGTTATGTTTTAGTAATATTGGACATAAGCAGAGAATTAAAATATTATACAAATAATGTTTAAAATATGTTATATATATATTTGTAAACTTCTTTAAAAATATTAATAATTGTCATGGTTTTATTTCTTGCTATTTTTTCTTTTTTATTTAATGAATATTTAGCAAATTATGTCTTAAATAACAAGGAAGTTCATCTTTCCCTTCCTCTACCTTTACCTCTCCTTGCTCAATTTCTATTCTTCTTCATCATCATCATCATCATCATTCTCCTACTACTACTTCTTATTCTTATTCTACTACTAGTTTCTATTCGTTTTCTTCTTCTTCTTCTTCTTCTTCTTCTTCTTCTTATTCTTCTTCTTCTACTACTACTTGCTCTTCTTCTTCTACTACTTCTTTTCATTCTCCTACTTCTCCTTCTTTCTCTTCTTCCTTTACTTCTCCGTGATCACCTGCCTTTGTTGTTATTATTGCACACACAGGACATAACATTGATAAGGTTTAATAGATTATTTGTGAATCAACTTATAAGAAAATGAACCTAGTGGGAGGTTACTCCAATGAGGTTGTTTTCTGCTAAACCTTTGCGGCTCTTTTGTATTAGGAGCCCATTATTTTTTCACAGCCAGGGCCCTCCAGATGTTCCTCTGGTATTCTGGTGAGCCAGTCCAATGCTCCTGTCAACCAAGAAAATTAGATTAATGAATTGATACATCTGATTTAATGCTGATGAATACAGTAGAATTGAGTAGTGCTAGACTTGTTATAGAAATATATATTTTTTCATTGCTTTGAACAATCACAATTGTCTTTCTTCTTTTTTATAATGATAATCATACAGATACAGGCAAACATTTCTCACTGGATGCAAATAACTTAACTTGTAAGGGAAATCCTAATTTAAAGGGCTTTAGGGTCTGGCAGTGTAAATTACTGGTTATTAGCTGTTATCATTGGGGGAAAAGCTTGTCCCACTATTTTTAGCAGAAAATTTAGTATTACATTGCACACAATGGCAAACATATAATACAAATCGAGAGATGATCTTTAAGCCATTCTTGTTAATAGTGCGGGGCCCCGGATTTAAGGTTCCCCTCTACAATGTCTATGTACTATAGCACATATACAGGGGATGTCCTATGAAGTGAACCCATTTAACTACATAGTAAGTGACAAGGTACGATTCAATGATAAAAACCTTGTGTAAAGAAAAACATTCCAACATGTCTGATAACCTTTCCTACTAGCTGTGTATCGCCATGGATGATGATAATAATATTGTTTAGAATTGTTGACTGAATTATCTTTGCACGTATAGCCAACATGACTGAATAGCTTGCTTGTATCTGAATATGAAGCTTTTCCAAACTGATTGCTGCACCTTGATGTTTTATGAAGCAGCATTTAGAAGATATATTTTTTTAGCAATGTCTTTTTTATTTTCCTTTTTGTTCTAAATCTCCTACTCTTTGCCTGTCAGCCCAGGTTAACTGCTGTGTTTATACAATTCATGCCTCTGCTATAAGCGTGCAGAAAATATCTTCATCTTATGTTTCTCAAAGTATCATCTATTCCCTCAATCACTTGTTAAGTCTCCTGTAATCTCTTTTAATGTAAGCATGCTGGAGTTTTCCCTTTTGTTTCACTGCCCTTGCATTATTTACTTTGATCTGCTGTGAGAAAATCTGAAAGAGTGTTGTCCTAACTGCTAGCATCACACCATTAAGATTTTAGGCTTGCTACTTTACATCAGGAGAAAAACGGCTCTTGTGTGAAGACCCTGGTTCTTCTTTAGGTCTCTTCGTCCCTGGTGGGAACCTTAATTGCATTTTCCGTTTCTCGCTGAGAATGGCTGCAGAATGCTTGCCTTCCCTGCTGAAGTTGGATTACTTTATGGACTACAAAACTCACTAGTATTCAAACATATTGTAACATCAATTTAAGATCTGTACTGTCATAAGCAGAATGGATATGGAAAAATAACGGTGTAGGAATATTTTATGTTAAGAGAATTTTACTGTATTAATATTCGTTCTTAATTACCTTAAAGTGACCATATATATGTATTAACTGTCAGCCCGGCCCAGTGTGCACGTTAATGTTCTTGAAACAGGGGTTGATAAAAGACTGCCAGAAATCTCAAGTGTCGCTTATCACGGGGAATAAAATAGGAAATAACAAAAAAAATCCAACCTGTCCTGCTCTTGAGTCCTGCAGCATAAGCAGCCTGACATGGGTCTGCCAGCCTCCATAAACAATAGATTGGCCAAAGCCAAAGGATATTTGAACTTGAGAATTCTTGCCATCACTAAACTTTTTGTCCAGGTTTAATGGAGTCTGGAAATAAGAAGAAATAGCCTTCACAGTTTTGTTACTTGTATTATTTATATTGATGCTATCATTTTAAATGCAACCTGGAATACCCCTTTAAGGTGGCGACACAGTCAGATTTAATGCTCAATGCAAAATGGGTTAGCGTTGGACTGCTTGATTTAGCACAAAAGAATATACAGTATTTGTGATTAACTAATTCTCACTCTCCCATTAACCTAGTAGTGAATGACAAGTTCTGAGAATGAGATCTCTAATGCCACATTCAGACGTGGTGGAATTGCTGTTGAATTCCAAGGCGGACAGTCCGCAGTGGAATTCTTCAGCAGCCATTTTTTACATTTGTTACTATACATTTTTAGGAAACTTAGTTTAGATGTTGCGGAAAATAACTGTGCGGAAATTAGGCTGCGGTGCAGAATTTTCCTACCGCAGCATGCACATTATGTTGCGGAGAAACAGCAGAATTTCACTGCGGATTTCAGCCTTTGCAATGCAAAAACTGTAATCTATATATAAACTCCAAAATCAATTATAATGAGGGCTGGGCACTATTTACAACAAAAACATCCCTCCATGATTTACCATACAGGCAGCTCCATGTTATGAACCATACACAGAAGAAAAGACCAGAGCTTATAGCTGATTTTTATAAAAAGTAGAATTAATTTAACACATATAACAAACAATGCTGAAAATATATAAGGACAAGACCCTAGTATGAACATCGAAGAGAATAGTGACGCTTGCTGAATATTATGTATGAGTTTAAAGGCTGTGTTAACTAATACATGGGATATATATGGACCCAAAGAGGGGTTTCCCTATTCCTGATCAATAAACCCTGTAAACATATTAAGTGGGTGGAAGAAAGGGGGAATGGGATAAAGTGTCAGTGCATTAAAATACCGTTTATAGCAGCAGCCTTACCCATAACAGCAAGAGAAAAGTGATGGTCAGTATTCGCTCCTCCACATGAACCCCAACACGCGTTTCACTATAGGTTCTTCCTCAGGGGGGATGTGTGTATGTGTCCTGACATTAACAGCCCTTAAATAGTGTATGGAGAGTGTCACAGGTGTGATGAATAGCGGCGCATCCCCAATGGCGCGGCCGGAAAAGAGGCCAGCCCCACTTCCGGTTCCAGACACTGCAGCGCACATCTGGATTCCTGGCGCGTAACGGGAGTTCCGGACATGCGCAGTGCGCCCTTGACGACAGAGAGGGCAAAGCGCAGCCGCCAGCAGTTGCCATAGGCATGTGCACTTCTGTAATCTGTGGTAAATCCGCTGTGATATCTGCAACGTCTGAATTACCTGTCAAATATGCAAATGTTGGTGCAGATTCGTTGCGTAAATGGCCCAAATCTGCACCAAAATTTGCAGCGGAAAAATTCTGCCACTTGTGAACGCGCCCTTACTGACCATAAGAATCAGGGATACATCTTTCTTTTATGGTTGTCCAGATATACTGCAAATATTTATCTGGATAAATCTCTTTATGTTCCAAGAAGTTTGCCACAAAATTCCAGCTATGTTTCCTGGATAGTGGCTTCTAGTATCTGAAAGCATACTTAACCTTTTAGGGGACTTTTCAGAATAAGCTGTCATAGGTTTGTACATGAGGAATAACAATATTTCTGGCCATTACATGATTTGCATTCTGCATATTTTAGCAGTTTTCCTCTCTGCAGGTTCTATCTATAATTCTCAATTTGCCCTGAGCTAGTGGATGGAGCCTAACAGTTATCATGTCTGCCATACACAGCGCACATCCTGCTCCAATATGTCTTTATAGTACACCCACAGAAACAGCAGCAATAGGGAAGTGAGCTATAACACTTACTTGGAAGCTGCAGCAACGTCTCTGTGTGTCTCTGCCCCTAATTCACTCTGTTCATCCTTCCATGAGCTGATAGTCCGTCTTTGCTTGAGGAGACAGATTTAGTAGTAAATTCAGAGTGGATGAACAGTTAGGATGAAGGAAAGGAGCCTGATAAGTACAGAGGGCGGCATTTTTCAAGAGACTCTGTCACCACATTATAAGTGCCCTGTCTCCTACATAAGGAGATCGGCGCTGTAATGTAGGTGACAGAAGTGCTTTTTATTTAAAAAACCGATCTTTTTTCACAAAGTTAGAAGCGATTTAAGTTTATGCTAATGAGTTTTCTTAATGCCCAAGTGGGTGTACTTTTACTTTCGACCAAGTGGGCGTTGTACAGAGGAGTGCATGACGCTGACCAATCAGCATCATGCACTCCTCTCCATTCATTTACACTGCACTAGCGATATAGATATATCGCTATGTGCAGCCTCATACACAAGCCCTAACATTACTAGTGTCCTGATAATGAATACACATGACCATCCAGCCTGGACGTCATGTGTACTCAGAATCCTGACACTTCTGAATCTTTTTTTGTGAGATTCCGGCAAGTGACACCAAATCTCGTTTAGCTCCGAGATCTCGCGAGATTTCGTATCCGTTGCTGGAATCTCACAAAAAAGAGTCAGAAGTGTCAGGATTCTGAGTACACATGACGTTCAGGCTGGATTTCATGTGTATTCATTATCAGGACACTGTAGTAATGTTAGGGCTTGTGTATGTAGCTGCACATAGTGATATATCTATATCGCTAGTGCAGTGTAAATGAATGGAGAGGAGTGCATGATGCTGATTGGTCAGCGTCATGCACTCCTCTGTACAACGCCCACTTGGTCGAAAGTAAAAGTACGCCCACTTGGGCATTAAGAAAGCTCATTAGCATAAACTTAAATCGCTCCTAACTTTGTGAAAAAATATTGTTTTTTTAAATAAAAAGCATTACTGTCACCTACATTACAGCGCCCATCTCCTTATGTAGGAGACAGGGCACTTATAATGTGGTGACAGAGTCTCTTTAAATGTGTTTTCCGAGATCTAAAAAGGTTTTCTATTAACAGTCTGACGCTTTTTTTTTAGACATAATTAAAATCTCAAAATACCAATTAAAGGTTTTCCTTTTCTTTCCATGATGTAAATGTTGTCTGTTCACATCGTTCACTTTGTTTACATGCCTCCCTTTCTTCTGATAGTTTCCGGTCCACTGCTAGGGGAGAGAAAATGACGCACAGGCGCTGTGATAGCGCAGAAGTGGGCATGCGTGGTAAACACTGCTAGTCTAGAAACCACGCATGCTCAGAGACGCTGGCGAAAGAGTGTCTGGTCCACCACTTCCCTCAGTGTACAGTGACGTCAGAAATGACGTTACCGTACATTGAGCCAGCCGGAAAACGGAACTCAAAGATCATTTACTGGGTAGCGCTGGAAGTAAGGATTTTGCTACAGGAGACACATCACGTGACCGGCGCTGGAATCGGGTGTTAGAAGATAAAATCAAAACATAAGTATATTACAAATTACATTCTTTTTATATGTGCAGTGAAATATAAATCTAAATTAGTTAATTGGTTCCAGAAAACCCCTTTAATAAGATATTTTACAAAGTTTCTTATCACTTGTACTATTGATTTATGAAAAGTTTTTTGAAAAGTTTGTGACCATTTATCGACAGTCACCACTAGGTTATAGAAACTTCCATAAAAACTGACCATGTTGCCCATAGCAACCAACCAGAGGTCACCTTTGATTTCTCAAATTGCTATGGATAAATTAAAGCTGAGCTCTGATTTGTTTCTATGGACACCAAGGTTAGTGTTTTCTGTTAGACAATGTTGATAAATCAGGGCTTCTCTTTGATGATCACGTCCTCAAATTCACCCACATCACATAGTACAAAAAGCACTTACCTTATACTCCTTACTATATTATCCCCTGCAAAATGCTGAAAATGATGGTGCGCTTCAGCAATACGCACTACCAGCATTTCTGTAAATACTCTACAGGAACATGGAGATCCAGCTTGCTCACCTCTTGTGCTTGGTCTGAATGTTGAACTTATTTGCAAAGATTATTCATCAGAGAGTTTGATATATTCATTATTGAATAATTGTAATGGGAAACTATCCAGACTTATGTCGAAATACCAAAATAATTGTAGCTTTCACATCCTAATTGCAGGTTCCAGAGCCTCCAGAATATTTGCAATTATTTATTTTTCTTATGACTAACAATTGACGAATATATACGTATTACGCTCATTTTTCTGTTATCAACCATTGAGATATTTCTACAATACAGTATATTCCACTCAGTTTCATCAGTGGTGGAACCCGGGGTTTGCCTTGAGCACTGAAATGTGAACTGCCAGCCTGCTGGACTTTACATGAACCAATTAGGCTTGGGCCTTTTATCTTTTATATGCATTCATTTTCGCCTTACTATGTGCCTTTATAAGTTCTTCCTTTGATAGTATTTATGAAGTAATAAAGGAAACCTAGGAGGTAGGCGATTGTGCTACCAATTTTCCGTTTTACTGTTCATTTTGGTAAATGAGGAAATCACTACGTTATCAGTTAAAGTTCAGAGGGTCTTGAAGCAATTATATACGTTTCATAATAAATGGCTTCTATACAGCTGAAAACAAGAGCAGTTAGATGTTAAAACATCACAATGAAACATACAGCTATAAAATAGACATTTCTGCATTCAATTATACTGGCAGGATATACAGTACAGAGCTACGTGGAAATTCCCTACACATACTAGATCATTACGTATCAACCGCATTGGAATTGGATTACGATTTAATTTAATCACACAAATATATGTATAAAAAGTCTCCTGAAGATATTCATTGTTTGGACAAGTTCTGCTGGTTTCTTCAAACAATGCAAGCTAAATGATAATATAAAAAGTAATAAAAGAATGTTTTCACAGCTGTTTGTCTTTGATTATATACTGACTTCTTTGAAGTTGCGCAATAAGAGACTTTGAACCTGGAGAGAGATCAAATAATGAATTGTTCTGCTTTGTCAAGCTTAAGAAGGGATTTTATTGTTGAAATATATAGTGCAACTTTTTTTTCTTTTACGTTTTATATAATAGTTAAAGGTGGGATGAGATCATTTCAGATGGATTAAATTAAATGCTTAAGGCAAACTGTGGGTTGCTTTTTATTATATACACATAAAATAAGCAATCTGAGAGTCAAATTGACAAGATCTTGCTTTGAATTTGACATTACTTAAGAGTGAAAAAAAATTAAACACATAAGAAAAATGAACGACTCCTTTGTTACATGATCTGCCTCTTCTGCTAATATCTACCTTTTGAACATAACATATTACAGGGAAGGAGAATATATGGGTTTTCTTTACACTCTATAAAGCTTGCTTTCTGATTTGTTACTATGGGTTATGGCATACTTTTCCTGTTATCATCTTATATCCAGCCCTTTTCAGGGTTATGAAGCTAGTTTGAGCTTTTGCAAATCAATATTACGGAAGTTACAGAATAGATTTTTGATGATACACCTTTATAACAACCACAATAAGAATTTAGCAAAATTATTTTGTGATTATACTTTTAAGTATGAATGAGTGGCTTTTGCAGTGTAATGTTTAGAGAATATTTTAATAGTACACCAATAATAAGCTGGAATTAGATTTAATAGGTATATTAGTCTTATCAAGCAACAGCATATCGATAGGATATTCCATCATTTTCTTATCAGTGAATCACAAGAATGAAGGAGCAGAAGCTCGTCCGGCATTTTCCCTGCACAGCACCTTTCTTGTCTGGTTAATATACCTTGAACTCAGCCCTATTCTAGTGTACACCCCCTCATTCACATACACCTGCGCCGCAATGACGCTATGCATGGGAAAATTCACCAGGAGGCCTGGGTCTCCACAGAGCGCACTAGCCCCCTTAATTTATCAATCAGTAGGGGTCTCAATGATATGCCGCCACTTGACTTGAATCCACCTTTTAGATCCTTATAGTACAAGTACCAGTTTCCTTAGCTTTTTGATTTTAGTCAGAAGATCCTACCAATTTTAAATGGATCTGGTGACAGTCTAATGTCTATGGAACTTGGAAGACATTTGCTTGAGAAACAAGGGTTTAAATGGAACCTGTCACTTGATTTAAATTCCCTAAACTGTCATCATAGCAATATAAAGTTGTGGAATAGCTTTATCAACATGACCGTTGTAGCATTATGTAGAAGATGAACTTATGCTAATAGTTATCTAGGCGGTGCCGTTCCTGTGAATATTCATGCAGTCTGGTCTGTAATCACGCCCCTTGTGGCTTGATTGATGTCCAACAGATCGCTTTACAGACCGGGCTGCAGTACCACCTAGATGACTATTCAGGAATAATTAGTATATAGCGTGCACAATATTAGAAGGTTCATTTTCTACATAATGCTAAAATGGTCAGTTTATACAGCAACATGTAAATAAAGCTATTCCAGAGCTGTATATCACTATGGCTCTCTTAAACAGGTTGGATCCTTTGATTCCCTGGAGATAATCAGCTCCAGAAGTGTTTGTTACCGGTTTATCTCTTCCCTTTTATAATGTAACATGCCAAACGTGCATGGTAATGGGCGTGGAGGGTCATCATTAGGCCAACAACTTTCTCATGTCTTTGGCAATCTTTAATGGTAACAGAGTCTCTACTGTTGTAAGCTTACAGGCTGTACTATAGTTGGCTACAGTTTGACGGTAGCAGACTTTGTGATTTCTCATTGTGCCCTTATATAACCAGATGGTAGCATACAGAAGTTCCCTTGTAGCTTTAATATAATGGATTATTTTTTTTATTTGGTTCATGTAATCATATAAGAGATTACTGAATGTGATTACTTTTTAATATACACTATATGGACAAAAGTATTAGGAGACACCTCTTAATCATTAAATTCAGGTGTTCCATTCCGTCCCAAGTACCTAGCCATGCAGTCCGTCTTTACAAACATTTGTGAAAGAATGGGTCGTTCTAAAGAGCTCACTGAATTCCAGCGTGGTACTGTAATAGGGTGACACCGTTGCAACAAGTCAGTTAGGGAAATTTCTTCCCTCCTAGATATTCCAGCATCAAATATGAGTTGTATTATTGCAAAGTGGAAGCGTTTAGCAATTATAGCAACTCAGCTGCAAGGTGGTAGACCACGTAAAGTTACTGAGCGGGGTCACCGAGTTCTGAGGCACATAGAGCATAAAAGTCGTCAATGCCCTACTGACTCAATAATTACAGAGTTCAAAGCCTCCTCTGGCATTAACCTCAGCACTAAAACTGCACCCAGGGAGCTTCATGGCATGGGTTTCCATTGCTGATCAGCTGCATGTGAGCATTTCATCACCAACCACAATTCCAAGCATCACATGGAGTGGTGTAAAGCACGCCGCCACTGGACTCTGGAGCAGTGGAAACGTCTACTGTGGAGTGACGAATCACGCTTCTCTATCTGGCAGTCTGAGGGACGAGTCTGGGTTTGGTAAATACAAGGAGAACGTTACCTGCCTGACTGCATTGGGCCAACTGTGAAGTTTGGTGGAGGAGGGATAATGCTATTGGGTTATTATTTAGGATTTAGCCTACGCCCCTTAGTTCCAGTGAAGGTTAATCTTAATGCTTCAGCATAAAAAGACATTTTTAAGTTTTGTATGCTTCCAACTTTGTGGAACAGTTTTGGGAAGACCCTTTTCTGTTCCAGCATGGCTGTGCCCAGTGCACAGAGCAAGGTCCATAAAGACATGGTTGGGTGAGTTTGGAGTGGAAGAACTTGACTGGTCAACACAGAGCCCTGACCTCAACCCCATCGAACACTTTTGGGATAAACTATAACAGAGAATGTGAGTCAGGCACTCTCGTCCAACATCAGTGTCTGACCTCACAAATCCTCTTCTGGATGAATGAGCAAAAATTCTGACAGACACTCCAAAATCTTGTAGAAAACCTTCCCAGAAGAGTGGAAGCTGTTTTAGCTGCAAAGGGAGGGACCAACTCTATAATATTTCCATATGGATTTAGAATGGGATATGAAAGCTCCTGTAGATGTAATGTGTAGGTGTTCGTATACTTTTGTCCATATTGTGTATATTACTTTAAAATATGATGCCAAAACATTGATTTAAGGTATTTCAGCTGAAGTTTGTAGCTGTGTTTATCCTCACAACAGCCTATATGGGTGCAATCCATTAAAAGAGATCAATTTACATAACTTGGATAGATGATGATAGATAGATAGATAGATAGATAGATAGATAGATATAACTTTTTTTTACATTTGGCCTACTTGATTGTGATATCACAAAGTGTCATCTGTAATTTTACATACAGTAGGACTGCAATTAAAACAAGTCAGAGAGTTACCGGAATCTGAAACAACACAAAGAGTTAGGGTCCTTTTACACGGGCCAATATTCACTGTGAAAACGAGCGCCGATCAACAAGAGCAACATTTGGTTATATATGGGGAATGAGCGATCGTTACTACGATTGTTCGTCCTTATGCATTTCCATAACTTCGGCAGCACATCTCCCTGTTTCATCAGAAATTTGCTGCCAACAACAATAATATTTAGTGCTTCAAAAACTATGTGGTAACCCGATGAATGAGCGTTTGGTCAACGATCGGGAACAAGCATTCAAATGAACGCTCCTTTGACCAATCATTGGCCCGTGTAAAAGCGTCTTTAAAAGAGCAACCTGGTCTGCTACATCTGTGACATCCACTATGTGTATGTCTGTAAGGCCTCATGCACACTTCCGTTGGCTGTCGTATGGCCGCTAATGACGGATCCGTGAAACACGGACAGCAAACGGATAGCTTCCATGTGCAGTCCGTTGTTTCACGGACCAAATGAATGAAAAGGCAGAGACAGCGGCCACACGGTTCCGTTAAAACAACGGAAGTGTGCATAGCCCCGCTGAAATGAAGGTGTCAGGGTGCTATCAGTTAAAAAACCGGATAGCACCCTGAAGAAAATAACTGAAGTGGGCGTGAGGCCTAAGTAAATAAATACTGCCTCCTTCTGTAGTCTTGGTTCTTAAAAACTTTCAATTCACTGAATATTGAAACATTCATTGAAACATTCTAACACATTCTAACACATTTAGTGCTCTATTACAGGAGCCATATTGGTTAAAAAGGGTATGGAACCCCTTTTAGTACCCTAAGTAAGAGTATAGAAGCCTCAAAATACACTAGGACTATATATTAGGGTGCAGGGTGACAGAAATAACAACAGTGGTTACAGATTGTCCTGCTATATACATAAAACCAAATAATTATCTACTGGGGCAACCTATGATACTGTAGAAATAAATACGACATGACTGTCAATTTGGTGGCCCCCGTGATCAATATAAAATCTCAACAACTGAAACTTTCATCCAAAAAATAGAACCGGCTGAACAAACACTGGCGACATTTTAATTTTGTGACGACTGTGAAAGTAATGTGATTAGTAGGTGGAAAAAAAACTTTAACTTTAAACTTTGTATCTTTCAAGTGATAATTCAATGGATATGTTAAACAAAGGAATATTGTAACTTTCGAGATTTTTTATGATGAAGGTGTGTTTAAGAGATGTCACTTTGATATTTTTACATTATGTCCTACATTTGTCAGCTAAAACCAGGATATTGCCTCAATGAGAAAAAGCATGTTCTGCACTTGTCAAAAGGCAGTAAGTAATGATTAAAATAGCAGTGTGAAACGCTGGGAGATTAAAGTGATGCTAATGATAAGTGAGAGAAGAAAAGGGCAAGCTATATTTTAATCCCTGAGAGAATGGTTAATGACTTCTATTGCCTGAGATTAAACTAAACCTGTCTCATCAGCTTTTTCTGCCTGGTGAAAAAAGCTCTCTGCACTTTAATTTATTAAAGTCTTTTAAGGAAGCACATTGATCCACAGAGGTTAAACTTAAAAAACGGGAAAAACACACAGTGAAAATGCTCCGAGTAAGATGTGACTTTGTTGCTCCAGGATCCTCTCGATTTCTAATAGGAATTATTTGTCTGTGCTTTCTTGCGTTTAATTAGGCAATAAGAATTGCTCAAACGGCAATGTTTGTTTCCCTCCGCTACAACACCGTGTTCACACATATCTGGTGAAGGGAGAAGCCGCAATAAACTAGAATTGGTATTAAAACCTTCAAGAGGGCAGACTGACCACATTCATTGTGTTAGCTTATTTCCTTTTTCCAGGCTTGAATTCATGATTACGTATCCATGAAAAGGAAAAAGGAGGATTTTATTTCACTTTAATTTTCTATGAATGTCAGTAATACGATCGAAATAGGTTGTCATGAGCAATAAGCCACAATTTGTAGAAATGTGTTCATGGCAATGAACCATTACAGTGCCTGTTCTGCCAAGAAAGAAGACTGCCCCTAGTGGTGATATGCTGTAGTGAAACTGTAATAATGATTGCCTGACTTGGATTTAAATTTGTATGGCTATAACTTGATGACAAAATAGGGTGTCCGGCAAAAAAAATCAGCAAAACTTAAAAAAAGAGTGTATCGTAAGAAAAAAATACAAACAGAATGTTCGTCTCGCTTTTATTTTTATTGAATTATGCTGGATTGTACACAGACTACAGGTTGTGGCAAAATAACCCATGTCTTGCTAAGGGGAGCAATTTCGATGATAACAGTATATTAGGGAACTACTGCAGTGCTCTAATACATTCTCATTCGTTCAACAAAGGGGAACCTATTAATTAAAGTTTTTTTTTTAGTATAACTGATGGCTTATCCTTAGGCTGTGGGATCTGTCGGGGTCTGCTGTTCTAAAAACAACCATAGAACAATGAGGTGCATCAAATGACAAACTCAGCTCTGCTGCACTAACAATCTCAGCCAATCCACATTTGTACCTGCATTCGGGCTGCCTCTTGTATATAAAAAGGCTTGCAGGAATACATTGGAGCAATGCTTCAACTCCAAGTAGGTGTCAGACACTTATCCTTTAAGCCTCCCACATTGTCTTTCAGTAAATCACAATGATACTATGCTACCTTAAGTAGCTCTGAATATATATAATAGATATGAAAAGCCCTGGATGTGAACATAAGCTAAAAGCCTGAACCGTACTCGGTTCTATATGTACACCATGTCTCATTGTCATGGGATGATAGTATGACATTCATGTTCCATTTTCGCTCATTTAAGCTCGTTCTTAAACTTCTAATGCTCTTGTATATAAACTGCTGAAGAATCTTCTTTAGTCTTACATTTCTCGTTGGGATAAAGATTTACTAATACTATGTAAATTTTAGACTTAGTCTGGGAAATCATAAAATTCACCAAATATATCACAGTGGCGCATGCAGTATGATAAATTTACTACTTTGGGGGGTAGCAACCTGAGGTTCCCCAGCATTGACGTCCAGATCCATGTATAGGGGTTAAAGAGTGAATACCTGGGGTGCCCTCAGATTCCTCTCCCCGGCCCCTAGCCCTCTGTTAAATCCCTTGGTGACACAGTGGGTTCCCACCATCCTCTACAGGCCCCGTGACAGTTTCAGTTTTCATGGGCCTCGTGACAGCTCCAAAGAATCCTTAAGGAAAATATATTTTTATCTGTCTGTAAGTTGAAGAATAATTGTGTTACAACAGCAAGTACATTGTGTTTTTTTTTAGACTTTCATAGTCAAATCCTGACTTGAACCCAATGCAGATGCTGTGGTAGGACCTGAAACAAGCTATTAGTGCACAAAAACATGGTAAATACTGGGTTAAAATTCTTAAACAGTGATGGAAGTCAGGTATTAAAGGGAGCCTGTCACCAGCATTTCACCTTTTGAACTCTTGAACTCTACAAACCCATTTCTGGCCGCTGCTGTCAAAAGTTCATTACCACTATCTCCTCTCCTAAACTCCTCCTCCGACCGTAAATAACGGTCTTCAAACATTTCGCTTTACAGTAATAATCTTGCAGTCTCGTTAGTTCCTCTTCTTATGCCCTCCACCGCCGAATACTGGCCCAGCCTGAATATAAAAATCTCATCTGACAAAGCGCTCATGCGCCCGTCAAGTATGGGCCTATACCCTTCCCTGCTTTGTCCGGGCCCCAAATGTAGTTACTGTGCATGTGCCGCTATGGTGTCCCGTTGTGCGCACGCACTAGAACAGGACATTAATGTGCAAGAGCTGGATTTAGTGTGTGCTGGGGGAGGCGAGGAGCTGTCAATCAAAAGTAAGGAGGCGGAGTTAACTCGGAAAGACTTGAGGAATGAAGATATGATTCTTTTATGCTCATTAGCAAAATTGGAATACTAAAGGTTCAGAGCCTACTTAGAAGATAATTGTAAGTTGCATAAAAATGATTTTTCACCCACTTCCACCTGGTACTGCTGGTTTAATAGGTGAAATGCTTTTTACATTTTTTACATACATAAATAAAACCTGAATTATAAAATAAGAAAAATCATATTATACTTTATGAAAGTAGATAACTGTCACATTGTGAAAAAGTCACCCAGCACTTTACACTCATGTGCGCCTTCCAGCAATTTTGCATCAAAGCATAACTTTGTTTAGAAAATGCATTAAAAAAAATCATGTTTGTGGCTAAAAGCAGAGCCTGTGATGTAAAACACTTCATACAAATAAGTTCAAGATGTGTAAGCACCAACAATCAGATGTGCAACTGCTCATCTTCTCTTTCCTTATGTAGAGGACTATACAGGGGAAGAGATAACAGTAACAGGCTGTGATATTTCTTCCTGCTGTCAGTGACCGCTTCTTTCCTCCCATACAGTGACGCAAACCTAGGAAGTAAAACTTTTCATGCTGCTCCCTGACTTTAAAGAGTGCTGATCCCCAATTATAAAACACAGAATATTGAGCCTTCATTTGAAAGCTCGGATTCTGGGATCTAATATACTAACCTCTGCTCCTCATACTGTCACAGCGAGCGTAGAAAGTCGTGACGTATTACATATGTCCTTGGCAATTATAGGGTTAAACCAATGGATTACATTGTTGCATACGTAACAAATGTGATAATAATTTTATATAACAGTCAATCCCGTTTTAAACATCTGATTGGAAAACGGCAAGGAATTTGAGCTCTCTTTACAGCCCTGATGTCTGGCTAGAAGGTTCCCACTTGTAAAGTTCTGAAGTGCCATAATATATTAGTATTCAACAAATCACACCTCCTATGGCTTCCTATTTCATTGGCAGTAATGTGTTTTTCTGAGAAAAGGGAATTTAATTATGAGCCCCATTGGGGACGAGGTCTAAAATAAATGGTAGCAATCTCTGTACAGTGCTCTGGAATATGCTGGTGCTATATAAGCAATGGGAAATAAATAACAAAAATAATAAAATAAGTGATAGCAGTATATTAGAAGTTTCAGGGTGTTGCTGTCTTATTTCCAAGCTCCCCCTGATAGTTCATAAAAAATATTTTACATTTTAATGTTTTGTAATGTGTATCGGAAGATTTTAATTTGTACTCAGTGACTTGTAACCAAACCTAAAGGGGTTTTCAAGGACTCTGATATTGATAGGCCATCAATATCAGATCAACTTCTGGCACCCCCCCCCCCCCCCCACAGATCAACTGAGTGAAGGGGCCAAGGGAATGAAACTGAGCTGCAATACCAAACACAACCACTACCTACTGAATGTACAGTACTGTGTCTGCGCAGACTGGATTGTGGCAGCTCCTTCTGTCATTTAAACGTTAGGGTTGCCAGGAGTCGGACCCCACCAATCTGATAATGATAGCATATCCTAAGGATAGACTAATAATATCAAAATTTTGTACCTGCGCGTAGAAGGGCTCACATAAATAGCTTAATCTTCAGCCCTAATGTAATTCACAATGCACATGGGGAGGAAAAGAAAGAAAGAAAGTTCATAGATAGGTAGATAGATAGATATTTCATAGATAGATAGATATCAGATAGATGATAAATGTCAAACTGTCAGAAGCATTAGTATTCGTGCTGCAGTCACGAAGAGAACGCCAATCAGCCATACCCCGAAGAGGGCAAATGCCGATCATAGAAATGCGAAAAAAATCCACAATAAGAGATGGAGTTTACGAGTGAAGGGAAAAACACCCTTGTCACTCCTATTTAATACAGAAAGACAATATGTACACTATGTAGGCTGTGCGGCTGACATTGTATTTGGATTATAGGATAGATAGATAGATAGATAGATAGATAGATAGATAGATAGATAGATAGATAGATAGATAGATAGATAGATAGATAGATAGATAGATAGATAGATAGATAGATAGATAGAAGAAAGATAGATCGATATGGGATAGATAGATAGATAGATAGATAGATAGATAGATAGATAGATAGATAGATGATAGACAGACAGACAGATAGATAGATAGATAGATAGATAGATAGATAGATAGATAGATAGATAGATAGATAGATAGATAGATAGATAGATAGATAGATAGATAGATAGATAGATAGATAGATAGATAGATGGATGGATAGATAGATGGATAGATAGATAGATAATTTATAGATGGATAGATAGATGGATAGATCATAACAATACATTGCGATCCTGGTATTACTATTGATAGGTGTAATGTATATGGAAAGCAGGGAATGAATACATATATAAAGCTGAAAGTGATCTTGGCACATGTAATTTTTTAGTGAGTAACCAAATCTGACTTGGGAATGTTGGAGCTGTTAGGCAGTAACTCACTGGAGGGAATATGATGGATATTAATTGTTTATTTGTTTCTGATATTAACCCTTAAGCATTACTTCTAATCACATGTGTTGTAGCAGAGCATCTTTTATGCTCCACTGATTAAACCTCTGTCCTAATTAATCTGTAAAGACTTGGGAAGGAAGATTCAGCTGTGACCTGGTTCTGAGAATAACTTGAATTAGTCTATTTTCATTTAAAATTATCATTGTACTTTCCGAGTGGATCGGCCTATTTAAATGTAGCTATGAAGACATTCATTTGGTTTTACAGGATAAATCTTTGCATATTGTGCGTGTTCTCTGTGATTAAATATTAACATCAGTCAAGCATGTATTGATACATGAGGCGTAGTGTTCACGTTACAGCGGGGCTCACACATTGAAATTGACTGACTTTTTTATTGTGCATTTATTTTTAAAGACAAATGGAAATAGATCTCAGACACTGGAGGACAATAAAGAAAAGCTTCTCCTTCTCCACTCTCTTGGACTAATTCCACTGTTCCTAAAAAGAAAAACACATGAAGCCAAAAACGAACCGTTATGTTGGAACGTACTCTAAAATATTAGACAGTCGCTCAAATTGCGATCCCAAAATAAGATAAGCCACTAACTTTAGACCTTATATACACTGTATACGGAGACATACTGCAGTGCATGGAGTGCACTATGGGTCTGCTATGTATTGCTGCGGCAGGGTACCGTATTCTACCAACGTGAGCATGCCACAATTTTTTTTCGAACAGATTCAAAACCTGTATCCTGTGTAAAATCATAAGCACACAGAGGTCCAATAAGCAGCCATACTATCGGCACTATATTCAGCATCTGTGGAATATAGTCATGAAGGTTTAGCTGCAGGTGCGTCCTTGTAGTAAATTTAAAATTCCCCTTCATTGCCTTACAGATCTGGCAGTCTGAATATGGCGCAAACGACTGCCGGCTATAAAATAGCCTTTATGGGAGAGATCCAATACTAACAATTTATGAGCAAATACCTAACATATTCCTATAGGTTGCCAAACATAAACCTGCGCTTGGTGGAGACCCTGTTGACCCCATTATTGGAAGGCTTTCTCATGTGATATAGTATTACTGCAGTAAGAGTTATCTGTAAGATTTCATCGGTTTATATGCCTGGCATTTACAGGGCATGTGTATGCACATCCAGTGTGAGCTCCATGTCCCTATAGTGTCGGGATGTCAGTTGCTTCAAACACACATGTGACATAGCCTTAAGCCACAGCGCTAATGTATGACAGCATGAGATATAATAGTAGTCACTGGTAGAATAATAACAGACAAGCATTCCTGTTACACTTTATATTTAACTCTTTCTATGAAGCATTGGCTCAGAACGTCATTTTATTGTGTGTGAAGATTGTATCACAGTGTGTCAAATTATGAAATTGTTTTGCAATAGGAAACTTCATAATCCCTTCAGGTTTACATAAATGTTGTCATTATGAAATATGTTTGTACTTTATTTAACATAGTTGCCAACTGCCGTTCAATTTCAGGGACAGTCTGAGGCTTCAAAGATTTGTAACTGGAACTTTTTTTTGCTTTTTAACAGTGATGAATTATATGTTGTGTTTTCTACTTTTCTGTGTGGCTGATTCATTTCTAACAGCAAACTGTGCGCATTTGGGCTTTTTTATGTTTACGTTCATATAAAAGCAGATCTCCGGTGTGGCAATTACATGATAATATTATTTTTCTCACTGGTGTTTTAGGTTTTTGTAGCTTATAATAATTCTTTCTCTGCTGTAAGGAAAATCAGCCGTCCATGCACTGGCTTCCTGATGGGCTTGTTTTTATACATAGTAACAATAGTACTCGTACTGAAAAAAATGAAGCCCCTTACCAATTTATATGAACTAAAATATATGACCCACATTTTGCACAGTACCAATAGTATTGAATGATGCAGATGATGTCGTCCTTGTACATTATGATGAATTACACGTACTACACAATACAGAGAGCAGTATGGGTTTATGTGGGAGCGCAGGCATTTAGGAGAAAGAGCGCATAGGAGGATCGTGGGATTTTTATTTAATGTAAACTGCTTCTTTTATTAACAAGGAGCACAATTCTGACCCCTCCTTTCCACAAAAAAGGGATTCAACTTTCTAATGTTACAGTTCCTCACTATTTGCAAGGTCTGCTTTCAAAGTCAGCAATCTTATTTACATTGTTTACAAAGTAAATTTTTAATTAAACAGCGACTAAGCATTATTTATCAAGCAGAGCTGCAGTATATAGCATGAGGGAGAAATAGAACAATTATCTAAGCCTCTGACGACATAGGTAGCGGATTTCAGACGACTTTAGCCTCCTAGTAGAAAGTGAAGCTAAACTGCATGATCGCTGATAATAGGCCAAAACAATCCAACAGTTAACTCTGAATGAAAAAAATAATAACTAGGGGTTCATACCCTTTTCTATTTGATTTGGGTCCTAGTTCTTTCCCAAGTACAGGAACCCTATTTATTGCAAGCAAAGAGAGGAAAAAAACAAGGAACAAAAAACGGCACTACTTAATAAGAGGAAGTTCTAAATGAACGGTGTTCATGAATTTAATTTAATAATAATTTAGTAAGTTAGCTACGCGTTTCAACTACTATTTATTGCAGCCACTCTGTTGAAAGCCAAGTACTGAGTGGTATAATGGTATAATAGCCTCATACTAGTTGTCCACTATTCTGTAAAGGGATTGTGAAAATGTGTTGCTATAATAGATGCTAATATCATTTTCCTTAGGCCTCCACACATAATAAAGTTGTAAAGTTGTAAAGCCCAGATATAGTCATTAAATGGTACTGACAGCCATTGCATTCCGGATGGCCCAAAAACATCTCACTTGTTTGCTGCTATACACAATGTAAATCACTAAGGGCCGTTTTACACAGGCGAATAATCGGGCAAACGAATGTAATCAGGGCAATGATCAGCCGATGAACGAGCAAACACTCGTTCATCGGCTGATTGTATCGTTTATACAGCAAGAAATATTATCGTTGTCGGCAGTGTAAACAGGGAGACGTGCTGCCGACATGATAGAAATGTATGGGGACGAGCGATAGTAGTAACAATCTCTCGTCCCCATACATTAATGATCATCGCTCCTTTTGAAAGAATAAAATGAGCGCCGATCAAGGAGCTGCTCGTTGATCAGCGCTCGTTTTCACGGCTCATATCAGACCGTGTAAGAAGACCTTAAGTTAAAGGTTCTTAGCAGGTAGAAAGCATTGAATTGTAGGTTATTAGTAAGGAATACAATACAAGCCATAAGTCTAGTGGTAAAGATTGTGCCTATTACATCTAATTTTCTGTTCAGGTGTATAGTGTCAAATGCAAGCAGTAAATAAAGTGTTAAAGGGCTAGAAAAATATTATTTCATCACTTGAGTTCCATTAGAATTCACTTGGGTGGCTGAGAAAATGGTTTATGGATTAGAAAGAAAAGAACAAGCTAAAACATTTCATACCTTCATCTCTGATAAATTCCCTAAACTCATTCTTCTCATCTGAGCCATAAATAACAACCAAGCTTTTTGCTATGGAAAAAAAGAGAAAGAAAAAAAAAACTCTTTTTCCTATACCAGATCTTTTGTCTTAGAGATGAATGCTATAATACATTTACAGTCTTAAGGGAATACTGTTTGAACTGTAACATTATTGTTTACAACTGTTGATTTTCTCATGAAGAGGCAAAAGTACAATTGTGATGCTTGATCTTCTGAATTATCGTGCAAAACGTAAGCTTATTCTTATCAAGGTGATTGACTTTTTCTATCTGTCTGTCTGCCTGCCTATCTATCTATCTATCTATCTATCTATCTATCTATCTATCTATCTATCTATCTATCTATCTATCTATCTATCTATCTATCTATCTATCTATCTAGGAAAGACTGGGCCCAATAGCTAACTATTGCCTGCCCCTCCTTCCCCTTCCACACACAGCCCCTTCCTTCTAGATAGTGCCCCCTGTAGATTCTGCCACATAGCGCCCCCTTGTAGATAGCGCCATACAGCCCCCCTTGTAGATAGTGCCATACAGCCCCTGTAGATAGTGCCAAACAGCCCCCTCCTGTAGATAGCGCCATACAGCCCTCCTCCTGTAGATAGGGCCATACAGCTCACTCCTATAGATAGCGCCATACAGCCCTCCTCCTGTAGATAGCGCCATACAGTCCCAACCCGCCCCCAAAAAAATAGCCTGTAGCCTAGTTAAACGGGTTGTCCCACAAAACACATGTATCCCCTATACACAGGATAGGGGATACATGTGTGATTGCTGGGAGTCCGACCCCCAGCGACAAGGAGAACGGGGAACTAAAAGTACCCCGAAATGCTCCATGAGAAGCATGGGACTTCCGGGTCTGTATCCGGCTTGTGTGTCCGGAAGCTCCATAGAAATAATTGCAGCGCCGGCCACGCAAGTGCACAAGCCCTTTGTAGATGATGCCACACAGACGCCCTGTAGATAGTGCCACACAACTCCCTGTAGATAGTGTCACACACTCCCCATGTATATAGAGCCACATACTCCCCCTGTATGTAGTGCCAAATACTTCACCTGTAGATAGTGGCACATACTCTGTGTGGCTTCCTCTATGAGCAGAATCTCCGGCCAGGCGTCGGCAAAGCGTTGCTGAATTATGCTCATAGATAGAGCCCTGATTTCATTCTCCATATAAGGGCAGTGATGTCAGTGGCACCTCCTGGAGTGGAATCCCTGGCCATGCCATCGGCAACACTTTGGCTTGGGATTTCGCTCCAGGAGGAGTGAATGGCAGAGCAGGAAGCGAATAGTTATAGTATTAAATTGTATCTGCGTCCTGAGGATACAGATACAATTGAATGTAGCAGTTGCCTGGACAAGTCCCAGGACAGTAATGTGCCGTGACTGTCTCTGTAAATTCGGGACAGTTCCAGCAATTTCAAGGACCGTTGGAAAGTACGCACATGTATCCCCTATCCACAGGATAGGGGATACATGTGTTTTGTGTGACAACCCCTTTAATGGCAGAGCGGGGAGATACCTCCCTGCTCTGCCGTAGTGTTCAATAGTATCTGCGTCATAATGACGCAGATACTTTTGAATGTGGCATCGCTACCAATGTAGCAGCCATAGCGACTGCTAGCTGCACCATCGGGCATGAGGGGACCATGGCGGCGGGCGGCACGGGCCCCCTCATGCTGCGGGTCCCATAGCAGCCGCTATGGCTGCTACAGCGGTAGTTACACCACTGTATCGATCATCTATCTCATAACTCTATCTGTCTGTCTAGCTATCTATCTATCCACTGTATATCACAACCTAAATGTTGACCCCTGAACCACTTATGTTCAACACCAACATTTGAGCATTTGGAGCTTTGAAACTTCTACTAGGGTGAATTAAGCAAAATCTTATATTTATTAGGTTTACAAGAAGCATTGGAAAATGGAAGGGATTATCTCTGACGGCTCAGGCTACACAATGTTTGTTGGTAGTCTATAACTATAGAAACACGTAGGTCTGCATAGGAGCTGTAGGCACAAAATAGTAGGAGATTTTTAATTACTTCTATTTGCAATGTCACTTCATTTTTTGTTTTAGAGGCATTGGGGCAATAAAAATTGAATGCAGAGCTGGACATACCCTTTTACCTTACTCTGCATTCTTTTGATGACTAATATGGTGCAATAATCTGCTACGACTCATATACTGTATGTGTCTGACTGCATCGTCTGGTCCTCAGTGATTCTCCTGACACTATGCATCAATTCAGCCTGACATTGTTAAAATTCAGGTTTCACAGGAACATATTGGACATTAGAGTGTATGAAGTTTTTTTCATACAGGTTTATTACAGTATGCTGCTGTGTGTGAGCCATATATATAGAGTGTCAAATGGGACTGGATCTTGTAAGGATAATATAGGAAAACTTATAATGGGCTCCAATACTGTTTGTAGCACTAAATATTTGTGTCTCACACATGTAGCTGTAATACATCCGTATCAATGAAATCTAACAATGAGTTTGGGAATAGTGGAATACAAAGAGCTTATGGCAACTTTCTTGTCATAACCAAACCTTTAAAACTAGTCTGGTAATATATTTATCTGTAACATTGGGGAAATACAGATGTAGCCATTTTTAACTTGACTTTTAAAGCGTTAAATACACAGTGGCAAGAAACTACTTTTATGAATGACATGTTCAATGGCTTTTGTTGTGTGATATCACGCTGCAGCAAGTTATTAGAGTCAAGATAAACTTGGCTACATCTGAACTTGATACATATTAGGGGATTTTTATTAATACTATCCTAAAGTAAGACAGGATATAAAAAGACCACAAAGGCAGGAGCTGTGCAAAATTAATCACAGTGGTGCATGTTGTATGATAAATTTGGCGCTAGCCATGTTAGGCAATCTTCCTTACGCCATCTCATGGCTGGCGTACTTTATACCAGTATTGCATGCTATTAAAACATTTTGTGTCTTTTCTTAGCTACACCTTTTTTTCTAGCCACTTTACAAAGCTGTCGAGTGAGATGCACGAAATGTACACCAATTTTTTTTTGGGCAAAATTTGAGCCAGGATCGTTTTCTATTAAAATGGTGTAAACCTACAATGTGTCCTACAGGTAAATTATATAAATGAGTGTCATCAGTTGCATCTCTTGTTTAGATCTATCGATATAGTACTAGGAGCAAATCAAAAGTGTAAACTGTTTGGAGTTACAACTATGCACACATCAAATGAAATACATTCATGTTTCCACATTTCAACAGTCATGTAAATCTATGGTGAAGTTTCCTATTGCAACACAACTTCATTATTTGAAATACTTCATACAAAATAAAATAATGTTCTTTGAGATCATACCTGCAGATAATACGTCCCATGTTAAACATTTGTATATATGTAAAGCTGTATTCTAGAGAACAGTATGCCATTATTATTTCTCAGGTTTTAAGTGCTATAATATGTGAGCTGTTTTAGTTTACATTTTTTCCTTCTGTGCACATGCCATGGTCAGCCTGGTCCGTCTATAAATGAAACATATATATATGATACATTATACACTATATATATATATATATATATATATATATATATATATATATATATATAGTGTGTGCATGTGATGTGTGTGTATTAGTGATGTTGTTTGTTATGATTGCTAGGGGTAATTACTAATTACCATAATAGAAGCCTGTATACTGGCTATGAAGTCATTATCTCAGTAGCTGTAAAGATTATATAAAGGAATTGTCCATAACATAGCTCATTAAGGAAACACTAAACCTACAAAATGCACAAAAAAAAATCTCTTGATGCTACTTTGTTTCATACTGTAATTAATACTGAGAAATATATAAAGAATTCTTGTGTATATGTTACAGGAGATCAGCCATATCCCCCTCTTTCTCCTCACAATCCTATGTCTTGCTGTAAGACAACTGGCTGCAGCCGGGACATCTCCGCCTGCCCTGTCTGCAGTAGGATACACAGATCATTGAGCCACTCCCACTCCACAAAACCCCATCCGCACAGCAGATAACTAGTGGAAAATGGAAGAGATCAGCAGGAAATTAGCGCCTGTGTTGTCTGCAGGATTTCTACAAGACTGTTTGTTATAGTAACGTGTGAAAAATCCTGCAGACTGATAAACTCTGTGAGCAAGTTAATCTCTTTTTTTACTTTTTTCATTCGTTTATCGGTTAAATGGTCCTTTAATATAATATAGAAAGTGGTTTCAAACTGCAGCTAAGGGTAAATTCACGCTGCATTTGCAGTGTCTGCTTGGCATATCCATCTAGTAAGCTCCTGACCCATATGGCAAACCTATCAACCTGGTATACAGTTCATTTAATTGTATGGAATAGTGCAATTTTACCTTGTGGTATGCATTTTTTTTTTTAAATGGATGCCTATGGGCAATAGATGCCACTGTATGTCTATACAGTGGTACCCATCGGAGGCATTTATCAGCGGTATATGTCGGTAAATACTCCTGACCTCTACCCCTGATGTAATTTGCAAATGCAGTGTGAATAGACACTTAACTGAAATTTTTCTTCTAACTCCCAAATATCAGAGATCCTTACTTGTGTCGCCAAAAGTTTGTGAAAGTTGGGAATTTTGGCTGGACTTTCCTTTGTTATGTCAGTGTTTAGTATGCAAAGATCCAAAGTCGAAGCTTGAGACACCCAGGCCTTGCTGCATTTTCTTTACCAGGTCCCCAACCATCTCATAACTTTAAAGTAGAGCTGTCTTCTTATTTGGCAAAGGGGCCCCTGGGTCTCCTCAAGCATTGAGGGCTGGATATGACGGCACCTTTTACAACTCCTATAGTAACACATTGCAAATATTTTCTGCTCACAGAAGTTGGTAGGGGAGGGCTTCTTACAAACTTTCCAATGAGGGCTAGAGAATACTATTTTCAGCACTAGATGCATTAACGTAATTTCCTTCTGATGTTATTGCTTTCCGAGCGAAAGCAGTTCAAGTCAATTTTTGTAAATGTGAGTGTAACACACCAGTAAGCCAGTTATGACAAGCCGGCATCTTTTAGAGAGAAACATCTCTGCTTGAATGAAAAGACTGCTGAGATAGTTGCTTACTTGCAGAACCTTTCAGTGTATGCCTGGAAGCAAGATCTGAGATACTGCCACTTTCCGAGTTCTTGCTTCATTAGAATCAGTGACTGTTTATTTGAAATTTTAATGAAATATTTACTTTATAGAGCTATAAGGATTAGCTGTGATAATTGAGTGTAGCTGATCTGGGGCTTTCCGTTGAACGGGGCCCCATGTTTGAATACACAGCTCAGCAAGAACAAACGAGAAACTGAGTGTATATCTGCCTGTCACTTTCTCTCTACATGTTGCTTTTTCTTGTGAAGATAAGTGGGCCTAATGCTGAACAAATAGTGGATATCACAAGCCACTGAGAATTATTCTCCTCTCGCTTTCCCATGGCTGTGTGATAGACGCTCAGTCAAAGAGCCCCCTCCTCTCTGCAGAGCAACAATTTTGTCAATAAGAGCAAATCCAATTGAAAAGTCCCTTAGACTGCGAGGGGAAACTCTAGTTGTCAGAATCGGCAAACAGAATGAAAAGGACTCACTGGAGTAAATTGGCATCTGGTGCTGCCATGGGTGCTTGTTATGGGCCCTTGCATTGTGTAGAAAGACATTCAGCCATTTGCAGTGATAATAGGAGAAATTAATGCAAATGAGTGAATGAAGTGAAATGTATTTTAATGCAGATTTGAGACACTCTTACTCACTGCTTGATAAGTCTCCAAAGAAGAAGACGTATATTGTGAAAACTCATTTTTCCCTATTCCTCCCTGCTAGTGCCTCATAAGGGTCCTTTGTTAATAAAGTAAACTTTTTCCAAAACTGTTGACGCTGCTCATTAATGTGTATTTTAGTTGTTTTTTTTCGTCTATTGAATGCTGGAAAGATTGGCAAAATGTTAATTGTTAACTGATGAAACAAGAAAAACACTGTTACCATATTCAGGGCTGCAGTCGTGTGGTATTCACTGTGACATGTATCTTAACAATACGCTATAAGCTCACTAAGCATACACTTGACAATTGTCATTTAAGGTGTCAAGATTTCATTCTCTTAATTGAAAAGAACTAGAATTATGTGCAAAAAGTAATAACAAAGAACCTTAGTTGTTATATTGATAATGACAATTATTATTATTATTGTTATTATTATTCAGAATATTACTATTATTACCACTGAAGGACAGAATTGAACTACTGAACTTTATTTTTGTCTACAAAAATGTGTTGCCTGAAAACAAATTAAAAATTTTATAATTTTATTTCATTAAAAAAAATATATATATTTTTTTTTTATTTCTAGTTTTGAGCAATTTTCATTTTTATCATTTGATTCTGTAGACCCAGAAAAATAAATTTAAAAATATTAAATACAGGGCATTTTATTAACATAATTAGTGTATGACAAGAAATCATATAAATATTTTACATATTTTCTTTAACATTTCCCAACATTTATCAGTTATAATATATGAACTTTTTACATTTTAGCTATGTTTTCTAAATGTATTTTTTATATAAAAGGTATGACTTAAATTAACATAACTAGAATTTACTCCTAAAGATAATATCCAGTAATATAGTAATTTGCGGTACTGGCTACGTAACGTGAGTCCATCGCCAATACTTGTACATGCTTGTAATTCCAGTTTCTGCTTGAACAGAATGGTGGACAAATAGCAAACCTGTAGTAGAAGTTATTGTGTATGTGACAGAGGTGTAGCTAGAGGTAACGCATGTTTACAAATAAGAGGCTCATTTTAATTATAGTGGTCATCATTCTGAATGAGCACTGTGCTTTCATATGCTGCTATATTTTCCATTGTTACTGAAGTTTAATCTTTTCTTTGACAGAGGAGTTTGCATTAGAACGTGTTGCACACCTCTCTGAAAGTAAATGAAAGAATATATACCCCCATCATCCCTGTATATACCAGCCATCATCCCTGTATATACCAGCTATCATCCCTGTATATAACCCCCATTATCACCGTATATACCAACCATCACCCCTATATATAACCTATAACCCCATCATCCCTGTATATAACCCCATCAGTCCTGTATATACCAGCAATCATCCCTGTATATAACCATTATCGGCTCAGTATATACCAGCCATCATTGCTGTTTATAACCCCTATCATCCCCGTATATACCAATCTGGTTGGTATATCAAGGGATGATGGAGGTTATGTACAGGGATGATGGAGGTTATATACAGGAATGATGGCTGGTATATAGAGGGATGATGGTGTTATATACAGGGATGATGGCTGGTATATACAGGGATGATGGACGTTATATGCAGGGATAATGGCTGGCATATACAGGAATGATGACGTTATATACAGGGATGATGGCTGGCATATACATGGATGATGGCTGGTATATACAGTGAGGATGGGGGCTTGTGTACAGGGATGATGGGGGTTATATAAATGGATGGTGGTTGCCCCACCATCCCCATATATAACCCCCATGCAATATGTGAGAAATCAGCAGCACGACCAGTAGAATTCCTTCAGTGGCGGAACAAGGTAGATATCCCAATCAGGGACAGTGCAAGCAGTAACAATGTCCTAGGTCCAACAGGACAACTTGTACACAGCAATAGAAGAAAGGACTGCAGCACTCAGGTATCCAAAAGTAGAAGATTTATTCACCAAGCATAAAACTGCAATGTTTCAACCCCAATAGGGTCTTTGTCAAGCTTGACAAATACCCTATTGGGGTTGAAACGTTGCAGTTTTATGCTTGGTGAATAAATCTTCTACTTTTGGATACCTGAGTGCTGCAGTCCTTTCTTCTATTGCCATATATAACCCCCATCATCCCTGTATATGCCAGCATGGTCGGTATATAAAGGGGTGATGGACGTTATATATAGGAATGATGGCTGGTATATACAGGGATGATGGGGGTTATATACAGTGATGATGTTTTTTTTATATAGGGATGATGGCTGATACATACAGGAATGATAGGGGGTTGTGTACACAGGGATGATGGGGGTTATATACATGGACGATGGCTCCTCCAGCTATCATCCCCATATATAATCCCCATCCCTGTATATAACCCCCATAATCCCTGTATATATCAGCCATCATTCCTGTATATAACCTCCATCATCCCTGCATATACCAGCCAGACTGGTATATACAGGTATGATGGGGGGTTATATACAGGGCTGGCCTTAGGTTTGATGGCGCCCTGTGCGGGACTCTCTATTGCCGCCCCTACTCAAACCAAAAATTAACCACATATATAGACACGCTGTAACATATATACTGTACATATATAAAGACAGATATTTAGACATACAGGCAAATATACATACACACATCTGGAATATATACATACAGGTAAATATATATACGTACAGACACCTATGTACGCACACACCGGCACATAAATGCACAGACAGGGACATATCCAAATACATAAAAGGCACATATATACAAGCACAAAGACACATTCACAAACAGACCCATAAATACCCACACAGGCACATATATACCCAGTACAGATAATATTGTATATTTAATGTGCAGCCCTATGTAACACCACAGATAACACACAGTAATAACTGAGTACAGATAATGTAGTAGATGTTGCCTGCAGTCCTATGTAACACCACAGATAACACAGTGATAACTCTCTGAGTACAGATAATGTCCTAGATGTTACCTGCAGTCCTATGTAACACCGCTGATAACACAGTGATAACTCTCTGAGTACAGATAATGTCGTAGATGATAACTATACCCACAGACACATATAAACACAAGCACACAGAGGCATATATATATATAAGGGCAGCAGTGTATATAAGGGGCAGCAGAGTATATTACGAGCAGCAGGGTTTATAACGGGCAGCAGGGTATATAAGGGGCAGCAGGGTATATAGGGGCAACGGGGTATATAGGGGGAAGCAGGGTATATAGGGGCAGCAAGATATATAGGTACAACAGGACACATAGGTGCAGCTGGGTATATAGGAGCTAGCAGAGTATATAAGGGGCAGCAGGATATATAAGGGGCATCAGAATATATAGGGGACAGCAGGGTATATAGGAGGCAGAAGGTTATATAATGGGCAGCAGGTTATATAATAAGGCAGCAGGTTATATAGGGGACAACAAGGTATATAGGGGACAGAAGGGTATATAGGGGGCAGCACAGATATGTTTGTTTTATCTTTTCTACTTTAATATTGAACACACACTTTTACAGAGACATAAATACATGCAGACACACACACACACACACACACACACACACACACACACACACACACAATAACATATACACATACAAACACAGAGACACATACTGTATACACAGTCACATACTGTACACACACAGAGACACACACACACTGTAACATATCCACATTCAAACACAGAGACACATAATGTATATACACAGAGACACATACTGTATACACAGAGAGACACATACTGTATACACACACAGAAATACACAGAGACACACAGACTCTCACCATCTCTCCATGCTGGCAGGATCACAGCCTTCGTGCGGGACAGGCTCTGGGCGGAGCTTCCTCCTCTGCTCCTCGGCTCTTATTTACTCCGTATGTGTAACTAAGAACAGAGCACAGAGTAGAGGCAGAGCCCAGTGGCGCCCCCTACATGCTTGGAGGAGGCAGCGGCCTGTGTGCTTGCACAGTTCGCACACCCCTAAAGCTGGCCCTGATGGGGGTTATATATAACCCCCATCATTACTGTATATACCAGCCTTGCTGGTATATACAGGGATGATGGAAGTTATATACAGGAATTATGGCTGGTATATACAGGTATGATGGTTGATATATACAGGGATGATGGGTGTGATATACAGGGATGAAGGGTAGTCCAGCCATCAACCCTGTATTAACCCCCATCATCCCTGGTTAAAGCAGCCATTATCCCTGTATATTTTCATAACTGTATCGATCGGGATGGGGTGCTTGCTCACCGTCTCCTCACATGCATTCTTCTTCTGCTCCTGGTGGGCAGCATCAGAGGCGTGATATCTAGCAGACGTGCCTAGCGTGCGGCATGTCTGGTAGCTTGAATAATAATACAGCGTGCCTGTGCACAGTTATGGTTAGAGCGGATGGAATGGAGGGCCCCACCATCTCAGTGGGCAGGGGGCAACCGCCCCCCCTGCCCCTCCCCACTATCTACGCTACTGGTGATAGTTGTTTGTGGTTATAATTTCTGTACAGCGCTGAAAAGTGTGTTGGCATTATACATTATAAGCGCCAGGAAATAAGTAAACTAATGTCCTCTTCTTCAATTGGGACCTGGACACTCCTAGAAGGCTTCTTGTACCACTATTTGACTAACTGCAGGAATTATCATTTTCTGTGCTTATACTATTTTACTATCCTAATATCACTTCAGTGTTTAAATATTCCAGGAAATACTGAATACTCTTGTGGAAATTTCTACTTATTTTCTCAGTCCCTTTTTTACCTCATTGATTTCAGAAATTACTTCAGGAAAACTATTTTCAGACATATGCCCCACCCCATAAAATATAGTATAACATGCCCCCAAACTAATGCCATTGAACACATACTAGTGCAGACCACAGTGTCCCCATAACAGTTACAGTCACATTGACCCCATAACAGTGCAAGCCACAGTGCCCCTAAAATAGTGACAACCGCAGTTCCCCTATAAAGTGCAGGTGTTCGTTTCTGCTGCTAGAGTAGCATCGGTACAAACACACAATTGTGCAGGCAGCAGATACAAGTGCTGGTCCCTGCAGCCACCGCTGAAGAATAAGTGTATCTTGGAGAAAATACACCCCTCCTGGAGTCTTCCAGGCATCCCGGTAGAGAGGACATGTATGATTTACCCTAAGAGCCTCAATGATAAACAGCACTGTGTTGTCTTACAGATACTTTTATTGCCTGCTTCTTGCAGAGCCGTGTTAATTGTATATATACTTTACACAATAGCTAACAGGCTATACATGGCATGGAACTTAGACACGTGAGATAAATCTGGCATACCCTGTATTAGGAAACATATTTCCTTACATCATCAATCCTGATACTCCAGCTTTGATTATACTATGTATGTCTTATAGCTGCTGTGTTGTATGCTATGATATGTTATGGAGCAGCTGTTATTTGACAGCATTGTACCAATTCAGAAGAAAAATCTGTAAATTATCATAGTTAAAGGGTTTGTCCAATTTTTGAAAAAAGCCACAAATGTTATAAAATAACTAAAAAAAGAACACTACTCACCTCTTTAATCTCCCATCGATCCAACGCATAAATAGATCTAAGGACAATTTGCTTTAACTGTTTTTTTAAATTTTAAATACCTCTTTAATCTGGCTTCCCAACTGCTCCACTACCACCCTCCATGACCTGTGTGTGAATAAGGCCTAAGACAGGATTGATCTTACAGATTTTATTCATTACTTGTGTTCTGCTTAAAACTATGACCTTCAAAAATCAATATACAGTATTATAATGAGGACACTTTGAAAAAAGAAATAAAGAAAAAAAATCTCTATCTATCTATCTATCTATCTATCTATCTATCTATCTATCTATCTATCTATCTATCTATCTATCTATCTATCTATCTATCATCTGTCTATTTATCTTATTCCTTAAAAAAAATATATTTTAATAACAATTATACTTATTCCATTACAATAAAAAAGTTGTCAGACTGAGGAGGTCATTAGGTGTACAGTGACCTGAGACTGTTAAACTGGCAGGCAAGAAAATAAAGCAGCAAGGAACTAAAAAGGTAACAGATTCAGCATTGTCCAGAAGTTCCAGACCAGTGATTAATGTGTAAGATAATGGACTTGGGAAATAAGTAAACACTCTCTTGCTCCCTGCTTTGTGCTTCAATGACTTGATGACAAGGGCAGATCAAGGTGAGAATTTGAGCAGAGCTGCAGAAAGAGACAGCACTATCAACAAAACAATGAGTGGGAGACTATAGGGCTGCACTTCAGGAAAATATTCACTTTTTCAGTTTACGCATCTGATGGGTAAAGCTGTCTTTGTTCTGCTAAGGCTCCCTCGGGTTTCCTTCTTTTTTTATGGACAATATCACATGGCAAAAAAAATAAAACAAGTTTTGTGATTTTAAAAGGGGTAGCTTGTCCAAGTTGTGGGCTAAGTAAGGCCCCATGCACACGACCGTAAAAAAACCTCAGTTTTTGCGGACCGCAATTGCGGTCCGCAAAAACGGAGCCATTCACTTTCATTGAACACTGACACCTTTCCGTAGCACTACGGAAGGGTGTCCGTGCCGTGGAAATGTTCCGGGAATTATGGAACATGTCCGTTCTTTCGCATTTTGCGGGCCGTGCTCCTATACTTTGTATGGGAGCACATCCCGAAAATGCGGCTGTCAGTCAGCGGCCGGCCGTGCCCGCAATCGCGGGCCGTGATTGCGGGCACGGTCGTGTGCATGGGGCCTTAGAGTAATTATGACATGTTGTGTATTGGATATTTAGATGTTGATATGCTAATGGTCCGTGCCCAAAACGTGCCAGATTGTAGACATTCCTCAGTAACAACAGATGCTGAAAAATACATTTTATGATAAGATAGGTAGTAAATATAAAAAAATATCATCACAGCAAGGTACGTGCTACACCAGTTTTCAAAAACACTGCAGAACAAAGACTTTTTGTTATACATCTGTTAAGAGCTCATTGTATCAATATATATTTGCTCCCATGATGTATATAGTAAAGGAGATGATCAAGCTAGTGCAGCACGGTTAACTCCCACCTGTCCCCCCATGATTCTCTGCTGCAGTAAATAACCCTCATATAGTTGGCCCTGTGCCCAATATGGAGCCTTGTGGCTCGCCAGTGCTCCAGTGACACCAATAATTTGCTCTCATATGGTAACCAAATCATTTTCAAATGATTTGTTCTATTGGTGTAATAAATATGTAGAAAAAGTCTTGATTCAAAATGATGTTTTATGGTAATATTTGCTCAAAAAAGAAAAAAAGTACTATACATGATGATAAGTGATTGGATGGCCACTTAATTTGGCAGGCATGTGAAGGCCATGTTCACAATTGTGTGAGCTATTTTCCATCAGGTTTCCATTGCTCTTCGATGTTTAGACTAGTCTATCATGCTGTGCTATGCTTTCCAGTAAAAAAAGCCAACATGCGTAGAAACCTTATAGACCTATTACAGGGCAATGGGGGCAAATATAATGGATTAGTCAAACAGGGCATAACAGATCATGATGGATCATTCATAATGCATCCATTAAAACCTGTCATGGATCCTGTAACGAGGCATGCCATGCCAGCCAGCAGTGTGAACAGAGCCTAAAGTATATGTACCTATTGCCACAGTTCACTTATTATTTGTTATATATGTAATATATCGCACGTCTCTTGCTGTTTTCATTACTTTTGGCCCGTCTGTTTGCTTAGCTGAGTACGTTAGGAAGGTTTTAACTAAGACATCCTAAAGTGTTACTAGAGCCAATAATGAAGCGACCATACACTGCATATGTAATACTCTACTTCATTTAATGTTTGCAATTCTCTAATGAAAAACTGACAATTCCACTGCACAAATGATAAACTACACCTTTAACAGAATCTAATGATCCTTGGGCATTCACCATAAATTGGTCCTATTATCAATGACAGCTATGGGCCTTGAACGATTCTCAGGTGGCTGTCTTTGTATTACAGACCTTGGTCGCCGTTTTCAGGATCACGGATAGGAAGTTCCGAAATATAATCATTTATTTGAAATTATTGGCCGTTCATTAAATATTTACCGAGGGTGAGTTATATATTATACAGCAATATTGTGGGGGTAGGTTTAGTGATTGAAACATGGGAAAGCAAATACAACATAGAAAATATATAATCAAGACATTTGTGCCTTGCTTGAAAGACATAAGTGTCTATGTAGATTTGCATATGAACATATGCCCTCCTCTGGCGGTCTCAGACCTAATTAAGAACGTTGCATGCAGTCTAATAATGCGGTATTCTATTACATTTAGAAAACATGCCCATGTGCGGTGCTGACACAACACAAGGACACGGAAATACACAGAGCAAAGGAAAGGGAAACGTCTGAAGAGAGGACACATCAGGCAGGAGAACTGACAGCCCTATTGTTTACACCGACTTTGATTGTTTCTTTTGTTCCGAGTCGGCGTGCTGCTTGTCATTTTCACATCTTGGTCTTAGCTAGTGGATATTTTTAGTAGGCATCAATGTATTGTAATAGGACAAACTTCAATAAAAACAGATAATGGAAACTCTCTTTAGAGGTATGATAAGCAGTGCTTAGAAATAAACGTCCAAGCAGGTGTCACTGCATTTGGACAAGTAATTACTGGGGTGGTAACTACGCTGACGTTTTCAGCCCCCCAAATTGCAGGCAGCAAATGTTAGACCTCTCAATTTATGGCAGCATTTGGAACGCTCCTTATATACATGTTTCATACTGATTAAAGTAAAAAAAGGTGTCAAAGCACAGAAAGAATCCATTCATTTTCTTCCGGAAACCAAGCAGCTGTTCCAATGTTTTCCATAAATCACAGCATGATAATTATATTCTGTCTTACATATGGGTCAAAATATTTAAACCCACCATGGTTGAAGTAAATATTATTTTGATTTTAGAGTAATATTTGATAAGCAATGCATGCATATCACTATTGGAATATCGATTAAATGGCACCCAAGGGGGCTGTGAGTATTAGATGTAAAAATTTGATAGAATTATGCTAGGGTGCTAATATGGAATTCTTTATTATTAGGATTAACAAAATAAATGAGAATGAAATGGATTAAATAAGTGAAAAATAAAATAAAAGGCTAATATTGGAGTTCCTCTCACCTCTGTGTAATGATTGCCATATATAAATGATACCGATTCTGTGGTTGATTGGATTCAGTCTGTGTATTACTTGAATTTAATTATCCATAGAACCTGGATCATTTGCATGTGTCAGTAATTAAAGGGATGAGCTGGCAACCTTGGTGTCTTTATTCATGTAACTATATGTAAATCAATTCTTCATTTTTATAAAAGGGGAAAAGTTCTCCAATATAGTTTCCTGTAAAGAGGGCAATATAGGGAGAAGGTCTGCCTGATTCTGGTGGCCACTGGCAGCACCTAAAGTAAGGGCTTATGCACATGACCGTATTACGGATCCATGTCATAGTATGGGCCCATAATGTACCTCCATATTCCTATAATTTTGTGCAAAGTTACATGGGATTTTGTCCTCAAACATTCATAGGAACTCCGCTAGAAAGAAAAATATGACATTTGTCAACACGTCATATTACAGAGGTATTATCTTCTAAAAGTATTGCTCAGGGAGGCACAATAAGGTGTCATACCTAGCATTTATGGGTCTGTAGTACATGTAGAGACTTTGTTTGCAACCGTACAAGGTCCTTGAAATCAGGTTAGCCAGAGCGACTTAAAGAGGCTCTGTCACCAGATTTTCAAACCCCTATCTCCTATTGCAGCTGATCGGCGCTGCAATGTAGATAAGAGTAACGTTTTTCTTTTTCAAAAACGAGCATTTTTGGCCAAGTTATGACCATTTTTATATTTATGCAAATGAGCCTCTCTTATGGACAACTGGGCGTTTTTAATCTTATTTCCAACTGGGCGTGTATTGTGTGTGTGTACATCTGGGTGTGTTTACTTGTTTTACTAGCTGGGCGTTGTGAATAGAAGTGTATGATGCTGACGAATAAGCATCATCCACTTCTCTTCGTTACCACCCAGCTTCGGGCAGTGCACAGACACACAGCGTGTCCTCGCTCGTTCCTCCTGTGGGAGGAAGTGAGTGACGTCACAGCGTGATCTTAGCGAGGACACGCTGTGTGTCTGTGCACTGCCCGAAGCTGGGTGGTAACGAAGAGAAGTGGATGATGCTGATTCGTCAGCATCATACACTTCCATTCACAACGCCCAGCTAGTAAAACAAGTATAAACGCCCAGATGTACACACACAATACACGCCCAGTTGGAAATAAGATTAAAAACGCCCAGTTGTCCATAAGAAAGGCTCATTTGCATAAATATAAAAATAGTCATAACTTGGCCAAAAATGCTCGTTTTTGAAAAAGAAAAACGTTCCTGTTATCTACATTGCAGCGCCGATCAGCTGCAATAGGAGATAGGGGTTTGAAAATCTGGTGACAGAGCCTCTTTAAAGGCTATGTACACCTTGATTGGATTTTTTTGTTATTAAATTAATGTTTTTTGTATCTTTAATCACTTTTCTAACTGACTTGGATTACACTATTTTACTTTTTTTTTTTACGATACAGCATATATGTCCGACAAACTGTGTCGTTCTCTCTCAGGTGATTCCCTTAGGACAGCTAAACTGACGGCTCGGCTGAGAGTGGATCCTGTGTGTCTCTGGATCCAGCTAATACCAATCACATCTAAGTTCATAACATAGATGTGATCGTTATTAGATGAATCAACACATAAAAATCACTCTCAACCGAGCTCTCAGTTCAACTGAATGGACGGAATCGGCTGAGAGATAAAGAAACAGCTTCTTGTATACAGGATACATAGTAGTTGTATTGCAAAAAGTAAAAAGAAAATGTAATATAAGTCATTGAGAAAATTGCTTAAAAACACAAAACACATTGATTTAATAATAGAAGTAAATTTACATTTAAAGGTGTACACAGCCTTAAAGTGCATAAGGAAATAATTTGCAAACTACTGGTGATAGTTTACTACAAGATGAAATGTATTTCCAATTTTCTTTATCCAAAATAAATTTGGCCATACACATTAGAGGTATGTCAGATGAACCTACCGATTGCGGCAGGACCAGCCGATCATCTAGTGGGTATGGCTACATCCCTACGGAGTGGAGTTTGGCAGTGGCTTTCTCCCTTTTCCCTATTGAAAATACATGTACGCTCGGCTGAGCGTGCATGGGTATTGGGGAGTAGGAAGGAATTGCTGTTGGCCGAACGATCGTTCAGCCGATATCTATCTTAAGTGTATGGCCAGCTTTAGGATGTCACAGGATAGGTGATAAATGTTAGATCAGCGGGGGCCTAGTCACCATAACCCCATCAATCACTAGAACAAGAGACCCCCACTCTTGGCTGCTCCTCTGTCTCCCATTAACCTGTATAAACGGGGACGCATTCATACTCAATACTCAAAGTGCCCACAGCGACCATCCTGGGGAAAAGGAATAAGAGTTCCCCCGTTCTAACGATCGGTAGCTAGTTGATAAATAGTACTGCAGTTTAACTTTTTTTTGTATAAATCTGACTTTTAAAGCATAGCTAAGCATATAGCCTGCTACCTACAGCTGAACTCCTCCTGTGCATGCACTTTAGAGAAGGTTTTTATTGGTTCACAATGTTCTTTTTTCTCATGGCTGGATATACTTGCATAATGATTAAATAAGTGCATGCAATATCCTTTATCAATTGTAATCTTCTACCTTTATAAGTCAAGCCCAGGTAGTATCATTCACATCTAGAATGTCAGCATGTCTATTATATGATCATATGCTGTGTCTGTTATGTGCACCTTGTGACATAGGCAATACATCAATCATGTCGTTTGACCTGATAATCCTGTAAGGCCGTGTGATTGAAAGCTATTATTTGTAGGCAATGGATACAGATTTAAAAATGCTTTATGTCCAAGAAGCTGAAACTTGTGTTCATCTGCTCAAGGGATTCTGAGAGTTTGAATTCATAATCTCATTCAAGCAATCAGAGCTAACATAAAGACACAATATTATTTTCCCTGGTTGTTCTTGTCTTTCATTTTCATTAAAAAAAAATTACAAATAAATAAAATAGACAAATAGGCTAGATGGATAGATAGATAGATAGATAGATAGATAGATAGATAGATAGATAGATAGATAGATAATATAAACTGGCGCCATATCTGGAGAAACTGCCAAACCCCAGAGACAGACAGATCCTGAGCCGCTACAGACTGAGCGCCCACAACCTGCTCATCGAATCCGGGCGCCACAGACAAAACTACAAGCCCAGGGAGAGCCGACTGTGCCAACAGTGCGACCAGGAGGCCGTGGAGGATGAGGCCCACTTCCTGCTACACTGCTCCAAATACTCAGCAGTGAGGGACACTCACTTCAGGAGACTCTCTGATCTCTTACCGGACTTCAGCTCCATGGAAGAGGAAGAGAAACTCTACATCCTGCTGGGTGAAGAGGAAACCACAGCGGGCACAGCGGCACAATATGTTACTGCATGCCATAGACTGAGAGAGACATGATATGCCATGGACTTGTATAACCCGGACCCTAAATGTGTCCCTATCCCCCAATCCCTCAGTCCCTATCCCTCATTCCCTTACTTCTTACTTGCTTTGGCAATGCTAATATGTATTTGGTCCTGCCAATAAAGCTTCTTTGAATTTGATAGATAGATAGATATGAGATAGATAGATAGATATGAGATAGATAGATAGATAGATAGATAGATAGATAGATAGATAGATAGATAGATAGATAGATAGATAGATAGATAGATAGATAGATAGATAGATATGAGATAGATAGATAGATAGATAGATAGATAGATAGATAGATAGATAGATAGATATGAGATAGATAGATAGATAGATATGAGATAGATAGATAGATAGATAGATAGATAGATAGATAGATAGATATGAGATAGATAGATAGATAGATAGATAGATAGATAGATAGTCTTGCTCAGAGCATTTATAATCTAATATTGTTTTTTCAGAATCTTTAATAAAATGTTGAGGTCGAGCAATTTGCTTATAGTCTCACATAAATGAAAGGGATTCAGTATTCTTCTTCTCTGTTGTTATCGGGTTATTGCAAAGCTATTAGAAAAAGTGCCCAGTCCAAATTTAGGTTGTAGGACCATTAGTACTGATTGATGGGATTGAAACATTTTCTAGAAATGTATTCAAGTGAACAAGAGCGTTCTCAATGTACATCAGTTCCTAATTGACAGCTTGGCCTCCATATAATTTAGCTGCTATCTCATTGATTTAAAATCTTACATTTCCCACTTTATTAAGTTAAAGAGAAACTTATCTACACTACATTCACTTTACTCATCGACTTCCAAGATCCGATTTCTTTAATATGTCATAAATGAATCTGAATTCTCGTGAATGTGTATGGGAATATTTACATATTTGTAAAATAGCAATATATAGATTGCAGTTTATGTCTGCTTGTGACTTATTACTTTGGTTCAGCATGGGTGAGGTGAGGAGGAATGTACCTCATCTGTAATACACTGTGTAGACTAATATCAGTTTTTTTCTCCCTATATTGCAGTCAGATATTGATCTCGTGAAATGCTACCATATTGGAGCTGTCTGTTGTGGTATTCATCATGCTGTCACCTTCCCATGGCCTCTGAGTTATTAGATAGTAGCATTGAGGGAGTACTGTCATTATGCATACCGCAAAGCTTTCCCGCTATCTCTAGAGTTAAATTTGAAATGCACAGATTGTTTTTATTTATCATTTTGTACATTGAGATCTTGGCTTGATTTTAGATAATATTATCTCCACTGTCATTAAAACCATATGTTGGAAGCTTTGAACACATCATAAATCCAGCCATAATATACAAACAAAAAGTGTTCAGTTACCTGGACATGCGTAACTCAAAGGAGCAAACATATCTCTTAAAAGCACTCCCACAAAATGTTTTATTCTCTGGCCCGTTGGAAATGTACATTATGTAAATTGTGGTGAAGGTAATTTTAGTACCATTGGCTGTATTTGTGAGTTATCCACTACCGTCTCCAGGATTTCTCTCGTGCTGCACCCGTCCTCTGGAATGTGCTACCCCAGACAATCAGATTAATTCCCAATATCCACAGTTTTAAACGTGCCCTGAAAACACATCTATTTAGACAGGCCTATAACATTCCCTAATCTGACTCCTTTCCATGGCCCTCCATTTAGATTAGTCATCAGAATAAGATTCCCTCACACTCCTTCTCTTCATGTCCGTCATACACGGATACTGGCTGGTGACCGGCTCATGCAGCTTTATGTTACCACCGCATGTGTATAAAAATGGCCGGACCATTGTACAGAACAAACACTATTACACTTTGTGTCTCCCTTATGTCCTCATAGATTGTAAGCTCTTGCGAGCAGGGTCCTTACTCCCCAGGTTTGAATTGTAAATGAACTTTGTCACTATGTAATGTCTGATATTGTTTGTTTCATGTTCCCTCTAAATTGTAAAGTGCTGCGTAATATGTTGGCGCTATATAAATAAAGATTATTATTATTATTCTGATCCTCAGCTGTGTCATGTGACCGGAAATAGGACTCTCCAACTGACACAGCGTCTCATGTGCGGACAGGAAGTCAGTTTCTCCAGGCATTCCTATAAGACTCACATCGAAGGCTGTGATAGTGATGAATAGAGAAACGGAGTTCCTGTCCACACATGAGACGCTATGGCAGGTAGAGATTCCTATTGCTGGTCACATGAGATGGCTGAGGACCAGAAGGGAGTGGATAACTCACAAATACATCCACTGGTAAGAAGATTACTTTCACCACAATTCACATAATGTGCTTCTCTAATGGGCCAGAGAATAAAAAAAATTGTGGGAGTGTTCCTTTAAACACGTCTATAAGTTCTGTAAAATCTCAAAGTCTCTAAAGAAAAAAGCCAAAGAAAAAGCCAAAAAAAATAATCTCTGTTTTGTTCACAGTGGTACCATGTTTCCCTTTTATTAGGTTCCTGTTGCCCTTGATGGGCAGAATTGTGTAGTCTTCTTCAATATTCTGCCATAAGAATCAATTAGAATTTGTTTCCAAACAGATCAAAAAGGAAACGTTATATCTGTTATAGATCCTGTAAACATGCAACAATCAAAAAGGAAAAATAAAATTGTTATTAAGGTGTCCTTTATTAGCAAAACAGTTTAAAACCCAGCTAGTAAAAGAAGGGTTTTATACTGGGTTTGTTGCCCATAATTGCCCTGTTTAAACAGGGCAGTGATCAGCAGATGAAGGAGCAAACGTTTGATCATCTGCTGATCGTATCTTTTTAAAAAAGTAAAATATTATCGTTGTCAGCAGCACCACTCCCTGTGTAAACAGGGAGACACGCTGCTGACATGATAATAATGTATGGGGATGAGCAATCAGAGTAACGACCAATCTTTCCCATCCATAGCTCCATGTGACAGGAGCATGTGACAGGAGCAAACGAGCGCTGATCAACGATGTCTCGTTGATCAGCGCTCACTGCACCGGCCGATTATCGGCTGGTGTAAAAGAGCCTTAACAGCTTATGCATTTCAAACATTACATGTTCTTATCTCTACAAAATTACCAGACCACTATCCGCGCACCAAGAGTTTATTGGACACGTGCATGGACGGTGAACTGATGGACTGTTTGTTTGAATGTAAAAATGGAACATTACACCAGTGTGAACAGAGCCTAGCACTTCTCAAACATTGAATGGTAATATACACCTTAATACTACATACTGTGTTAACATTAATTATTGCCCATTGTTATAGGGTAGTTTACATGCCAATGTACCCTGCCGTCATCTGGATGAAGCAGTACCAGTAAGGCTTTGTTCACATCTGCACTAGGGTCCCGTTCCGACAGTCCGTCTGAGCTTTCTGTCGGAACGGGACCCTGACTGACACAAACGGAAATCAAAGGTTTCCGTTTCCATCACCATTGATTTCAATGGTGACGGATCCGGTGCCAATGGTTTCCGTTTGTCTCAGTTGTGCAAGGGTTCCATCATTTTGACTAAATCAATAGTGTAGTCGACTACGCTATCGATTCCGTCAAAACAACGGAACCCTTACTCAACTGAGACAAACGGAAACCATTGGCACTGGATCCGTCACCATTGAAAGCAATGGTGATGGAAACTGAATCCTTTGGTTTCCGTTTGTGTCAGTCAGGGTCCCGTTCGGACGGAAAGCTCAGACGGAACGGAACTCTAGTGCAGATGTGAACGAAGCCTTAATGCTTGTTTCCAAAATAGAAAATTAGTTCCATGCTTCTAAACTTGCAAAACACAGTTCTGTATTAGATAGTTGTGTTCACACATATAGAAGCAAAGATTTTTGACAAAGCAGTTGCCATGCAAACAACATAATGATGTCACAAGTGTGTCAGGTAGGATAATAAGATGTTTAGGAGACACAATCTTTGTCTTCCCTGTATTGCCATGTGTTAAGTACAGATCATTGGTAACAGCTATTTAATGGCCACTTGCCTTCAGATCAATGTTACCTGAACCCAGTATAATGCAAATGTGGGGCAGTCACAGATTATGTATTTTCTGATGATAATAATAAAAATAATAATAATAAAAATAATAATAATTACCATCATCAAAGTTCAAGTAAATGCAAAAAATTCATTAAAATATTGACCCGCTCCCACAGTTTTTTGTTTGCCCTGTCCAAGTACTATGTGCCTTTCAAAAGCGTAAGTTGAAGCTCCTGGGCCCAATGCAAACTTTGTAACAGGGCTTTCTACCTACTATGGGCCATGTATAATACTAGCATCCGATTATGTGGTAGATAGGCCTTTGGGCCCGAGTGCAGCTGGTACTTCTAGAAGCAACTCCTATAGCTATGCCACTGGCGGACTTGTTTACAGATGAACTAAAGAGGAGGCAGACTTGTTTAATAATAAAATAAGCACCTTACTTCTTGGTACATAAAACGTTGGATAACATACAACTATTTGTATTGCTGCATATAGGAGAATTAGAGGAGAGCAGCTACAATAGAGTTCAAAGGAAAGTAAAAAACGTAGATAATGCTTATAAAATGAGAAGATATTGATTCAATTTATAGCAAAAGAAAGCGCCATATGTCCATTAAAAAGGAATGAAAAACATATGGGTAGAAAAAGAAATTGACAATTTATCTCTAGAGCGCAGCATTCCAAAAGGTGAAACTTAGTTCTGGTCACGAAAAGTTCTAAAGCCCTCCACCATAATGTTGTACCCCTCTACTAAGGAGAGTAACCAGTTTGTGAGGTTTTCAATCTTTCAAAATACAATGGTTTTATGAAGTAGATTTTGTGGAGAATCACGATCTCCCATTGCATGTCAGTGCTATAATAATAATAATGTGATATTATCATAGTAAACACCTCTAAAGTGCATCTGGCAGGACTGATCAAGGCCACATTAGTGTGAAGTTCAATAGACGAAGCAGACAAAACAATAAGAGAACCTACATAAACTGCTTACACCGAGATCCCCGGGGATCAGAGGGTTTGTCTTACTTTTCATTCTTTTCTTTTTTGACTGGAACATAACACCATCTAAAATTAGAAGCTCACTCGGCGCACAAATGATCCATATGTAAACATCTGCCGCTATTTATAACATGAGCCACAATGAGCGCCAAGCTTTCTGTACTATTTACATTTCATTAAAAATTAAAGGAAAAACATAAACACTAGATAATTTTTTTTGATGACTTACTTAGGAATTTGCGATTAGCAAATACATTTTTTAATTAATGTTAACATTATGCACTTCCTGTTTAATTTGTATGTAAACACTGTCTTGAATAAGCTGGATTGTGCTTTATATGTTGTTGCATAAAGATAATTGGATAGAATGAGAAACAGCTTTATTTGATTTTGACAGTGCCTTGGTTCACAAAATAATTTGTAGGTCTATGTAGAAAAAAACCTGAAGGCTGGATTCACATACAGCATGTTTCTGCGTTTTTGTGTGTTTTGTGTTTTTGCATTTTTTATGCGTTTTTTACTGCAGCCAGATGCTACATTATAGTCTATAGTACAATATGAAATGCACTACACACAACTGCGTTTTGATTTGTGGCGTTTTTGGGGCAATTTTGTGGTCAGTGGCATTTTTTCCCAAATGAAGCATAGTTATGACGCTTTTTCAGGCGTTTTCAACCTTAGGCTTCTCTATAAAACAAGGGAAAAACGCCATAAAAACCCATGTTACATTTTAATTATTCTAGCGTTTTTAGTAGCGTATTTTGTTGCAGTTTAACTTGCTGGAAGAATTCTGTGTGTGACGAAGACCTCATGGCACTCTTACACACCGTGTTTAGCGCCCTTTTTTTGCTGTATTTTTAGAGGGGTTGAAACGCTGTGGTCAGGTGTTTGCTGCGAGTCTATAAGAAATCATGTGGTCCTCATGCACAGCATTTTGTTTTTTGGCATATTAATGGATTTTTTAGGACAGTGGTATTTTTTTCAGAACGCGGCATTCTGAGGGTTTGGCATATTTTTTAGGCGTTTTTCTTCATAAGCTTTTTAAAGAGGCTCTGTCACCAGATTATAAGTGCCCTATCTCCTGCTTAACCTGATCAGCACTGTAATGTGGATAACAAAAGTGGTTTTTATTTTGAAAAACAATTATTTTTTCGCAAGTTATGAACAATTTTAGATTTACGCTAATTCGTTTCTTAAAAGACAACTGGGCGTGTTTTTACCAACTGGGCGTTGTAAAGAGAAGTGTATGATGCTGACCAATCAGTGACCAATCAGCGTCATACACTTCTCATTGTTCCAGCCCAGCTTCTTTCACTGCACAATCTCACTGTAACAATGGGCTGGAACAACGAGAAGTGTATGACGCTGATTGGTCACTGATTGGTCAGCGTCATACACTCCTCTGTACAACGCCCAGTTGATAAAAAGTAAAAACACGCCCAGTTGTCTATTAAGAAACTCATTAGCATAAATCTAAAATTGCTCATAACTTGCTCAAAAATGATCGTTTTTCAAAATAAAAACCACTGTTATCTACATTACAGCGCCGATCAGACTATGTAGGAGATAGGGCACTTATAATCTGGTGACAGAGACTCTTTAATATAACTTCCAAAACATCTGAAAAAATACCTCTACAAAAAGATACTACTGTACTTAGAAAACGCATTTAAAAAAAGCTTCAAACTGCAGTCATTTGTGTAGCCATTATTACATGCATTTTAAACAAAACGAAAAACAGTGTCTGAACCCGACCAAAGAAATATTCGTAACGGAATAACATAAATGCTTGTTTTAAGCTGAATATACAAAGTTAAAAAGATGTTGTCACTACTTAGTGTTTAAATTCTGCAGCTTTTCCAAAAGAACACATTAAAACATGGGATAGACTAAAATGTGAGTATGGAGTGGTGAATAACTCGACATAGGGCAAGGAACTTTGGTTGGGTCAAGTTGGGTCATACATGTAAAAAATTAAAGTGTACCTCTGGTCTTACCAAACTTCTGACAAACCATACAAACATGTCGGAAGGTCACACCAGTGAGTCTGGTGATGGAACCCTCACCAATAACATGAACAAAGAGGCCTTCAAGACTCAGAAGAGCTCCTGCCCCTTTCGATTTAGTGGGAGATCTCCTGGTATATATGTCTAATGTATTCATAGACTATCATTAAAGGATAACTAAAGGTTCAACAAACTTCTGACATGACAGAAGTTTTGATCGGTAGGGGTCCGAGCACTGAGACCCCCACCAATCGCTAAAGCGGGTTAGCGCTGAGCCGCTTAGTTTCGATTGGACTTTTCTCGGAAAGCCGATGTAGCAGTGTACGGGCCCATAGACTTTCTATTGAGCCTGTACACTATTACCTCGGCTTCCCGAGAAAATCTTAACAGAAACTAAGTGGCTCTTCGCTCACACAATCGCTTCTTGACTTTTTGTATGTCAATTTGGGCACTATACCTTTACCTCAACTATGTTTTTCAATATAAATGTATGAAAAAAAAATGGAGTCAGAGGCAGACATATGCAACTGTATAGTAATACAGCTGCATACATCTAAAGCATACATTTGGCGGAATGTTTTAAAACGTGCGCACAAACGTAGTGTGAACCTGGATAATACTACAGGGGAAATGTTAATGTGCCAGGTTCTAACAACCAGCCCCATGGTGGTCTGTTCACCGTTGCAGGTGCTGCTATATACTAGGAGGCTATCCTGATGGCAACATCACTCGTGCTTAACAGATACAGAGATTACATTTCGTGATGAACATCAATTTTGAGACTTTCTCCAAAGGGGCAGTCTGATGACTTAAAACCTGACCGCATCTTTCATCTATAAATATTCTGATTCCCTGATAATTTTCATATGTTAGATTTGGCAGTGATATTATTTCCCATTCTAAGTAGACAAATCAAAACATCTAGTTAGACCTTTTCCATACATAAACTCTGGATTGTGAAAGCGCCAGATGATTCACCCACAAACATATGTAACATTTTGTTGACCTGAGTTTGTTAGTATTTTATATGGCCTCCTCCATGTCAGCAGTTTTACTTTGAGATGTGATTTATCTTTTTTTAACATTTCAAACCCGATGTAATTAAAAATGAGGCCTGTCTCCCTCACCCACAATACTCTTCTATCAAAATCCAGAACAAGATCGCTTTTATTTAGCACTAAATAGATACATTTTCCCCTTTAGGATATTGTGAACAGTACAATGGGAGGCCTCTGGTGGATTTACTGATCAATGCTTATTACATTTTACTGTTTGTAGTACACTGTTATTTATGAACCTCTTTTCAAACAAAAGTCATGTTACGTGAACTACCACTTTATTAATAACCGCTGCACTCGTTCAGGAACAGGAGTCAAAGAGTGTATAAAATGTTCAGAACTATTACAATTTATTCCTGGCTAGCCAGGTAATGGGATATGACAGTCTGAAGCTTAACCTGGTAATAGTATTAATCTCTTCCAGTAGCTAGGATCTGCATGCATATTAGGTTTGTCAATGTTACCTCTCAGTTTTTTATTAGAAGATGTTGATGGGGTTTTACTTGATGCATTACTTGCTATTTCAATGTTCTCATACCGTTTATTAAAGGAAAATATGTGACATGTAAATCAAAGTACCATAAAACAAAAGAGAACAAAAAAAGTAAAGATATAGCAATAACTGTTCTTATATTGTTTGAATAGGTCACATCAGTTAATCTTAAGATTCCTGTATATAGAGCAGCTGTATCGTGCGCTAAGACCTGAATCCGTCAGGTCCGCGGGACTGATGTGTCCAGTGTCAGTGGGTCCTGCTTGTCTCTGAAACGCAGGATCTACGTGTAATCGATCTACGAACTTAGATGTGATCGGTAACAGCTCGATCTCTGACAAGCAGGACCTTCTGACATTGAACCCGTCAGTGACTGTGACCTGACAGATCAGATACAGGTTTCAGCTCTAGATACAGCTGCTCAGTATACAAAGTAGCTGTATCTCAAAAAGTAAAAATAATTTTTAATAAAAAGTATTTTGAAAGTTGCACCAATCACGCTGATAGACATTTTTATTAAAAAATAAATAAAATAAAACAAACTATTTCAAAGGTGTACATAGCCTTTAAGTTCTCCTTTGGGAAAAGTTGGATTTTAGGGTGTCGATAGCTGGCACTCTTTATTCAGAGGGGGTAGGGCAGATTGGGACCTTTGAAATTCAGCATCTCAATGGTCACTTATTAGTCACAGCTCCATTTCTGAAAGAGAACATTTTCAGTAATAATTTTCTAGTGAATTCCCTTATATGATCACTATTCGGGAATCGGTTTGTATACATTGCAGCCTCTTTTGTAGTGAAGATATATTTCAAGCTTCTTCCCACTGTATTTAGTTCAATATTACATCATTGATCAATGACCACCATAAACTTTATAAATGTTTAAAACAACTTTTTAAAGAAGAAATAAACAGGTTTTTTTAAAAAAAATATCTTCAGAAATAAACATTTTTATTACAGTACATTGTTGTTTTGAGCAAAATGTTCACGTCAAACGTCATTAAGCCTCCAGCATCTCTGCTCTCTTACACCCATTCCTAGACTTGTACATTCATTCCTACTGGCATACTCCTGCACGGTGCTTGTTGAGCCTTTCCATCCTCCATGACTGTTACCACAGAGAAATAATGTGTATGATGTTACTTAAATAAAGATATTCATACATTTTATGTCTCTAGTTTCTCTGGCAACAACAATTAGACTAATCTGCATAGACCAGGGACATGTAACGGCTTTATTTACAGCATCGTGTGCAACATGCATTTGTTTATTGAGAAACTTATACTATATGTCCTGTTATGTTCGGTTATTGCTATATGTCCTATTATCGCTATATGTCCTGTTATCGCTATATATCCGGTTATTGCTATATGTCCTGTTATCGCTATATGTCCTGTTATCGCTATATGTCCGGTTATTGCTCTATGCCTTGTTATCGCTATATGTCCTGTTATCGCTTTATGTCCTGTTATCGCTATATGTCCTGTATCGCTATATGTCCGGTTATCCCTATATGTCCAGATATTGCTATATGTCCTGTTATCGCTATATGTCCTGTTATCGCTATATGTCCAGTTATTGCTATATGTCCTGTTATCGCTATATGTCCTGTTATCGCTTTATGTCCTGTTATCGCTATATGTCCTGTATCGCTGTATGTCCGGTTATCGCTATATGTCCAGTTATTGCTATATGTCCTGTTATCGCTATATGTCCTGTTATCGCTATATGTCCTGTTATCGCTATATGTCCGGTTATTGCTAAATGTCAGTTTATTGCTATATGTACTGTTATAGCTATATGATCTGTTATAACTATATGTTCTGTTATACTTATATGTCCTGTTATAACTATGCATTCTTTATAGGTATATGTATGTGCCCTGTTATAGGTATATGATCTGTTATAACTATATGTTCTGTTATACCTATATGTCCTGTTATAACTATACATTCTTTATAGGTATATGTATATGCCCTGTTATAGCTATATATATATTTTGTTATTGCTATGTGTCCGGGTATTTGTATATGACTGTTATAACTGCATGTTCTGTTATTGCTATATATTCTGCTATAGCTACATATTCTACATATTCTGATATAGCTATATGCTTTGTTGTTGCTATATATTCTGTTATAGCTACATATTGTGCTATAGCTACATGTCCTCTTAAAGCTAAATATCCTGGTATTGCTATATGTCCGGTTATTATATATACTGTTATAGCTATATGTCCTGTTATAGCTATTTATTTTGTTATAGCTATATGTTCTGTTATTGCTATATATTTTGTTAGAGCTACATAATCTGCATATTCTAGTTATATATTTTGTTAGAACTATATGTCCTGTTATAGCTATATATCGTGTTATAGCTATATGTACTGTTATTGTTATATGTGCTGTTTTTGCTATTTATTTTGTATAGCTATATATTCTTGTTTTATTTATACTGTATGTCCTGTTATAGCTATATGTTCTGTTATTATATTTAGTCAGAGCCACATGTTATACATATTTTGTTATATATATTTGTCCTGTTATATCTTTATATCCCCTTAGTGCTATATGTACTGTTATTGTTATATGTTCTGTAGTTTCTATATGTCCTGTTATTGCTATATGTTATGTTTATTGCTATATGTTATGTTATAGTTATTTGTCCTGTTATAGTTATATATTGTGTTATTGTTATAAGTAATGTTATTGCTACATATGCTGTTTTAACTATATGTCCTGTTATTGCTATATATCCTGTTATAGCTATATGCCCTGTTATTGCTCTATGTACTGCGATTACTATATATTTTATTATAGCTATATATTCTATTATAGTCATACTGTATGTCCTGTTTTAGCTATATGTTCTGTTCTTGGTATATATCCTGCTATTGCTATATGTTCTGTAATACCTATGTGTCCTGTTATAGCTTTATCTACAGTTTTTGCTTTATTTTTTGTTATAGCTATATATTCTTTGATATCTATATGTCCAGTTATTGCTATATGTCCTGTTATCGCTATATGTCCTGTTATCGCTATATGTCCGGTTATTGCTATATGTCCTGTATCGCTATATTTCCTGTTATCGCTATATATCCGGTTATTGCTATATGTCCTGTTATCGCTATATGTCCGGTTATTGCTCTATGTCTTGTTATCGCTATATGTCCTGTTATCGCTTTATGTCCTGTTATCGCTATATGTCTGGTTATCGCTATATGTCCAGTTATTGCTATATGTACTGTTATCGCTATATGTCCTGTTATCGCTATATGTCCGGTTATTGCTATATGTTCTGTTATCGCTATATGTCCTGTTATCGCTATATGTCCTGTTATCGCTATATGTCCGGTTATTGCTCTATGTCTTGTTATCGCTATATGTCCTGTTATCGCTTTATGTCCTGTTATCGCTATATGTCCTGTTATCGCTATATGTCCGGTTATCGCTATATGTCCAGTTATTGCTATATGTCCTGTTATCGCTATATGTCCTGTTATCGCTATATGTCCGGTTATTGCTAAATGTCAGTTTATTGCTATATGTACTGTTATAGCTATATGATCTGTTATAACTATATGTTCTGTTATACTTATATGTCCTGTTATAACTATACATTCTTTATAGGTATATGTATGTGCCCTGTTATAGGTATATGATCTGTTATAACTATATGTTCTGTTATACCTATATGTCCTGTTATAACTATACATTCTTTATAGGTATATGTATATGCCCTGTTATAGCTATATATATATATTTTGTTATTGCTATGTGTCCGGGTATTTGTATATGACTGTTATAACTGCATGTTCTGTTATTGCTATATATTCTGCTATAGCTACATATTCTACATATTCTGATATAGCTATATGCTTTGTTGTTGCTATATATTCTGTTATAGCTACATATTGTGCTATAGCTACATGTCCTCTTAAAGCTAAATATCCTGGTATTGCTATATGTCCGGTTATTATATATACTGTTATAGCTATATGTCCTGTTATAGCTATTTATTTTGTTATAGCTATATGTTCTGTTATTGCTATATATTTTGTTAGAGCTACATATTCTGCATATTCTAGTTATATATTTTGTTAGAACTATATGTCCTGTTATAGCTATATATCGTGTTATAGCTATATGTACTGTTATTGTTATATGTGCTGTTTTTGCTATTTATTTTGTATAGCTATATATTCTTGTTTTATTTATACTGTATGTCCTGTTATAGCTATATGTTCTGTTATTATATTTAGTCAGAGCCACATGTTATACATATTTTGTTATATATATTTGTTCTGTTATATCTTTATATCCCCTTAGTGCTATATGTACTGTTATTGTTATATGTTCTGTAGTTTCTATATGTCCTGTTATTGCTATATGTTATGTTTATTGCTATATGTTATGTTATAGTTATTTGTCCTGTTATAGTTATATATTGTGTTATTGTTATAAGTAATGTTATTGCTACATATGCTGTTTTAACTATATGTCCTGTTATTGCTATATATCCTGTTATAGCTATATGCCCTGTTATTGCTCTATGTACTGCGATTACTATATATTTTATTATAGCTATATATTCTATTATAGTCATACTGTATGTCCTGTTTTAGCTATATGTTCTGTTCTTGGTATATATCCTGCTATTGCTATATGTTCTGTAATACCTATGTGTCCTGTTATAGCTTTATCTACAGTTTTTGCTTTATTTTTTGTTATAGCTATATATTCTTTGATATCTATATGTCCTGTTTTTGCTTTATGTCCTGCTATAGCTGCATTTCCTGTTATTTCTATATGTCCTGTTATACCTATATATCCTGTTATACCTATATATTCTGTTATTGCTATATGTTCTGTTATAGCTGTGTCCTGTTATTGCTATATATTTTGTTATAGCGATATATTCATTTATAGCTATTTGTCCCATTATAGCTATATGTTCTGTCATAGCATGCCCTGTTATTGAAATCTATATTTTATTGTTTCTATATATTTTGATATAGTTATATGTTATGTTATGTTATGTTATGTTATGTTATAGCTAAATGTCCTGAAATAGCTTTAGGTTCTCTCAGGCTGTATTCATATTACGTTTGAACACTATGTTCAGTGTATGCAATGGGAAAGCTCCTGATGCATACACCGTATGTATCCATAGGGCCCCGTTGACCCAATATATGTTAAAAGAGTGTACTTTTGGTATATCTCGAGGAGATATTCATCCGCATAGCTTTTTTTTTTTAACCATATAGAATAGCATAGTAAAAGCATCAAGTAAAAAAAGTATACTGCACTTTATACAATGGGATTCTATGGGTGACATACGTAACATAGCTATATGAATATACAATAAAAGACGTCAAAGCCTTTTATTGGAGGTGTACCATAGGAAATACTTCTGATGGTTACCTCAGGTGGAATCCTTACTGCTTTATGTTCTAATATTGCTATATGTACTGTTGTTAGAGAGTCAGAAATGAGGTAAGATGGTGAATAACCCTGCAGGGTTGTCGCGGTAATGATTGTATGAAGACCAGGAGATTTTAAATGGCTCCTACCTTTCACCACTCCTGTCACCTGCAGCACGCTCAAGAACCGCAGCCTCAGGTCCAACGTCTTTGTTTGAAAAGGGTCATTTTTTCATTACTCAAGCATTTCTGAGTTAACCCTCCTTCTTTACTTTTGATTGACAACTCCTTGCCTCCCCCCAAGCACACACAAAATCCCGCGCTTGCGCATCGATGTCCCGTTCTGGTGCGTGCGCACAATGAGACATGACAGGCGCATGCGCACTATCTCAGATGAGATTTCGGCATTCAAGGTGGCACAGTTTTCGGCAGTGGGCAGGCATAAGAAGAGGAATGAACGAGACTGCCGGATTATTACCATAAAAGGCACAAAATGTTTTCAGACCGTTATTTGCGGTTGGAGGAGGAGTTTAGCCGAGGTGATAATGGCAATGAACTTTTGACAGCAGCAGCCAGTAAGGGGTGAGTAGAGTTCAATAGGTGAAATTCTCTTGGCAGGTTCCCTTTAAGATTTGGGAATAAATTCCCACACCCTACACTGTTATAGCTATATGTTCTGTTACTGCTTTATGTCCTGTTATATCCTTAGGTTCTGTTATAGAGTAGCTATATATTCTTTTACTGCCATATGTCTTGTTAGAGTTATATGTTATATTATATAGCTTGCCGGTTCAGATATAGGTACCGTAACAAATTACACATAAAATGCTTTAGTTAAAATAAAATCCCACACTCAAACATATATGACACATTTAGTCATCATGCACACGACCGTTGCCGTTTTGCAAACCGCAAAACACAGATCCTAGTGACTTCCATGTGCTGTCCGTTTCTTTTGCTGACCCATACACTAGAATAGGTGGGACGGACCGCAAATATGGACAAGAATAGGACCTGTACTATAATTTATGTAATGGACACACGAATCAGCAAGGAAAAATGGATATCTGCATGGCCCCATAGAAATGAATAGTACAGTGTGCTGTCTGCAAAACAAAAATGGAAAGGACACCGAGGAAAACAACGTTCGTGTGTATGAGCCCTAATCATGTTGAAGCTTTTACAACCATAAAATCAGACAAACAAGCCAAAATCAAGTTCTCAGCAGCACATCTCCCATTTAAACAGTTTTTTTAATTTTATTTTAGGGGAAAATTACAAGCCCCGAACTTCCATAATCTGTGGTATATAGGAAATATTAGATATACCAACCAATCCAATATTGCAATTACATTATACTAATGTTCATGGTGTGTACAGCATGTAAATGCTCATGACACCTATTCTACATATACAATAATAATTAATGTTGGTCATACATGAAATGGCAGCTGGATCTATATTGCTTGTAATTGTCTAGTAGAAGTATCAAAATGCTAATTCAGAATGTTGTTCTAATGATTGTTATATAGGTGACCGCTTTTTTGTAGACATCTAAGTCACATTGTTCTACAGTTTGAAAGGTTGTCATTTGTTTCATGTGTGTATACAACTGTGTCTGTGTGCTTAATATTTTTTAATAAACTCCTTAATCAGTTAATGTGATAATACATTTTCATTTACACACTTCTGGAACACTGTATATTAAATTTAGCACCTGATCACACGTAGTTTGGAAGGTATCCAATATTTTCTTGTAAGGACCGTTCTTTTCTTGTACACTGCAGAAATTAAGATCGTCTCCCTGGAGAAGACAATTAAATTAAGACAGCATGTTACGTGTGCAGTTAAAGATCTGGAATATTTGCATCTGTTATGTTGCTGAGAAGTATAAATGAGCATTGGTGTAGATGGAGCACAGCTGAGTTTGTCAATGTAGCAGAGCTAAAATTGTCTTTTAGCAGAATTTTTTGTGACATCACATTACGTTATATGGTTTTGTATAAAAAAAAATATTAGTTGTATATATATATATATATATATATATATATATATATATATATATATTATAATTGAAATGATAAAAAATATAAAGTCACAACATTTTTTAAAGGAGTGTTCCCATCTTAAGCATTTATGGTATGTCCACTGGATACGCCAAATATGCCTGAAAGTCGCTGCTTGCTCTGCTCTTTCCGTAACTCCCATAGACCTCTCCATTGAATCCCATGGGGACTGTGTCACCATGGAATCGACCGGGAATGGGACTGTGTCGTTCATGAATCGACCAACAGGGGTCACAGGACTTCTTCTTTCAATAGTTGAGGGTCCCAGAGGTGGGATCTTCACCTATCAGGCATTTATAGCACATTATTTGGTTATTGATATAAAACTTGGCACTCAGGTGCTAGTTGAATAACTTGAATTTTTTTATTTTGCATTCCACAATATTATGAACGATTTCTGTCTAGCAAGACCTTCATCAGATAATCAGATAATTATATTATAATTTAAAAAAATAAAATAATAATTATTTGGCTATGCCATAAACGTTTAACCCCTAAAGGACACAGCCTGTTTTCGCCTAAGGGACCAGGCCATTTTTATAAATTTAAATATATCTGCTTGTAAGTCATATAGTAAAACCACACAAAATAGTTGCTAATTAACATCTCACATATGTTTTCCCATATCGTTTTTTGAACGTCCTTTTATTTTTCTAGGACGTTACAAGGCTTATGACTTTAGCAGAAATTTCTCAAAGTTTCAATAAAATTTCAAAAGCCTTTTTTTTTATGGACCACTTCAGCACTGAAGTGGCTTTGAGGACCTTATATATTAGAACCCCCCCCCCCATGAATCACCCCATTTTAAAAAATGCACGCCTCAAAGTATTCACAACAGCATTTAGAAAGTTTCTTAACCCTTTAGGCGTTTCACAGGAATTAAAGCAAAGTAGAGGTGAAATGTACAAATGTATTTATATTTTGCAGAAAATCTGTTTTAATCTATTTTTTTCTGTAACACAGTAGGTTTTACCAGAGAAATGCAACTCAATAGTTATTGGCCAGATTCTTCAGTTTTTAGAAATATCCCACATGTGGCCCTAGTGTGCTAATGAACTGAAGCACCAGCCTCAGAAGCACAAAGGAGCACCTAGTGGATTTTTGGGCCTCCTTTATTTTTAGAATATATTTTATGCACCATGGCAGGTTTGAAGAAGTCTTGTAGTGCCAAAACAGTGGAAACACCTCCAAAAAGACACCATTTAGCAAACTACACCCCTCAAGGAATTTATCAAGGGGTATAGTGAGCATTTTAACCCCACAGGTTTTTTTTGCTGAATTTAGTAGATATTTAGAGGTTGTAAAAATGAAAATCTAATTTTTTTTTACAATAAAACATAGAAATTGTACATTTTTACAAGGCATAGAGGAGTAAAATCACTCCAACATTTGAAAATAAATTTCTCCCTATTACGGCAATACCCCATCAGTGGCAATAAACTACTGGCAGAGCTCAGAAGGGAAGAAGCGCCATTTGGCTTTTGGAGCTAAAGTTTTGCTGGAATGGTTTTCGGGTGCCATGTCACATTTGCAAAGCCCCTGAGGGACCAAAACAGTGGAAACACCCCCAAAAGCGACCCCATTTGGTAAACTACAGCCCTCAAGGAATTTATCGAGGGGTATAGTGAGCATTTTGTCCCCATGGTTTTTTATGCTGAATTTAGTGGAAGTTTTTTTCTAATACAATGTAGTTTTAACTCAGATTTTTCCATTTTCGCAATAGATGAAAAGGAAAAAGTACCCCAACATTTAAAAAGTGACTTCTCCCAATTACGACAATATTCCATATGGGGTCATAAACTGCTGTTTGGATACACGGCAGGGTTCAGAATGACAGGAGCGCTATTTGGCATGCAGATTTTGCTGATTTGATTTTTAGGGTGCGACGTTGCATTTGCAAAATCCTGAGGCAACTGACTACAGTGGAAGCCTCCAAGAAGTCACCCTATTTTAGAAACTACACAACTCAAGGCATTTATCATTTGCCTTGCTAAATGACAGGGCTCAGAATTAAAGAGCACCATGTGCATTTGAGGCCTATTTTGGGAATTTTCACAGCATTGGCCCACAATTGCAGGCTCTGAGGTCAAATAGTAAAACAAACCCCCAAGTAGTGACCTTTATTTTGGAAACTACCCCTCTTAGGGCATATTAAGGGGTGTAGTGTAGTGAGCATTTTGACACCACAGGTGTTTTTTCATTAGAAATTAATGTGCAGTGGATGGTGCAAAGTAAAAATATAAATTTTTCACTGATTTGCCATTTTAGTGCACAATATCTTGTGCCCAGTTTGTGCAACTGATGACAAATATCTCATGAACTGTTAAAGAGGCTCTGTCACCAGATTCTCAAATCCCTATCTCCTATTGCATGGGATCTGTGCTGCAATGTAGATAACAGTAACGTTTTGTTTTTTTAAAAACGTTCATTTTTGGCCAAGTTATGAGCTATTTTATATATATGCAAGTGAGGTTTGAAATGGACAACTGGGCGGTTTTTTTTTTTTATGTCCAACTGGGCGTGTATTGTGTTTTTAACTGGGCGTGTTTACGTGTATGACGCTGACCAGTCAGCATCATACACTCCTCTACATTGATTTACACAGCAGCGATGTACAGCCACATAAACAGAGATTAACGTTAATCAAGTGTCCTGATAATGAATACGCATGAAATCCAGCCTGGACGTCATGTCTATTCAGAATCCTGACACTTCTGAATCTTTTCTGTGAGACTCTGGCAAGGGAAGCGAAATCTCGCGAGATTACGGAGGTAAACGAGATTTTGTTTCACTTGCTAGAAATCTCAAATAAAAGAGTCAGAAGTTTTCAGGATTCTGAATACACATGACGTCCAGGCTGGATTTCATGTGTATTCATTATCAGGACACTTGATTAACGTTAATCTCTGTTTATGTGGCTGCACATCGCTGCTGTGTAAATCAATGGAGATGAGTGTATGATGCTGACTGGTCACTGATTGGTCAGCGTCATACACGTAAACACGCCCAGTTAAAAACACAATACACACCCAGTTGGACATAACGGAAAAAAAAACGCCCAGTTGTCCATTTCAAACCTCACTTGCATATATATATATATAGCATTTGTATATATAGCTCATAATTTGGCCAAAAATGAACGTTTTTAAAAAAAACAAAACACGTTACTGTTATCTACATTGCAGCGCCGATCCCATGCAATAGGAGATAGGGATTTGAGAATCTGGTGACAGATCCTCTTTAAGCGGGTTCTCCCAGGTATGGCTATGCCATATATGTGGACGTAAACTGCTATTTGGGCACGCTGTAGGGCTCAGAAGGGACGGAGCGCCAATTGGCTTTTGGAACGCAGATTTTGCTTGATAGTTGCTCTGTTTGGGGTTTTGCTGGTATTTCAGTTTATAATGTGGGGGTATATGTAAGCTGCGCGGAATACATCAGGGTATAATAAGAGGGTATAATAATGGTGTAAATAAAAAAAAATCTGCAGATGTGTGGCTAGAGTCGCACTGATAAATGGTGCCCAATTTTATTTGTTTTTGGAACACTGCACATTTTGTGTCGCCATATTCTGAGAGCCAGAAGTTTTTTTATTTTTTCTCCGGAGCTGTGTGAGGGCTTAATTATTTCAGGACAATTTGTAGTTTTTATTGGTACCATTTTGGGGTACATGTGATTTTTTGATCACTTTTTATTCAATTTTTTGGCAGGCAAGGTAACCAAAAACAAGCAATTCTGACAAATGTTTTCTATTCTTTTTCTTTTTTTTACAGTGTCCACCGTGGGCTATAAATGACATGTTTACTTTATTCTGCGGGTCGATACGATTATGGCGATACCATATGTGTATAGTTTTATTTTTATGTTTTGCAGCGTTTGCACAATAAAATCACACATTATTTTTTTGCATCGACAAGGCTGTGTAAGGGATTGTTTTTTGCAGGACAGATTGTAGTTTTTATTGGTACTATTTTGGGGTACATGCGACTTTTTGATTACTTTTTGTTCTATGTTTTGGGAGGAGTGGTGACAAAAAAATAGCGATTCTGGCATTGTTTTTTTAGTTTTTTGCAGTGTTCACTGTGCAGGAAAAATACCATTACAGTTTTATAGTTTGGGTCATTACGGATACAGTGATACCAAATATGTGTACTTTTTTTTACGTTTTAATTTTTTTCCTATAATAAAATACTTATCATAGGAAAAAAAGTCAGTGTTTGTTTTTTTTAACTTGACACTTATTTTTACACTTTCATTCTACATTTGTATTAACGTTTTTTTTTTTCCCGCTGGGGGACTTGAAGGCCTGCACCTCTGATCTTTACTCTAATACATTGCACTACCCATGTAGTGCAATGCATTAGAGCTGTCAGTTAGTCACTGACAGCAAGAACTATTAGGCCCCCGCCTCTGGGTGGAACCTAATTGGCTTCCATACGTGGCAGACCAGGACATTGTTAGGCCTCCGGTTGCCATAGAAAAAAACAGCACCCCTGCGATCACATTAGGTGGGGGGGTTTGAAGGGGCAGGGGGCCTAAAGCTGCAGTTACCTCCTACAGTTTATCCCGAGGTGTGCTCGGGCTGCAGGAAAAAGACCTTACAGTTTAGACTAAGCATAGTTCGTTCAGAGTAACTGCAGGAGGAGCTTCTACTTTAAAGGCTTCAGCTCCGAATAGAACGGGGACAGGTCCGTGATTTTGTTCTTGACTTAAGCCAATAATCTAGTTGGAGCTAGAGCAGGTTGAAGTGGGAGCTGCATATACCGCACTTTAAGCTTTCCCTTCAGTCTTTTTGGAAGAGAAGAGGGGTGCAGTGGAAATGTGCTGACAGCCTGCAGGGAGAGGAGTGGGATCTGTCATACTTTTCCTGTCCCTGTATGGCTTTAGATGATCCCAGGTAAAAAGTAACATCAACTTTTGTTCATGATATCATCCTCCTTATTAATCAGATCATACTGTCTGACTGTCACACATGGGGGATTTTTTTTCATGCACCACGACCCAGCTGTTTAAACACCCAAATGCCGTAGTCAATGCTCAAAAGAGATTTTACAGTTTTTCTTTTTTTTAAAAAACGTTTTTCTTTTACACAATGTTTTATTATTAAGGAAAAAGAATAAAAAACTACACATAGTTTTCCATAAACTGGGACTAGCACTGGGACAATGAAATAATTGGCTAATTAAAACACTATTTGTATTTTGTTTAGGGAGAGGGGTCTAATTCTGGGTTTTGCTATGGGACATTATGATTTCTATGATTTCTTTTTGAAAAGTAACTGCAGAGTGTAGCTTCATTTTAACATTTTCTTACAAACGTTATGTGAAGCTACCATTACAACTCTTTTCTTTAACAAAAAACAAACAGAAAAAACAGTAGCTTAAATTCATTTGAGTCTTTTCCTAATATACTTGATAAGTCTACAGGCTTCTTTATTGTTTGAATCGACCACCAGTAGGTTCTGTTCACATCATGCTATGGGTATATATCAGAGGTACAAGTCGGAAGTATGCCACGACGTATACCTCTGATGTATATGGGGAAAAAAGTAGAGCCAAAATCCAGCGCTGGGTGTAAGTAAAAAGGAACTCCTGTTCCAATTTTATTGATATAACAATGCATGCCATGAATAAGGACACAAGATGTGTCAGAAACGCGTCGGCACCATTAAATTGGAACAGGAGTTCCTTTTTACATACACCCAGCGCTGGATTTTGGCTCTACTTTTTTCCCTGTTGTTCGACCGCTGGCCGTGCGGGAATCCGGCCGCTGTCTATTCTCGGACCCAACATATGGTGAGCTGGAGGATTACCTCCCCCCTCTTCCCTATTTGTAATTTCTCTGATGTATATGTCTGACATATCCCCCCATCTTATACCATTGTATAGCTATACAGGGGCATACATCTGGCATTGGCCACAATTTAAAAAGTAACATATACAGATATGACCTTTTTTTACATTTACTCTTAACTCAACATATCCTGAGATGTGTGGTGCGAGATGACTAGCTAAAAAAAACAACATAATTATGTGATACTCTGTCAGGAGATGTCTATTCTATATGTATCGATGTGTGGCCACCTAGTGGTTGTATTGTGAATTGCAGCCTTTCAAGAGGATTTGCTAGCATGTCACGATATTGTACTGAATTGGTTTCACGATAAATCGAAGTTCTTAACTAAATTCAAGTAAAGCTAAGAGTATACACGTCTGTACTGCAAAGTATGCATTTTTTTCTGCTCTTTCCTACAGAAAACAAAGTATGCTAACACATACCAGCCCAAGAAGAACACTCTTTAGGCCTCCGTTTACCTTCAGCATATGCACTGGGAACTTTCCCGTGCATAGGCTGAATGTGTTCACATAACGCGATGTGAACAGAGCCTTACTCTATTCACCTAAAGACGACAATTGGGCCCTGGTAAGTGTTAGGTACAAATCTATATATTATTTAACATAAATTGCCAAAAGGCAAAAAGAACCATATTTCCACATTACTCAATTTCTAAATAGTATATAAAACATAACTTTTATTACTGACACTATGGCCAAAAATGGATTAAAAACGAATGTGAGTCCCTAGACTAATAGATGTAGACGTATACAGCATTGGTGGTTCAGCTAATTGCAGTATTACCACATTCGGTGCTTAGTTCGAAAAAAATGCATGAAAAATCACGGCTACAGTCTGCAATAGGTATAATTATCAATACTGGGATTATCACATTGAGATAAAAATTAGAGAACAAAGTCCCTCCGACATGTATTGCCGTGTACTGGTGTCCTCGGGTATATGGGGCTAATTTTAATCCATTTTTGGCCATAGTGTCCGTAATAAAAGATATGTTTTACTCTATTCACCTGCACACATACATGTAAAAATCTTAGCTGTCTTTTTTCACCACCTATTCAGATCAATAAAACTGATGGATACTTTTTTGTTATTTTACCAATATGCCAATAGCCATTAGGGTAAAAAATAAAAAAGTCTCATTGTGCTTTATTATAACATTATTTGCATTTACCTTCATTCATTTGCTCATATTAAATACAATGACAGTTTATCATCACAAAAATATATTTTTCTTTAATAAACATAATCGCTATTCAACAAATGAACTACAGATGTTTAATTATTTACGTTTGAAATGAAAAGTACATTTTAATATGTATTCTGCTTTACAGAACTATATGACATACATCTAACTTCCCCACTCACCCCTATTTTTTACATATCATTAGCAAACAAATAATAATCACTGAGACATGAAGTAGCTTTATAAGACATGAGCAGTTTGCAATGAAGACAGGGAAAATAATTGAAAGTTGCAGAAAGGCTGTTGTTGGATCTTGTAAGAAATGGCTAGAAAATTAGATTAATCAAGGAGCAGACATTAAGAAGAAAGTTTGTGCGAATGGTTGACAGTCTTGCTCTTTTCCTCATTTCAAATGTTGGCAGAGTAGCAGCCAGCTCCTAGGGAAATGTGCTCCTTTCATACTTGAGTAATTGATGAATTGTATGCAATATGCAAATGAGAATCCATAAATCTTATGAATGACAGCTTAATTTATGTGAGCCTTAATGAATGCAGGATTAGATTTTAATTAAATATCCTCAAAGGCACCCTGAGTAGTAGTTTTTTTAGGCCTTGTTTTTTAAAGACTTGTTTCACATGCAATGCATTTTATAGAAGTGAAGAATCAGCCAAAACAGCTAATGCAAATGGTCCTGTGTTCCAATGAAAAGTATTGTTTAGTTTTGTAAAGCAAACAGTACTTGAATTGGTAATAAGCCTGCACAGATTCAAAGATCGCAGGCTGTTTTGAAAGGGATTTTCTTCTAATTTATAAGCTTTGCTTCTTGTGTTTTACAATTTTCTTTCTTGCTTTTTCTTTTACTAGACTAAGCATTGAAATATTCTGCCAGCACGGATATTAGTATAATATTTTCAGATAACAGGTCACTCAAAGAAAAAACATGTATTTGTCACTAAGGAACCTTTTTTAATTTAGGTTTGGGGGGGGGGGGGGGGGGTGCATTTAGCTGAAAAATGCAGACGTGACTTTAATTCTGTTCTGTTAGTCAGGGAAAGAAAATCACTGATGATCGGTGTTCCTTCCATGGCACAGCCAAGCACAGTAATAGCTAAAACAACACTTAACTATAAGAACTCCACCCAAAAATTCCATATTTTAGAATCCTGTACTCCATTGTGTGAATTATTGTGGCTAAATGCTGTAGTACCTAAATATTTACCATTTGATGGAGTTCGATTTTAAGGCCCTTTACCATGTGCATAACAAGTAACTATAGAGGCCCAAAGCAAAAGCAGCATTTGATTCACCACCATAACCCCCATCAGTATAAAGTGCAGGGCAGTAGCTAGGCTTTCCTTCACTCAGGGCAAAAATTTTGTGTGCTGCCCCCTTCCCTGTATCTAAATATTCTAATCAAGGCAAAATTGCTCACAGTATTTATCAGTCTGCAGGATCTTCTACATGACTGTTTGTTTCATGCACATGCCCATGAACCAAACAGTCATGTAGAAATCCTGCTGTGAACACAGGAGTTAATTTCCCGCTGATCTGTACCATTTTCAGCTGGTGAATGACTGAGGTGACAGGGTGAGTAAATAGGTGGGGCTTAACCATATGTGTGTCATACTGCAGACATGCCATAGAGGGTAGGCTACTGCTGCAGCCAGTTGTCTTATATCAAGACAGGATTGTGAGGAGAAGGAGGGGGAGAAATGGGTGATTCGTGGAACGCATATAGAAGATTTTTTTTATATATTTCTCTGTATTAATTGCAACATGAGACATAATAGAATCAAAGGAAAGCAGAAGATTAAGGGATGAATTGCTCGGATTGTTTTCCATTTTTTCTGTCCATTTTCTGCATTTTTTGTTGTCCCTATTATCTTTTACTCCCTTAATTTGTCTTTTTGCTCTGTGCATTCCATTTTCCACTGCTTCTCTTTTACCCCTGAAACATCTTTAACAGTGGAAGAGGCCTTCGTCAGTGCTGAGCCCTTACTTAACAGAGTAAATCAAAAGTTGGTATAAGGATCCTCGCATACTTTTGTTGTGCAGGGAATAAGTTACATTACTGACTAATCTTTCAATTGAATGGATTTTATTAGATATAATATTAATGACCTATTATAAGCATTGGCCATCAATGTGTGATCTGAGTGGATATACACAAGTGAATGGGGCAGAGATGCAGTACCAGATAAAATTGCAAGGTCGAGAATGGCGCTTATTTCTACTGATTGTAGGAATACCAAGGTTAAACCCCCCACTGATCACACATCGATATCCTGTTGTAAAGATATTCTGTATCGCTTTTTTACTAATTATGATTAGTAAATTAAGAAGACCTAATCGTGATAGCATTTTTCACACACATTTTTGGAGTAATTTTTCTTTTTAATTTTCTTTTTATTGAGAAAATTGAGGTTCAGTAATAATAATTGAACTGTATAAACGTTGACACTCAATGTGCAGCGTGAAATTACAAAGACCTAAATACATAAGATGATACTAAAATAATCCCTAGTAAAGTCACTATTCAAAATGTAACTGAATGTTCAAAAGTTATATAGATATATAAGGGACGCAGAAAGGTGGGTAAGGCGGAACAGGGATTTAGTATCGATAGGGACGTTTGGTGTCATGATGTACATGAAAAATACATATGACATAATGTCTATCAAATATATATGCACTTTGTGAACTTTAGATAGGGTCCATTTAATCTACTTGTAGCAGTTGCTCTGAGTCGGAAAGTAAATCTCTGAATTGTGTTGAAATCACACCAAGGTTTCCAAAGCCTCTAAAAGTGATGGAAAGAGCAATTGGAGAGTTCTGCAATTTTCTTAATATGAAAAATATGCTCTACCTTTCCCAACCACTGTCAGATAGTAGGTACCTGTGTTGATCTCCAAAGGGTAGGAATCAGTAATTTAGCTCCAGCCAATAAAAACAGTATCAGATGATTCGTAGTTTTGCTGATATCTTTAATTGGCTGATTCTTTTAATTTTTGGGGGGGATTATTCTAATAGGCATGTTTAAGGGTGGATTCAAACGTGGCAGATTTAGTTGCAGAGATTTCTGTGACTGAGAATCAGGACAATTTATCTGAATGGAATAGTTTTTGCAGCATGCACATTGATATCTGCAAGTTCCATACGGAAGAATGGAACGAAGTATTATTTAAAGAAAGTTCTGTAACATAAAATTCTGCTGTGTGTGAAACCACCCTAAATGCATCTGTCTAAAAGCAGGCTATATTGATGCTTGTTATTGTTATATCTGGCTATATTGATACATGAGACATAGGGGCATAACTTTGGGGGTGCATAGATAGCAGTCACACCTTGGGGGTTATGTTAAAGATTTTGCATTGAAGCCCAGGAGTTTAAAGTTATGCTTTTGCTGAGACAGGATTTCCATATCAAACATATTGACCTACTTTGCCAATGAAACAAGTAGTGAAGGAAATGTACATTAATAAGGTTTTGAAACATTTTTGTTAAAAAAAAGTATTTCCTATAATTAGATGTAGATAAACATAAAAATAAATCTAAGCATAAAAAATTGCAGTTGAGTGGTTAGATTACAGTAATCCGTTCTTCATCAGAAGTGTAATGCTATTTAGTGAGTCCCCAATTGTGCATAGAGGAATCTGATTAAATTAGAGGATCTATGTTCAGTTTGAAAAGTCTTGATCCCTACATTGTGCTTATTCATAGGGAGCTGTGCAGCTGAGCACCTGTAGGGATTTCCTAGTAGATCCCTCCATGTAAATAGACTATAAGCTTCTTTACTCTACTGGTGACTATAAATTATCAGCTATGCAATTAATTTATGTCATGATAAAAATCCTTTACAGTATCGAGCCTAGTCCTGGGAGTTAATTCTGAAATGACAGTCGAATTTCAATACCTATTAGAGTGATGTCTAAAAATACATTAAGAAATATCCAACAGCACGGGACAAATGTTAAGAATTTGGCTCCATTCACACGTGTTCGATTTGCCATAGTTAAATTGATGTATTTACTACAGGATGTGTGGCAGAAATCTGATCCTGAAGCTATGATTTCAGTGGCATATGTGTCGTTTGATTTGCCACGGATCCGCGCGAGGCTTAGATCTTAGATTCAATGAGGCTAATCTGCAGGGTTTTTTTCCCATTCATATAAATAGCATGCTTGTTATTCTTGCAGATTTTTTTTCTCTGACGCATGGAAACAAATACGTGTACATTATTTTCCACTTCGTGTGAATAGGGTTATAAAACCCCCATTTACAGGCATTGGACTATTTGCAGATTTGATGCTGATTTTGGAGCGGATCGTGCGCCAAAATCTGTGTTAAATCCTAAGGAGTACTGTATATTCATTTATTCCATTATTATCTGCTCATAGTGCTAAATATAATTGAATTATGTAAAGCAATATGCACATATTATAAAATAAATTATAAATAAATAAATATATATAGTATTATACATATACTTTTAGCAATTCTTAAGCTATCAAGGAAAGATCTACAAGAGTTTTTTATTAATATTTTTTATACAATATCTAGAGTTGGTGAGGGAGAAGTCTTTTTCTAAAACCTTGGTTATTCAATAAATACAATCATTTACATGAATTATTAATGGCTGTTTTAAGTAGATCCAAACAAAGTGGTGCAGATTAGGAAGCATTCTGTATTGTGCTTCTCGCAGCCTTGTCCAATATATGCGTGACGTGACTATTTTTAGGCCCTGTTAAATGATGCATCTGATGATGAGCAGATTCTTTGTACTTTGAAAGGTTCACAACAAAGAACCTGGTTTATGTAATGATCTGACAATCTGAACTGAAACAGAATACAAATGCATAGCAACCTATATGAGTGAATTCTTTTTTATATAAAATCACATTAGACACATTATTTCCCATTTCTATATTACACATTGACTATCTATAGCTTTTTAATCCTAGTTGTGCTGTGTTTTACCATCTGTGTTAGTTTTATAACAGAACCTGGACACAGATGACAGCAGAAGGTTGTGGGGGGAAGAAACTGACACAACAGACAGCTTTGTTTTTTGTTTTGTTTTTGTTAATAAAAGAATAGCACAAGTACTTGCTATATCAGCCCTACAGCTCCTTTTATTTTCTTCTTCAAAGTAAGTAATGCTGATAAATTCACGATGGAGAATAAGAACAACAAAAGCAATTTTTTACAAGTAATATGCCTATTATGCTATAGTAATGAGGAAAGAAGCTATTGTAGTTCTAAATGTAACATCAATCAATCATGATATTCAGAGAAGGTCTACAATATTTATTTGTTAAATGTTTTTTTTTACATTCTTTTTTATTTTAAACCTACATTTATAACTCTAAAATTACAGAAAAAATATTCGGCTTTTTACAAACGAGACTACAAAAACTATGAAAAAACCACAGCAAAAATGGCACGTGTGAACCCATTCGATGGACACCATACAATGTATATATATATATTTTATTTAGAAGGAGCTCACTATTCAGAGTGCATTCACAGAATGAGACAGTGCTCAAGATTAATTTGATATGGTGCGTATGTCTTTTAGGATCAACATTGACGTCATTAACTCCTTCGTAGACAGACAATTTTTGTCTTTTTCATTTTTGTTTTTATTTATATTTTCAAAAATATTATTAAACCTATTTCAACTTTTTTTTCCTAGGAGACTTTACCATGCGATCATTAGATCACTCATTCAGTACACTGCAATGCTTATGTATTGCAATGTATTGCCTTTATCTGTGTTCTACTATTAAGCCTTGCCTCTAGTAGGGCACTGATGATAGACCTGATAGCCTTAAAGGCTATGAACACTTAGAGGGATTTTTTTTTTTTTACTAAATAGATTAGTCAGTATTAGTGTAACTTTGTAATTAGTCTTTATTAAAAAAAAATCGTTTTACTTTTGGATATACATCTGTTCTGTTTTCCCGAGCAGCTGTATCACTCGTTTTACACTGAATGACGGGTTCAGTGTCGGTGAGACACGCAGGATCCACCTGTATTCTATCAAATCTAAGTTTTGAACTTAGATGTGATCGATTACAGGTGGATCCTCTGTGTCACAGACATGTAGGACCCTCCAACACTGAGCGTGTCAGGTCCGCAGGATTGATGGATTCAGTGTAAAGCGAACGGATACAACCACTCTGTATAGAGAATACAGAACAGCTGTATCTCCAAAAGTAAAACTATTTTTTAATAGAGACTAATTGCAAAGTTACACTAAACGCACTGACTAATGTAAAAAAAAATGCCCTCAAAGGTGTTCATAGCTTTCAATGCAATAAAGCACGTTGCAACTTTTGTTTCTTTTGCAAAAACTTTGTTTGTTTCTCTATCAAAATATTCAATTGACAATAATTACATGAAAGTTATTCATATGATTCAACATCACCCTTACCCGTACTGCCAAAGAGTTCATAGAACATCCAGATGAGCAGATGAGATGGACTTTATTACATTGAAATGCCTTGTTACTACTGTGGTTTGGAGGCTCCTCATATAGAATGCCAAAACCTGAGTTGCCATTATTCATATTGGGTCATAGCGCTCGCTATTTCTACTGGACCCTAAATATTGTTTGGTTGCCTTCTAAATTCAGTTCACTAATCGCTACATTGTGGTTTTTTTTAATCCTTGAACTCTGTAAATAACACTAGTGTAATAGTAATTTGTAAAATGTTATTGAAAAATGTTGGCAACTACCGTAGGTTAGCAGTATTTTGAGGAAAATCTTGGCCAAAAGAAATGCAAGTTGACCACATCGTGTGAACACAGCCTAAGCATAGAGATTTGTTCTAATCTTAATGATTATATTATATCTATTATATAAAAATAGTATATATTTTATAATATTATTAGATATTGTATATATGCTACTTCTTAATGGTAGTGTAATACTTTTGAATTATAAAATATGACCTCTTGGTCTATAAGACTAGAGTACCACCAGGACTTTTGGTTGCACGGCTTTCAAAACAGTTGCACGACCACGTGTCCCCTAATTGGGCGAAGTAACATGAAAATCGCGACAATTCCAACGTGGTCATAAATCTTGTGATTGTCCCCCCATTCTATGTTACGATTGCATGTTTTAAAAGAAAAACAAACAGAAAAAAAAACCTTGCCTATATATCAAACTGATGGTCTCGTGCTCGGTCCAGAAGTGCTCATGATGCGATTATCAACTGCATACTGTGGCAACTGTTGCTTATAAATTTAGGCTACCGCACAATAAAAATGGGATCTTACCTGATCAATCTGATGGACTTAAATATATAAAAATGCAGAATATTAAATACAGTAAACCTCACTGTACCCTTAAATAGCTAATATCACCTATACCAAGTAGAAGTAAAACAGCTGTGATGTAATTTATCTTTCTAACTGTATTTATTTCAGATGCTTTTGGCATTTGCTCAAGAGTGACATAAAAGTTGTTGCTTTAAAAAGATAAGCAAAGTGCTTGCGTGCACAGAACTAAATCCCATTACTCTCAATATATTAATAGGACACATTCATATGGACGTGATTTCCTTCTCTTCATATTTAGCAGAAAGAAAATCTTGTACACATACGGTAACTTTTTTTTTTTTTCAATTAAAATTTAGGAAAGAGACATAATTGTTGTACGTTTCCAAAAGTGGCATGATAAATGAAAATGGCTTTCATGAGAAAAAAACACACTGAATTTAGTATATAATGAGGCGGGAGATGAAACATGATGTTGAAGTGGAGAACAGGAAATATGAATTTCTGTGGAGTCTTTGCAACATTATAATATGTGGCCCACTTTATCTAACAACAAAACATGGTGGAGAATTAAAGAAAAGGGTTTTTTATCACTTGAGGTGTCGAATAAGTACCTTCAGTGAAACAAAGGAAAAATTAGGCAGAATTTTAAACAATTCCCTAGAAATCCTTAACACATATGTAGTACCTTGTAAGGCCACGTTCACACGGTAGATTTTTCATGTGGAAAGATTTGATGTGGATTTAGCCGAGAATCGGGGGAAAAAAAATCAGAGGCTGGCCCTCGGATTTCTGCCGCTTATTTGCGGTTTCATCTGCTGCTGATCTCCATGCAGATTAGCCCCAATCAAAGAGGCTAATCAACATGTGGCTACCCAATGCGGTATGTCACTTCTTTGTTTCCTGCCACGTGGTTTTCAATATCGCCAAAATCCACGTGAAATTCTGCTGTCTAAACATGGCCTAAATATAAGAAACTTGTATAGATATATTTTAAAGGGGTTATCCCACATTTATCATCTATCCAGTTCTAATTTGGGGCTTCCACCACTGGGACTCCCACCGATCACTAGAATGGGACAGGCCACAGGAATACAAGAAAGACTCAGTTCACACGTTGCGTAAATATTGCGGATTTTCCGTGACATAATTAGTTGCGGAAAATCCGCAGCAACTACAGTAGCAGCAAAGTGGATGAGAACAAACAAATCTCATCATACGCTGCGTAAATAGTGAGCGGAAAAAAAACACTCAGAAATTAACCTACAGTGCGGAATTCCGCAGCATGTCAATTGTATTTGCGTAAATGCTGCTTATTTGTTACAGGTTTTCCTAATTAAATTCAATGGAGAGGTAAAACCCTCAACAAAAACAGTTGTTACATTTTGTGCAGCGGGTTTGCAGCAATTCTGCCACAAAAAACGCAACTCAAAAAAAAAAATCTTATACTTACCCAGGTATCTGTGTTTCTTCCTCTAGGCCGGCCTCCTGGGTTGACGTTTCATCCCATGTGACCGCTGCAGCCAATCACAGGCTGTGGCAGCGGTCATATGGGGTAAAACGTCAACCCAAGAGGCTGGCCTGGTTTTGACCGCCGCTGCAGCCAATCACAAGCGGCAGCGGCCTCACTAGGCTAAGTGCTGCAGTTTTCCGCGGAGGACATTCTGGGCAAAAATCTGCAACACAGTTTGGTGCGGTTTTTCGCCCAAAATTCCCTGTTGCGCACAGGGCGGTTACGCTGCGTGCTTTTACGCAGCGTATACGCCTCGTGTGAACTCAGTCAAACAGGTACCAATTGAAGACAGGGATGAAACAAGTTCATAATGTCAGATGGATGATGGGAACAAACGAATGATGGATGAATGGTAACAGATGATGGAAACCAAACGGATGATGGTAGATGATAATAAGCTTACCCTAACTAGCTCTCCCTATATCTATTCCTGAATCTGTTTCTAAGCACTGACCCTAACACACCACAAGTAACCCTCATTGTCCCAAATACTGTCTCTATGGGAGTCCCTAATCTGCAGACACTGTCCCTAACACAGCCCCAGGAAAACACGAGTAACTAGAGGCAACAGAAAAAACACAAACCAATTGAGGTTTGAGGGAAACCAGGCAAGCAGAAAAGAAAACAATGAAACAGGAGGAACCTAACCAACTTACAGGACTGAACACAGAAGCAAACACGGACTGATGAAATACTTAGGTGTAGCTGGAAGAACACAACACTAGATTGGAACACAAGATCAGAATAGCACATGGCAAACACACATAGCAAAAACTATGAAACTAATGCCTTCAATCTGAGGCCAGGGATTCCTAGGAAGGAGACAAATCAGGTTGCTCTCTTTTTAAATGAGCCACAGGCTCACATCAGTGTGGTTATCTGACCTACCCTGATAAATTAACTGTGCAACAGTTGCCTCATCAACTGCCCCAGCTACTGCTACTGGGAGATGATGAGCTTGCAAGAATAGACCTGCTGCTTCTAACAGGTGGTGCATATTACCCACCATATCATACAAGATGACCATGTTGGTCTACACAAGAGTGTGAAGATCCAGCGTTGTCACCTTGGGGAGCCTAGCCTGTTGCTATGCAACTGCCTAAGCTCATTGAGTCTAAATTACGTCTTAATGTAGAAACCTGCTGTTCTCACCATACTTTGACTTTAATTAATAAAAAAAAACCACTAAATAGTTTAATGCATGCAAACATACTAGAGAAACTAAAAAGAAATAGAAAAACAAATCAAAGAGATGACCCTTTTGATTCTTATATTTGAATTACTTCTTGGCACACACTGACAAAACTAAATAAACCTTTTCTGACCCTTGACTCTTGAATCTCAAAAACTGCATTTTGAAAATATAAAGTGTAGAAGCTACCCAGCATTCTATAATGTTTTTCTTCTTTCTTTATTTTTACGAGTCCTGGAAATTTCTAAGAGACCTTGTTTTCATTTCTGGTCATCACCTCAGCAAACTAATCAATGAGGCATGAACTGCTATCTCCAGTGAAAGAAATGAAAAATAAACCACAGATAATCCCTCAGTTAAAAGGTTATTCTGTGCGATAAAAGCTATTTTGTTAATTTATTTACTTTCTGGTACAGGGAGATAAACTAAAGGAACAATTAGAGAATTCAAGTTAAAAGGATTTTAAAGGGCAATGACGACTTTATATTTTATGCTTTTTGATTGGCAGTTTTGGTGTGTGTGTGTGTGTGTGTGTGTGTGTGTGCGTGCTTGCGTGTGTGTGTGTGTGTGTGTGCGTGCTTGCGTGTGTGTGTGTGTGTGTGTGTGTGATATTCATTAATTCAGCAGTACCCACTTGTAAGCTATGTATTTCTTTGTTTTGGCTTACTATTACATATATAGAGGGAATGAATTCAGGTGTGAGTAATATGATATTATTTGTGCTTCTGTTTAAAATCACAACATTCTAGATGTTCTTTTTCCTAGATATAGATCTATTTTGACAGAAAATGTATGTTGTTTTTTTAATTCATTTGAGGAGTTGAGAAGTAAAGGTGCAGCAAAACTAATAGCTGGTCAGGCAATTGAAACAATCACTGCATTTAACCCATATTAAAAGTTGGTGGTACCTACCATATTATGATATCCAAATGGTTTAATACAATACAATACAATATGAAAGATGTGTTTAGTATAGTTTGATTATAGATACACACTTTTAAAGTGATTGGGGATGGAATAAGCCAATATGGTCTTTCAAATTTGTAAGGCAGCACTGGATATGAGAACCATTAACCTGCTGACTTTTATGGTTATGTAGGAACAGATACAACACTTGAGCAGCAGCTGACTTCAAGCCTACATAATGTTTCTCATTGTACAATAGGTGTCATTGTCATGTCCGTGGCTGCGGGCTGTCAGGTTCACTCTCCCCCTGACGGCCGCAGCCATGGGTCTGCGAGCGCTGGCCCCAGTCTCCTCCTAAGGAGATGCCAGCGCTCACATCTACTCACCTCGTGCCGCTCTTAAAGGGGCAGCGTGTGCACCGGACTTTAATGGTTAATCAGCCCATGAGTGCCCTGGACTATAAGAGGGGCCCAGCCCCTTGCTTCGATGCCTGAGCCTTGTTTGTCGTTTCCTAGTTTGTCTATGCAAATGGTCTCCCAGTGTTTTCCAGTTTCCTGTATCTTGTATCCCGTACTATCCTGGTCAAGTGCCGTGCTGTAGTCGGACTGGGCTGTATTCTACGCCTGTCCTGCTACTCCACGCCTGACATCTACCTGCTGCCTAGTCCCAGCCAAGCCTGCCTTGCTACTGTCCGAGCTGCCACAGGTACCTTATGCAAACTATAGACTTTGACCTGCGCCCAGTTGGCCAGCTGCCATACCGCCAAGGCGGTACGGCCCAGTGGGTCCACAAACCCTACGTGACAGTCATTAACCCTGGTCTTCAAATTTGTTTAATGTAGTCAATTTGTGGTGTTCTGACTTCTTGAGTATCTAGGAAAGCTAATACAGCTGATTATTATAGTTGATAAAGAAATTTAGTCGAAGTTATGGGTAAAGCCCAATAAGAACATGCAAGTGGTAGTCCCACCGTGTCCTCATAACAGTGGTAACCACAGAGCCACTAGTGCCAATCACAGCCCCTATAATAATAACATCCACAGTGCCTTCAGGTCCAACCACACATCCCACATAGTCACCTACAGAGCCCACAATGCTAGCACAGTGCCATCATTCAGTTTTATTGGCTTGAGTCAGTTACACTGCACCCAGTGCCAGCCACACTCCTATGCTAGTCACAGTGCCCTCAGCATCAGCTACAGTGCCAACATCGAAGGCCTTAGGCCTCATGCACACGGCTCACCCCGTATTCATCGCCCGCAATTGCGGGCACGGCCGGCCGCCGGCAACTGCGGGCCGCATTTTCGTGCCATGCTCCCATACAAAGTATGGGAGCACGGCCTGCAAAAAATGAAAAGTAGGATATGCTCCATATTTCCCCAGCATGGTTCTACAGCACGGACACCCTTCCGTAGCGATACGAAAAGATGTTTGCGGCAATTAGAACCGGGCGGGTCTGTAATTGCGGACTGTATTGCGGTCCGTAATTACGGAGTTTTTTTTCCAGTCGTGTGCATGGAGCCTTAGCCAGACGTATGTTTGTAAATAAACTATGCTCTCGTCTTGAGAAAATTCTGACAGGTTATAAAAAGTGCTTGTGATTATGTGTCTGTATGCCTGTGTCTCTGTACATATGTAGCAGATTTTTACATGAAACCTGCTATGGTGATGTCCAACCTGCAAACTGATCAGTATATATAACAGAGTATTTATTTGGTGTTATGTAGAGCCGCATAACATTGACACAATGTAGCCAAATTACATTACTGTAAGTTCCTCTAGATCAAGAACTGTTGTAAATGAATTCCCATCCTCTGATTATACAGTGGTGTTATAATAATAATAATGTGTGTGTGTGTGTGTGTGTGTGTGTGTGTGAGTATATCAGTGTTTATATGATTGAGGAATGTTCAATTAAAACTATAGCCAGTTAACAGGGCTTTATTGAAATACGCTTCATTAAGTCCGATGGTGGCTTCATCTTCAGGACTTAATACGTAAATGATGAAAATACCAGCTAATAATACAAGATTAATTCAAAGGAAATGTTTTGTTCAAATGTAAAATAAATCCTCTAAACATGAAATTCAGAAACATGTATTAAATTGTAAATATATTAAGTGACCGCATTCTTGTAAATGAATTTCATTGTTTAAATAAGTTCCGTATGTAAATGGGTAACATGGAAACAGGATGTGTGCATGATGTCAGCAGTCCCTAGTGGCCCAATTGTATCCAACAATCAGGTATATAAAAACTGATCTTTTAATAGAGCTGATAAAGTTTCAGAAAATTTGATAGCATTAGCAGCCGTCAATGTGATAGCATCAGGTTCTAACTTGTAGTGTTAGGTCAACATGTACCATGGCCATTATAGGAGAAAGGTTCAGGGAAAGTTCAATTCTATTGTTTTACCACAGTTACAAAACATAAAATGAGAGAAATCCTGCATTTGTAACATATTGCTGCCTCTGGGCCTCGGAGGTTGTATGTACTTTTTTTTTTTCTTCCTTAAATTGAATGCAGTAATACAAACCTTGTGATTATCTTTAGTGTAAACAAAGGAATATCCTCTGATCACTTCTAAAGTAAAACACAGATGTTTTTGGTTGACTGTTGATGTCATTAAGCTAAATGTTTATCTTTTATGTATTTGATCCTGTAAGTTTATGGGGATCCAATTTGTTACTAAGTCAATAGAAAAAACGAACTTTATGCATGCAGTAATTGTTTTATGTTTGAACATAAGTTTCTGTTCTTTGAAAGGAAATACAGAATTCCTCAGGAATGACATCTTTTTCTAAATTATCATTCTGAGATTTAATAAGTCCTAATTGGTTAAGATAAGAAAATGATCGGTAACAAAGACAAATAGTGACATCTCATTTGTCTATATGGTGACATGTTCATAAATATTGCTGTAGCTCCTGCAAGTGAGCGTTCCCAGACAGTGTAGCACGTCTGATGCAGTAACAGAAGAAAACTACAATTTACAGTAAAGTGCAGTTCAATTATCATAATCACAAATAATAAATTACATTATGTACTGGCTATATGGCTGTCCAATTTCTCACATTCAGGGTGACATACACTTTTTCTCCATGTAGAAGATCTAACTATGTCCCTCAGTCCCTGCTATCATGCAGAAGCACCATTAATTAAAGGGATTATCTAGGATTAGAAAAACATGGCTGCTCTTTTCCAAAAACAGCGCCAATCCTGTCCACAGGTTGTGTGTGGTATTGCAGCTCAGCCCCATTCACTTCAATAGAGTAAAGTTGCAATATCACACACAACCCCTGGACGGGTGTGACATTTTTGGGAGAAAGCAGCAATTATTTTCCAATCCTAGACAATTCCTTTAAGAAATTAAGTATTTAATAAAATAACTATTAATTATGAAACATTTGCTCATAACCAGATATTGGACATCCATCTTGCATGTAAAGAGATACTCTAAAATCAGAATGATTGTTTTTTAGGGGAAAATTAGTCTAATTGTAGTAAAATTCCTTCTAAATTAACATAAACATTATTGTGCTACTAAGTTCTACTATTATGGTGGTAAAAAAAAGTATAGTTGTTTGCAGGTCTGATATTTTTTTAACCGATGGAATACATATCGAGCAGTTGGAATCCTTCTTAGGTTACCATGGACTCACTTGATTGTTGCGCCAGGCACTTGTTATTGGTCTATCGCACATGTAGCCATAACCACCAGTAGTGTGAATATGTTTTAGGGCTCAAAGGGGTTTTCCGGAACCAATTTACTTAGGCCTCATGCACACGACCGTAGTGTTTTTCTGATCCGCAAATTCCAGGACCGTGTTCCGTGAAATGTCCTCCGCAGTTCATCCGTATGTAATCCGCAGTTCATCCGTATGTAATCCGCAAAATGCGGATAAAAAAAAAAGCCTAGGTAAAACAGGATGACAACAGCACTCATTCCCGGTCGTCGCCTAGCAACACTTCCGCAAATCCGCAAACTGCGGTTGACACACGGAGGTGTACCCGCATTTTCCACGGGCCCATTGACTTCTATGGGCATGTCCGCATCGAATTTGCGGGGCCGTAATAAGACATGTCCTGAGTTTGTGCGGCACGGATTTGCGGACATGCGGGGACCCGTGAAAACACGGATAGTGTGTATGGGCCCATAGAAATGAATGGGTCTGCAATTCTCCCATGGATTTTCGGGGGAATTGCGGACGCAAAAACACGTTCGTGTTCATGGGGCCTTAGTTAACTGAACATCTGAAATGAATGCAGTTTGTAATATACTTGCATTAACATTGTTGTTTCTAACACCCTATTCCAAAGCCGGTCACGTAATGCGTCTCCAACAGTAAAATCTGAACTTCCGGCGCTGCCCCGTACATGAGCTATTACTTCCCTTTTCCGGCCGGCTGAATGGACGGGTACATCAATCCTGATGTGACTATACACTGAGGGAAGGGGTGGACTGAATCCTCTTTCTCAGCCGTCTCTGAACCTGCGTGGTTGATACACAAACAGTGTTCACCACTGTGCCGAATTTAGGCAATGAGCCTAACAGTAAACGGCGGACAAGAGGAAGTATCAGAAGTAAACAAAGCGCAAATCGAGCGTTGCCCACGGGCAGTAAGTAAATTGAATCAAAGAAAGAGTTGGGCAGTGTTCTTACACCATCGCTAACATGAATTTCAAATTTTTGTTTTTTAATTTTTGTATTGAAAAACCCCTTTAAGTACATGGCTCAATTACAGATCTGTCTTGTACAGACTCGTAATATGATGTCTATAGTCTGCTATGGACAAATACTGTAATTCTGTGTGCCTTGGACTTTATATGGAAGCATATAAAGGTTTTTTTCATGCACTCATATGCAATCCGTCAGAAAAAAATTGGTATAATCCATCATGTCGTATTACTAAGGTGTCCTCCTCTAGAAACAGTGTATATATTGTGGCAAGTGGAGTGCACACAGGTCTGTAATATGGACCTGGAGGAACTGCTTGTGCTCCTGTACAGAGTCCGTGCACATGACTTTGCCACGTGCATGAGCCTTAAATGTGTTCAGTAAATATGACGGAATAAGGTTCATATTTTACCTCCTGGAACTATTATAGTTAGATGCAGTGACAAGGCAAATTTTATTAATATACACATTAGCCAAATGAGTTGCTAGTGTTTTATAATGTTTTTGGTGCACTTTTGTATGTGCAATATTTCACATGCCACACATTCCAAAGTACTGACAAAACTGCTACAAGGGGACGCATCGCAGACAAAACCAAAATATGCCTTCAGATGATTGTGGCACTAATTTAGAATAAGTGTTTCTGTTGTACTCCCAGATGCCACTATTACATTTGCTTCTTATTACATGTGCCCTACGAATCATTATTAGTGTATGTTTAACATCTATGATTTGGACTGTAGATAATTAAAATGTGTTATTTTATGTATAGAAGTAACACAGTGCAGAATTCAGCTAATATTATGACACACTGCATGTCTAGTGTGCTCTCATGTAAGCACATGCTACAATATAAAGGAGTGTTAGTTTTTTTCCTTGGTTACTTTATCATTTACATACAATGTACTGTATGAAGCAATGGCAATAAAAATGTGTAATAACGTCTTCTCACTCTCGGGTAGGAATGGGTTAAACCATAACTTGACTAATCTTTAAATGACAAAAAAATAAAGAAATTGTAAGACCTTTTCACACGTTAGATATGTATTGTCATTTATCATCTAGATATCAGGCTAGCAGTGCGAAGTAATAAAACATATCATCGGAAAATGTGCTATAGGTCTGAATCACTCTTTCATTCCACCTCCCAGCTAACTGTAGTATTAAATCAAACAAGCAGAACATTTCCTAAGGCAGCCATTGCCTTTTAATTTCCTGAAGAACCTTAAAATATCATTCATTACAAGTACTACACATATTTGGTTTTTAAAAGTCTCATAAATCAATAGCAGGCTGACTGTAATAATTATTACAAGTTAGTGCATAATTTTCATGCTGAAGGCTGCATGCAGAACTTTAGCATATGCAAACGAGGCAATTCAAACTGTGTATAGATATTAATATGAAGAAGCAGGTAACGAGGTACAGGCTATGAATTATGCATCAAGAGCGGCTGATCTTCAATGAGGAAAATGAATTCAGCATGTAATCTAATTAGTGATGGAAGTCTATTACATCTAACTGCAAAAGCAACCGTCCTTGAAACAAATTTATTTACAGTCCATGTTACCACTTGAAACAACTTCCAAATGATGTTTTAGGCAGCCGGTTCATTTTTTTTTATTTTTAAAAACCATCTTTCTTTGCTTCTAGCTCCAGACCAGGAAGACCTCCAAAACGAACGCAGAGTGTGACCTCACCAGAGAATCCCCATATTATGCCCCACAGTGTGCCTGGCCTAATGTCCCCTGGGATGATCCCAACCACAGGTACTGTAACATTTATATATATAACACAATATGGAATTCATCACTGAAGATCACAAGAAGTTCATCTGATGTTCATATCCTCTGTTCCTTTTGTACCACAGAAATGAGGTCATTTGTTTGTTGCTTTATTTGATTTATTCTCTTGATGTTATTATTCTGTTAATGCTACTAATCTTTTCATAAGTAACTTATGATCTATCTATCTATCTATCTATCTATCTATCTATCTCTCTCTCTCTCTCTCTCTCTCTCTCTCTCTCTCTCTATCTATCTATCCATATGAATATCCTCAGGGATCCTCCATCAATATCAAATCGGTGAGGGTTCGACTCTCGGCACCCCCACTAACCAGCTTAGTTAAGGGACTGTGGCGCCCCGCTCAAGACTGCGTCCCCTTCATTCTTTACCAGGCATTGCCATATATTTTGTAGCAGCAGTGCCTGGTACTGCAGATTTCTAGCGATTGGGACTGAGCTGCAAAACCAGGCACAACAACTACTAAATGTACGGCGCTGTACCTGGTAAAGAATGAAGGATAGGCTAACAATATCTAAGTTCCGTAAAAAACCCTTTAAGCACCTGTTTATTCTCAGGAGCAAATGGAGGACAGGGCTTGTATTACAGTTTTAATGGATACGCTTTGCATCTTCTATAATCCCCTATTTTAGTAGAAAAATGTAGACAAATCCCACCCATTCAAGTTCACACTGGATGATATGCATCATGTTCTTCTTAAGTTTGGCTGCAAGATGTTTGAATATGGCACTATGCATTAACATATTGTAGTTCCATGTTTTGGGACCTTGAACATAGATTTTCAATTTTGCTACACTCTACTTTATTAATGCCACTAATTTCCACCCATAATTAACATCAGGAATCTGTAGATCTGTAGATCGTCTGGTGCCTTAGAATTTGTCCATTATGTAGGCCAGCAGGTAAGCCATGTATGGCTTTAAAATGTTTGTCTGTTGTTCAGAGGCATCACTTAAACACCTGAACCCCCACCTACCATGTGCCATGTATAATGCTGGTGTCTTCTTATATAGCAATGGCTTTGGGCCCCCTCAAGCACAAGGTCCTGGGTGCAACTACTACCTCTGCTCCCTCTATAGCTATGCCCATGCTGCTCTACAAAATAAAGAACATTGCGGTGCGCTTCTCACAACAGCCAGCTATTTCTACAGCCTTCCTCTTATCCCCCCATGGGTGTCCTCCCCTCACTTTCACAGCAGCACTGTGAGTGCCTATTCAACACATAAATACCCATAATGTACATATAAATACACACTATTGAGAATATTTATGTGTACATCTTCCCATTCAGCAACTGTCCTACAGCCAGGGCTGCCTATAGGCACAAGCCCACTATGTCTATAAGTAAATCCAGCCCTGGCAATGTGGGACCACCAGGGTCTCTGGTCATATAAGTACAATTAAAGCAGACTGTAGTAGGCAAAGCAGGAGAATCCTCCGGCCGGACATGCTTTGACACAATAATATGTCAACTAGGAGCTCTCACTATAGTCTATTTCTTATGAGTTCATTCACTTCCAACCTATTTTACCTTATTTATGATATGTCCTGTGTATGTAAAGCAAATAAAAGTGGACGCACATATGTTCTATATAGGTGGAGAGTAGGTTCTCAGAATCATTCCCTCTAGTGGGTCCAAGAAACTCTAGTCGATGCTATTCTTTGGGTAGCCACCATTCCCTTTTGTTTTTAAAAATATAAGTTAAATCCAAAGATATTTTTATGTACAACAAAAGCATTGAACATGTTAACAATGGTAGTCACACAATGCCAGATATAGAAATGCATAGTGGCATAATACAGCACAAAAAACAAGGATTATTTAGTAAAACTAATATTTATCTCTAAGCAATATCCAGGCATCTACAGGTACTGGATATCCCTAGCACCATTCACAATTCATTTAAAATGCTAAATATTGTATTATAAGATTTAATTTTACCCTTTTTATTTTGGTCTTACATGGGGGTAATTAAGTATCAAAAATGTCTTAGATACTTTATGAAGTGGTCAGAATTTATATACACAGGAATCTGCCCATTTAAGCTTTTTTAACACATTTATGACATTCATATAGGGCTAGGCGATTAATCAAATTAATTTGATTAATTTGCCCTCAAGGACTCTGCCGATTCTGTTTTTAACAGCATTATTGAATCAATTCTTTAGTGGCACCGTCGCGCCGTGCTGGAGGAGGAAGCTCCGCCCCGCTCTGCCTCGTCACCTGCCTGTTCTGCCTCGTCTGACAACCTGCTCCCCTGCTGATTTGTACTGAACAAAATTATACAGTACGGAACAGCAGTTTCGTGGGGAAGCCGGGATATATGTCTCTATATGTGGGCACTGTGTCACTATATGTGGGCACTGTAGCACTATCTACAAGGATCTTGCGGCACTATCTACATGGGCACTGTGGTGTTTTCAGTGGATTGGGACAAAAAAAACCCTGACAAAGGAAATCCATTTGTTGACACACTGATGCAAAATGCACATGAAAAACTGACAATTAATCAGTTTCTAATGGCCATTTTTTTTCACTGTCGTGTGAATATAGCCTGAGTGACTATGATGCCAGGAATCCCGTTTACATGCATTATGGTCGGACCGGGAAATCCGGCTGACATACGGACCGTTTTTCACGGTCCAATCACGGTTGTGTGAATCCAGCCTTAATGTCATTTATTTAAAACCCCATCTTGGGGCTCGTACTGCAGAGGGTCCTGCTCAGACTTCAGACACTAGAATGTGATCTTTCCGCAGAATGCCCGCTCGGCGCTATCTGCCTGGCCCTGCAATTTACACTGCTCTTGTCTGCAATGTCGTACACCGGCTGAGGTGGTGTCGGGCTGAGAGGGATGTTAGTGCATGCAGTGTGCAATTGATTATAGATTCTGTTAACCTGTTCCCTGCCGGGGAACACAGAAGTTCTAATCAATTGGATATACATTTTTCCAATTGTATTTCTGATAAAGTATTTGCCGAGGTTAAAAGTTGTGAAGTTACATACAATTATAGTAATATATGTTAAAAAACTATTTATATAAAGAAAATTATTTATTAAATTATCTTTTGGTATTACTGTTAAATAAACGGGAAAAAAATAAGATAATCGAGATTGAAATCGAAAATCGCCCCTAGTGTTGAATGAAACCTAGATTTTATTTTTTGGCAAGAACGCCTAGCCCTACATTCATAATATTCGGGCTTATTGGTTTTCAGCATAATGTTCCTACATTTAATTAAGTACCCAGAGAGCTTAGAATAGCTCCTACTCACATTACTTCTTTGTGGATTGTATTACAAAGCTATTGTTATTATTTTTTCCACTGATGAGAAAGACATTTGCAATTGTTTACTCCAGATGCAGAAAATAACTTCATTGCGGTCAAACTGCTTTGTCTGTAACAGAATTATATTGGAGCTAATGACAAGTCCATCTTTCACTGCATGACTTAGATAAGTGTACACATTCCTTTCAAGAATACGTTCTAAAAATATGTCATGCTTTATGTAAAGGCACATTTCAGAACTACGCACCAGCTTCCTTCCTGGTAACTAATCAAAAGAAAACATGGCTGTGTTACTGAAACATAACATTCTAATAAAGACTTCACATTATTCTTATTTCATGGACAAATAAAACGTAACACGGACATGCCACAATGCATTGTTCAATTTGTTCCCTATTATTATGACAGTAATGGTAACATTATGGTTTACAAGTCACTAGTATTTTTAATTGTCTTGTTCTGAAAATCATGAACCTGTTACGGGTTCGACTAATTTCACCCATGTCCTCCTCGTGTGGAGTGTTCATAGTTCATGTTTAGCTAAGGGTAGATGGCCACCCTTAAAGAGGCTCTGTCACCAGATTATAAGTGCCCTATCTCCTACATAATCTGATCGGCGCTGTAATGTAGAAAGTAAAAACACACCCAGTTGTCCATTGAGAAACTCATTAGCATAAATCTAAACTAGCTCATAACTTGCTCAAAAATGATCGTTTTTCAAAATAAAAACCACTGCTGTTATCTCCATTACAGCGCCGGTCATATCATGTAGGAGATAGTCAAGTTATTATCTGGTGACAGAGCCTCTTTAAAGAGGCTCTGTCACCAGATTTTGCAACCCCTATCTGCTATTGCAGCAGATCGGCGCTGCAATGTAGATTACAGTAACGTTTTTATTTTAAAAAAACGAGCATTTTTGGCCAAGTTATGACCATTTTTGTAGTTATGCAAATGAGGCTTGCAAAAGTCCAAGTGGGTGTGTTTAAAAGTAAAAGTCCAAGTGGGTGTGTATTATGTGCGTACATCGGGGCGTTTTTAATACTTTCACTAGCTGGGCGCTCTGATGAGAAGTAACATCCTCTTCTCTTCAGAACGCCCAGCTTGTGACAGTGCAGATCTGTGACGTCACTCACAGGTCCTGCATCGTGACGGCCACATCGGCACCAGAGGCTACAGTTGATTCTGCAGCAGCATCAGCGTTTTCAGGTAAGTCGATCTTACCTGCAAACGCTGATGCTGCTGCAGAATCAACTGTAGCCTCTGCTGCCGATGTGGCCGTCACGATGCAGGACCTGTGAGTGACGTCACAGATCTGCACTGTCACAAGCTGGGCGTTCTGAAGAGAAGAGGATGTTACTTCTCTTCACAGCGCCCAGCTAGTAAAAGTATTAAAAACGCCCCGATGTACGCACATAATACACGCCCACTTGGACTTTTACTTTTAAACACACCCACTTGGACTTTTGCAAGCCTCATTTGCATAATTACAAAAATGGTCATAACTTGGCCAAAAATGCTCGTTTTTTAAAAATAAAAACGTTACTGTAATCTACATTGCAGCGCCTATCTGCTGCAATAGCAGATAGGGGTTGCAAAATCTGGTGACAGAGCCTCTTTAAGTAGTTAGATTTGAGAGTTGCAATTCCAGAGATTTCCGTACAATACAATTTTATGACATGCTGATAGGGCATGTAGTAAAACATTGGTTAGTGGAGGTTTAATTGCTCGTTCTTTAGTTTCCATAACTCCTATTCATTTAAATTATGATCAACCATAGGTGGGCTTACTTCTCTCCAACAGCTTGGACTACACCCAGCCCATTCTCAGGAATGGTTAAGGTGACCATACCCATTAGATGAACGTCTACCAAACTGCAAATTTCGGTGAACCAGCAGACCATGTAATGTGTATAGGAGTATCCCGACTCTCCCCTTAATCCCTTAACGGCAGTTTTTGGGTGAAAGAAGGATCGGCATGTTAGATTTCTGGTATCTGGCAGCGGCTTATTCCCCTCTCCCCATTGAGTACACATACATGCACACTTGGCCAAGCCAAATGTGCATTTGTAATGAGTTGGGAGGAATAGCTGTTGGCCAAAAGCGCATTCAGCCAACAGTTATTTAAGGCGTATGACCTCCTTTAGTACAGTATCTGTACCGATCAGTGTTTATGTCCTAGCACCATGTCAAAAAACATTTTTTAATATGAAAACCCCTTTAACATTGCAGCTCTACTGTATTGTGAATTGTGATACAGTACTTGTAAAACATTTTAAATAGCAGAAGATTTATGTTAAAGTCCCTTTAGTGATGTTTTCAAGATGGAATTTCTGACACAATATATTATAATATAACACTTCTAGCTAAAGTGTTCTAATACCTAAGTGTTAAGGCACTGTGCCTAAGATGAATTGTAATTTGTGGCTATGAGGCACAGTGTCTTCAGTGACTTCTGTCAGAGCACAGTAGAGGACATACGGGAAGAGGACACAAATAAAGAAACTCTTCTAAGAGAAGGTCTTTAAATGTAACTGTTGATAACTTAGCATAAGAATATAATTTCCTCTTTGAATTTTAACTCCTGTGTTTATTATTCGATAAAGTCCTTAAAAATGCAGTATCCACTTTTGTTTTTTATTTTTTTTTTAAAAAAGCATACACATGTATTGGTATTTAATTACTTCTATTTTCTTTTTTAACATTTAATTATTTGTTATAGCCCATACATACATAGTCAAGTTTTGTTTACAGGCTAGATTTCTAAACCCCAGCACCTATGGCTTCTTGGTATGCATCCTTCACAAATGTCTTATAGCTACCATGGTTATAGCAACTGCCTTAGAACACCCTTCTTATCACATATGCAGTAAGTGGGTGTCAGCTCTCCGTTATGCCAGATGACTTTTTGCTCTACTTTACTATTTGGGGACCGCTACATCCCCTGATTTTCTTTGTGCCAGTCCACTCCTTTTCCAGCACAAGTATATGCCACACCACCCTTTTATTTGCACCTCTGTGTGCCAGACCTCTCAACTAGCATGCATTTGTCCTTATTTCCATAGAAACTAGTCAAAGGTTATATTTTATTTTACTCTGATTGGCTATTAGACCTCTCATTTTATGGGACAATTTTAATAGATGCCTGTTTCATGAAGACCACCCTTATTCGTATGCCTTAACAAAGAACAACTCTCGCAGACCTTGCCCATCCATTTTCCACAAGGTTGGCTGTTGATTCAAATGTCCGACATGTAACACTACATCTTCCTTTTAATAGATAGCGATAATTGCTGATCAAACTGGGTTTTTGAAGCCGGACCCATGGCGATTTACTGACCATTGGACTCACTTTAAATTGAAACGGGATTGTCATGCTGAGACTACCCCTTTAAAGTTCTCAACTCACCACAACATCCCATGTCTATATGCCCTATTAGGATATGTGGACTTCATAGAGGGGGTCCCCAGCTTGGAACACCCCTCTATGTGCCAGAACCGAGAGCCACTCTGTGAGAACGGCTCCTGTTCTGACAGACCTGGCGCATCCATGCATTACTTGGATGGCCATTCATTTGAATTGCCTGCACGTAATGCTACATTTCCTTTGCAGTGGCACCTTCCCCTTGGCTGTGGCTTCCCCCGGCAGTAGCAACTGATCATCGGGGACAAGAGAAGTCGGACCCACAGCGACCAGCTAATCACTGTGCCAGCTTTTTTTATAAAAAATGGTGGTTGTCTTCATGAGATAACTCTTTTAAGCTTGAATACACCATCCATATTAAAGATCATGCAGTTGAAAGTTTAGCATGGAATCCTCAAAAATAATATTACTCCTAAAAAATGTGGTTCTCAGCTTGGCCGGCATGTATTTCCCCTGCAGCAGCCGCTTGCCCAGGCTGTGGTTTCACCCGGCAACAACAGCTGATTTTCGGGGGCTAAAGAAGTCGAACCAACAGTGACTAGCTGATCACTGTGCCAGCTTCATTTTAAAAGCTGGTGGTTGTCAAGTTTGAACATGTCATGAATGTTAAAGCATATGTAGTTGAAAGAAAAACATGGAGTCCTTAAAAATAAAATTACTGTCAACAAATATGATTCTCAGCTTAAGCAGCAGGGTGACCCAATGTAAACTGTAAGTGTCATCCATTGATAGTGAAAATTAGCCTCATCCACATTTCACTAATGGTTGAATTTTCTATCATAGAACTGTATAATGGAGGCTGAAATGGTGAACAATATTTAAGCCCAGAGGCACATCTATAGGGGGTGAAGAGGTAGCAGTGGCACCTGGCCCTGGTACCTGAGGAAGCCCAAAAACCCCTTTGTTACATCAGAAGACACCAGTATTATAAATTGCTCATGGTTGGTGGGGGCCCTGTTGCAGATTTTACATTGGGCTCCAGAAACTTCAAGTTACGACTCCTTTTTAGCCTCTATTGCCTCAAATACAGCAAATACGGTCCTGCAGTCGGAAATTCACATGTTGTAGTAGGCCGACAAATATTGACTGATTTATTCATCTCCATCTATTGATTTCTGTAGGCACCCTGTTATGCATTGTTTTCCTTACAGCTGCTTTACATTAAAACAAGCACAGAAATTGTGTTTTCACCTGTGCTTACAAAGGATAAATGTAATTCTAAAAGTGGAAGCTAGTAAGTGGCAGAATGTATATACAGTACCTACCATTATCATTTTAAATAAATCTCAACATTATGATCACCCCAATGTCAATTGGAAATGTAGTTATTAAGCTCGTTGTTGAAACACAAGATTACAGAATAATTTTATACTGAAATAAAACGAATAAAACACTATCAGTGCCAAGGTACAATAAATACATTATGTTATAGAATGAAAATCTTTGATGCCTTATGATGACTGCCAATCAATAGAGCCTTGACCCTCCTTAACATTAAACAGGTGATTCGATTAACCATAACTCAGGCATAAAATGCCCTGCATGAAGCAGTGCACTGAATCAAGGAAATTCTAAAATGGCAACATTCACTTTGTGCTTTAGGCAGTGAAAGCTGCCAACACTTATACATCAAAACTTCACTCACTGTAAGATTGATTTTATTTTATTTTGTTTGTTTGTTTTAATTCCCTGCAGCAAGCCATGCTAGTCGTGTAAATGCATTCTGCATTATTTCATGTGTTTATTAGTTTTCTACCATTGTAATTGAATGTTCTACAACCTTGGTCAACATGGGTACAAAATATGAAATGACGATATAAAAGTAAAATAAAAAGATATACAAATTTCAGGTTTCGTTAGAAATATTAAGCAATGAAAGTCCATAAGATACAGAATTTACTAGAACAATAGAAAACTTGAAATTACATGTACAGATGTATCATATTCAATGTGATATTTAACATGATCTTTTGTGCACAGTGATAGCTTAATGAGGTAAGATAATAATATAACTATCTGCAGTCTTATCAAAATCACTGATAAAATGTCATGAAATTCTGATGAGTTGCTTGTATGGCTACTACATCAACACCTCTAATATCTATTTCTAATCAATTTCCAATAGGGTGTTGTAATTTAATAACAACCTTGAGACTGCTAGAGACATCAAAAGAGTATACTTGAAATCTTCAATGTTTACAACATATATGTTCAACCAAATATCCCAATTGACTTTAAAGAGGCTCTGTCACCAGATTAAAAATGCCCTATCTCCTACATAATTTTATCGGCGCAGGAATGTAGTCAACAGCAGTGCTTTTCATTTTGAGAAACAATCTTTTTTCAGCAAGTTATGACCTTTATTACATTTATGCTAATTAGTTTCTTAATGCCCAAGTGGGTGTTTTTTAACTTTTAACCAAGAAGGCGTATTACAAATAAGTGTATGACGCTGACCAATCAGCATCATACACTTCTCTCCATTACACCGAAGTTTGTTTCACTGAACAGCGTGATCTCGTGTGACGTCACTTCCGCCCACAGGTCCTTCGCCTCTAAGGAGTTCTATATGCTTACCTGCACTGTGTGATGCTGCCTCTGCTGCAGATCCGACGACTGTAACTTCTCATACGCCTGGAGACGATCTATGTTCAGTCTTCAGACGCAGGGATGAAGGACCTGTGGGCGGAAGTGACGTCTCAGCGTGGTCTCGCTAGATCACGCTGTTCAGTGAAACAAGCTTGGGTGTAATGGAGAGAAGTATATGATGCTGATTGGTCAGTGTAATACACTTCTTTGTAATACGCCCACTTGGTTAAAAGTTAAAAAACGCCCACTTGGGCATTAAGAAACAAATTTGCATAAATGTAATAAAGGTCATAACTTGCTGAAATAAAAAACACTGCTGTTAACTACATTCCAGCGCTGATAAAATTATGTAGGAGATAGGGCATTTTTAATCTGGTAACAGAGCCTCTTTAAGGGGTAGTTCACACTAGAAAAAATCAGACTCAAAATTTACTCAGGAATTTTTAGGCACAACTTGAACTGCCAGCGTTGTTTCAACGCTTTTTCCCCCCACTTTTTTATGTGTTTTTCGCACACAGCCCTTAAATCTCATACAAGGAGCAAAAAACGCAGCAAGCACGCTCAGAAACGAGCGAAGCAGGTTTTTTCTGCCACCCATTGATTTCAATTGGAAGTCAGAGGTGGAAACCGCTGGAAGAAAAAGCATGCTGCTTTTATTCTGCTAGTGGCCAAAAGTCGCCCGGGAAAAAACAAACGCCTTTACCTCCTTTTAAAATCAATGGGAGGCTATTTGGGCCATTTTTTGGCCCTGATTCCAACGCGGTTTCCGCGCTAAAGTCAGCGTTACAAAAACTCAGTGTACGCACATCCTAACACCCACATTTATGTTGCGAACACAAACCCTGTCTCCATCTAAAGAGTTCTAAAGAAGAAATTCTAAAGCATACCGAACAATGTTGTAAGATTTTGTGCCAACCAACTAGCGAGTGTATACACCATCCTAATTGACTTTACAGTATAAAACTGTTTAAAAATCTATACTATCATATCCCCAAAAAAATCTGAGGTGAAATGCCTTAAGAACTTAAGGTTCTCCTAACATTTAACATCAGGTACTGAATGGCCTGCAAACCAAATGGATCCATCAACAATGCAAGAGCTCTGGCCCTGTACTTGGAGAGATCTAATGGCAAAATAAGGATCCACTTTTTTTCGTTACCCCTATACCTCCAACACCATCAGACCAGCCAACCTTATAGCAAAGCTGTCAGATCCCAACAAATAGTAGAGCATCTGGATTTTTAGATCTCATTATGAACAGACCGCTTACCATCAAAAGTGGAGACACAAGTCTGTCCTTCTAATTAGCGCAGGCACTTCACAAGGCTCCTACCTCAGCGTGAGAATATTCTCACTATAAGCGCACGGCTGATCATCATTTATTGACAAATGCAAAGTCTTTAAGTTTGCTACCATTTCTGGTCTCATCCTGGACAATGCTTAAAGTGAAACTCTAGCTTTTGCCCAAAGTTCAGGTACTCTACCTACTATAAAAATTGTTCTTACCTGCTGGGGCCTGATCCCGAGACCTTCCCCTGATATATTCTTGAAGGGCTTAGCTGAAACCTGCTCTCTCTGTTCTTTTCTGATCAAGGGTTGGCATAGGCCACCCATCAATCTGGAAATCCCCTCTACATTATGTTAATAGGAATCCCATGTATACATCGAGATATCTTTTAAAGGTAAATGATATCAATCAGACTCAATTAATATCGAATTGAAGAAATTCGATAGCAATAGATCAAGTTTTCTATTTTGGATTTCCTGTACTGAACCCTTTAATGTTAACATGGCTGAGAAAGGTTTAATCCAAAATGATTTTGTTGGATGCTAATTTATTAAACCTCGGTCCAAAATGAAGAAATTTGTTTATTATCTAACTCCCTTATCTACCTTTTTTTTTAATTTTATGCTGCCATAAAATGTTTCCAAAAACCTCAGCATCGAAGCCTAATGCCTGCTTTGTGGTTATTTAAATTGAACATAATGCTTTACAGCAGGTTTAATATTTTTATAACTCAAAAGTTGTTAACAGCCAGCTGGTTTGTGTCTGCTTTTTATGGTTATTCTTGTCATATGCAGCCTCCACAATTTTTAATTATATTTTATAGTGTATGTTTTTCCTCCTCTGGATTCCCACAGCCACTCTTTGCTTCATAAGATATTTTCCACTGGGAAAATAACAAACATGGTTTAGGGACTCTATCATTTGATTTTTTTTTCTGTATAATTACTTCTACAGTGAGTGGGAGAATTTAGAAACTTGTTAAAAAAATAGATAAAATAAAGAATACGCTAAGTAAAACAAATGAGCTTTCAAGACAACTTGATTTGGTTTGGACATAGGAAATAATGCATGTACTAAGGGTTTGAAACATGCATTATTTAGGTGTCCAGACAAAAGCCATGATCATTTCTATAACGTTTTATGCATTATATATTTGTGTTACCAGTTGTACAATTCATAGTTTTAAACTAATTAGAGAAAAATAACATTTTGTCTTCATTGGCCACTTAGGCCTAGTTCACACAGAGTTTTTTGGTGCTGTTTTTGACGAAGAAACCGCGCCTATTGATTTCAATGGAGGAGTTTTTTTCCCGCGAGCAGAAAAAAACGCTTGCAGGAATAAAAAGCGGCATGCTCTTTCTTCAGGTGTTTCCATCTCTGACCTCTTATTGACATCAATGGGAGGCAGAGATAGCGGTTTTCACAGTGTTTTTTTGCCCGCGGCTGAAAAACGCCATGAAAAACGTCGCAAAAAACACGGCAAAGATATTGCAGGCAGGTCAAAATCTGATTTTTCAGCAAAAAGCTCTGTGTGAACTTACCCTTATTCCTTATTTTACTGGACAGTAATGTCATGTAATGTCATGTCACATACAGTCACATACAGTAGGATTTAGTGATCTTGGCTTGATCCAAAATTAAATAGTGCAATAGTTAAACTTTTATAGGGTTCTCATATCAGGAAAGCAATGATCTTCCCTCCCTCCCCAGAAACAGCACCACTGTTGTTCATAGGCCATATCTAGTATTACAGTTCAGTGCAGATCAGTGCAAGTGAATGAGACCAAGCTGCAATACGAAACATAAGCCCATGGACTAGAGAGTCACTGTTCCTAGAAAAAAAGCTGATTATTTTTTCTGATCCCAGACAACCCCTTTAATATTGTTTGTGAAAATAAATTTTGGTCTCCAAAAAGGAAATTCTGAGCACAGGAAGATTAGAAGAGCAACCATTGGCCTCTGCACATATATATCTGTGTGTTGTTTTTTTTATGAACATATACTAGGGCTGGGCAATTATGACCTAAATCAAAATCATGATTAATTGAACATGTAACCTCGATTACTATTATTGAATGATTATTTAGGCCACACCCCATTTGCATGTCACACCCCCAATCTGCATGCCACGCCATTAAATTAATATTTATTCCCTGAGCCTGCTGTATACTACTGTATATAATATACCCCGGACACTGCTCCTACACAGTATATTGCCCCATAGTGCTCACCACAGTATAATGCCCCATAGCTGCCCCCACACATTATAATGCCCCTATAACTGCCTAGATACACTATAAGGCCCCTATAGCTGTCCACACAAAGTATAATGCCCCCCATAGCTGCCTCCACACAGTATAATGCCCTTATAACTGTCCTCCACACCATATAATGCCCCCATAACTGCCCTCCCCAAAGTATAATGCCCACATAGCTGCCTCTACATAGTATAATGCCCTCTTAACTGACTTCCACGCAGTATAATACCCCCATAACTGCCCCATAGCTGCACCCCACACAGTATAAAGTCCACAATAGCTGCCCCACGCTGTATAATGCCCCCACAGCTGTCCCCAATAGTGCCTGATAAAATTATTAAAATACATACACACCTAACCCCATTCCAATGACGAGTGGAGGAGATCCCCATGCTTCTCTGGTCTGTACAGCTCGGCGCAGACAGGCGCGATGACGTCACTGCCTCGCGTCCAATGATACAGAGTGAATGGTAAAGCGGGGACTTGCTCTACCATTGGATTCAACTGTATCTGCGTCCTGAAGATGCAGATACAGTTTCAACCGGGAGAAAATAATGGATAAAACCGAAATTCGAAAGATGAAGTCGATTAATTTTGCTGAATTTGGATTTTGATTATATTTCGATTAATTGCCCAGCCCTAACATATACAGATCATTGCGTAGACAATACTAACAAGAAATGCTACATCTGTTTGACATTACCAGCAGAGGGAGTATTTCTTTATATGGATGATCATAAAGTTTACGGTATAAGGAAATCAGGTAAGTATTTTTAATGGAAAGTCATCTATATAAAAAAATGTATTCGGAACTAGCTGTACATTTTCCAAAACATTGTTCACTACCTCGGATAAGTAAACAACACTAGTCAACAGATGTGTTCCATAACAAATCATTATAGTCTCCACCCTTATACTTTTATATTTTCTGTTTTGATTTCTTTCGAAATAATGATACATTATTATACTTTGTATCTATTTTATTTCTTGATTTCAGGGCCATAACATGTTGCCTCCCAATGAGTTTAATTAATAGATATTACTCGTATACAAGTAGTACCGACCATTTAGAATTTGCCATTTTTTGTTCTAACCAGGACATTATAGGATCCCATAGAGAAGCTTCAGTGTCGAAAATAAGGTATAGCGGCTACCTACTTCCATTCATCTATGGTGTGAAAAAGTTAAAATCTACTTTGGGTTTCTCCTCTAAGAATACTACTCTTGTTTCTTGCTGTGACGAACAAGACCATGAATAAATAAGCTTATAATAAAACGATAAGATTTTTATTAGGCACATTGTATAGCAATGCATTTTGCCCTCACCATCACCAGAACTACCAAGCATGTGATTGAAGCTTTCCTATAAACATTGGTTTGCTCTGCTCTGCTAGTTACTATATATAGCTTTATATCTATGACAGATGACGTTTTTGAAATATTTAATGGAAATAGCAAATTGTTTTTCCATGTCTACACATGCATACCATTACATTAGTTGTCTTAGACAATAAGGCCCATATTGTTATTGATATATTTTAGAGCATACTAAAGATTTTGATAGATAGATAGATAGATAGATAGATAGATAGATAGATAGATAGATAGATAGATAGATAGATAGATAGTAGTCAAAAATTAGGCAGCACTCCAGTGGTTCAAGTGAAAAAAGATAGGTACTTTATTTCCCTGTGCGACGTTTCAGCTCTTTCCTCTAGAGCATTTCTCAAGCCTTGAACCACTGGAGTGCTGCCTAATTTTTGACTGCTATATATTTGGCACATTGGTCGGTTCCCTGGGGCTTGCACCCACTGTTGCCTGTGCTGCTGGACTTAGATAGATAGATAGATAGATAGATAGATAGATAGATAGATAGATAGATAGATAGATAGATAGATAGATAGATAGATAGATAGATAGATAGACATGAGATAGATAGATAGGTGGATAGATAGATAGATAGATAGATAGATAGATAGATAGATAGATAGATAGATAGATAGATAGATTGGATAAGATCAAATTGTTTCCACTCCCAGCCCTGTCATTTTAACATTTGGCTTGATTTCTGGATGAAGATAGCTTAGTATAAATAACAAATAATATTGTACAAATTGCAAACTGGTGATTAACTTGGAACTAATCTGAAGTATCTTTGGGGAGGGTCAAACATATGAAATACGAAGTCTCATGTTATGACTGTATTACATTTGACCTTTATGGTTTCCATTTTTTCTGTAGTGGCTATACTGCATTTTAATAATTAAAATCTGTGAAGATAACAATGCCCTAAATGTTCTTTAAAGGTGCAAACCGTTTGATAGACTCATTGGTATATTTATGTATTATTACCTTGATATTTCACATACTACCTGGTTAATTAATTTATTTTTAATTATTATTTAAAGCGAGTGGCTAATGAAAAACATTATTGTAAAAGTATGATCTCTGTGGGTCCCAGCAGTTAACACAACGAGGGTCCCGTGTACCCTGTTTAAATGGAGTGGCGGTCACATGTGCACATTGCCTATCCATTCATCATCTATGGGACTGAAGGAGATAGCCAAGACTTGTGGAATTGTAAAATCTTTCTGTAACACCAAGGATGCTCATATTTCCTTGAAGTCAATTGCCAGGACCCCTATATTTATAACATCAGATGGGGTTTCAGATGCCAGTCTCTGATTTGACCTATTTGACATGTCCGTGAAAATGCATGTACATCGGCACATGGAACAGTAATGATAGTGATCATTGGCTGAGTTTTCTCCTCTCTGCTCTGCACAGGAGCACAATGCTGAGTGGCACAAGTCATTGCACTATAGTTCTGGACTAGAATGCACACATTGTGATTTAATGTGAATATTTGGTCAGTTTGATCTTTCTTTTTGGTAGGGTAAATCAGCTGGGCCGGAGCTTTTTCTCTATATTATATGTATAATGAGCTATGCACAATTAAATATTATATAACTTTGCCAAACACAACATTCTATTTTAGTTTAGTATAATTTTTATACTTTTCTGCTAACTTCCTAGTCTATATTGAACTCCTCCATGTGTAAAGATCTTGCACGATAACATTTTAATATAACTGAGGGCAAGGTGCCTCATCGCAGACCCTCTCCAGAATATTAAAGGTGTCTCTTCTCTCTAGCAGTAGTTACAGAGTTAAAATAAGGTAGTTGGTAAAGGACTATTCATTTGTTCATGCATCTGATTCTATGGAGAGTGATGTCAGAGGCAAGCCCAGAGCCGGAGTCCCGGACAGAGCACTACTAGCGCTCTGTCTGGGACTCCGGCTTTGCTCCTGACATAGGATCTGCTCCAGAACTCTGGGAAAGCCCATGACATCACCACTGTCCATATATGGACAGTGATGTCAGGGGCAAGCCCAGAGCCGGAGTCCCGGGCAGAGTGCTACTAGCGCTCTGCCTGGGACTCCATCTCTGCTCCTGACAACACTGTCCATATATAGACAGTGATGTCAGGGGCTTCCCCAGCTGGAGTCCTGGAGCAGAGCCGCTTTTAGCGCTCTGCCTGGGACTCCTGCTCTGCTCCTGACATCACTGTCCATATATGGACAGTGTTGTCAGGGGCTTCCTCAGAGCAGGAGTCCTTGAGCAGAGCGCTAGTATACACTCTGCTCTGGGACGTCATGAAGGAGCGCCGCTGCACTCTTCCCTCTGCCTGCTCTCTCCTCTCCCGAGGGAGCTACCGTGCCCCGCGGGCCGCAAATGACAGCCTTAGGGGCCGCATGCACAGTGAAGCAGTTGTTTATCATTATTACACCATTAGTCCTAATCCCATAGCCCATGAATGTGTCATCTATGTGGCCCCAACACATTGTGGTGTGTGTGTGTGTGTGTGTGTGTGTGTGTGTGTGTGTGTGTGTGTGTGTGTGTGTGTGTGTGTGTGTGTGTGTGTGTGCGTGTGTGTGTGTGTGGTCACATGACTGACACCATGTCTAGTCATATTCAGTTAGCCTGTGGATACGTTGCACAGAACTAATCTGTTTGCTAAATCATTCTACTGTGACAGGGGCCTCTGGTGTGTGACTAGAATTTCTAATACATGTATATTCTAAAATTGTATGATGTCCTATTCTACAAATAAGTAAAAAATAAATAAAAACTGGACAACCCCTTTAATTTCTGGAAAATAAGACCATCCTTGGTGTTACAGAAAGATTTTACAATTCCATAATCTTTTTGGGATTGACGGAAATACCAATGAGAGGACTTGTAGGTTTCCATCATTTCCATTGATTTAAATGGAGAGATCACTGGGAATGCACAACCCAGCTTGGGACGCCTTTATTTTTTACATCCATGGAGGTCCAAGCGGATGAAGCACCTTCTAAAAATGTTTTTATAGATCAGTTTCGGAAGTTGCTGAACACTTTTTCATTGACGGCCTACAATGTAGATACGTGTCTTAGGGTAGGTTCACTCAGGGCAGATATGCTGCATAAAGGTACACAGTGTATGTGTTGTATGGTGCAGTTTTCCGTCTGAAATGTCCACCGCGGAACATCCCTCCTATGTCCTGACGTCCTGCAGCCCTGGGATGACGTTTCATCTCATGTGACCACTGCAGCCTGTGATTGGCTGCCACAGTCACATGGGATGAAACATCAACCAGGAGACTGGTATGGACGAAGAAGCACCAAATTCTGGGTAAGTATAGGAATTATTTGTTTTCCTGAATTGCAATTTTTGCGGCGGAATCTCGGCTTTTCCGCCTCAAAAATCGTAACATCTGCTATTTTTTGCTGAGTTTACCACCCCGTTGAATTCAATGGGGAAAACCCGCAACAAAGAAGCTGCGATAACGAAAATACAATTGACATTCTGCAAATTAAAAAAATGCACCGCACGTCAGTTTCTGAGCGTTTTTTCCGCTTATCATTAACGCAGCGCATGTATGCGATTTGTTCACTCTGCTGCTACTGTATTATTCTGCGGATTTTCCGCAGCTTAATCCATTGCTGAACATCCGCAGTATTTAAGCTACCTGTGAACTTACCCTTAGGGTTCATTGGCTGACATTATATTTTAGACTAAAAGCATCTACTTGCATCTAGAAGGCTTTGAGAATTCTTGTAAAATGTACATGACTTTAATGTCAGAGGCTCCTTGAAGCATTTACATTAAAATGTCTCTGAGCATTCTGTAAACCAAACACTTAGTGCCACAGTGTAGCTGCCTTCAATAAGTTTAGGAACATTGCTGTGATAAAACAGCATAACATCATTGTAAATCTTTTTAAGTCGGGGCTATTGCAAATATATTATTTTACTGTGTTTTTCTAGACAAAGCTTTTCATTCAGGGTGAATCAATTACATATCTCATTTATCTTTTTTTTCCCCTAAACTGCGGAGGTGGAGATAAAAGGAATGAGAACCTTAAAACTCACACATGGCTGTAATTTAAGATTTTTTTTTTTTACTTCATTGTCCGGAACAGTTGAAAGAAACCTTCAATGAAAGTTTATTAACTAGGCCAATGCCCTAGGCTATAAAGGATCATTTATTACTGGTTTTCTTGCCTTTTCCCCTTGTAGTTTTTTACTAAGGCCAGTGTAAAATAAGACTTCACAAAATTAAACCTTTGCCCTTCTGCATTATTAAGTCTGCTTTGATTAGATAAAGTAACAATTTATGATCCTTCACAAAGTTACACATTAAATGAATAATGTAATAGATGGAGTGTTCTCTGAGAATGCACTTATGTTGTATGTAGTAAAATATTTTAACTCCAGTGGTATATATATATATATATAGCAGATATAAAAAATGGCGACAGCACCCTGCAACACTAATGCCACCTAAACCACTAAATATAAATAGATATGCACTAAAGCTCAATCTACCTACAAATAGGGAGGTTCTTAGTGCACATTTTGATCAAAAAGTGTTAGCCCACCTGCCACGACAAGGCGACCTCTGTAAGGTGGGAACCTACGCTGCACATACACCCAGAACTGGGACTAAGCCTACATATATACCTGGGGATGGTAGGATCCAGCATTGAACTGATTAAAATCACCCAGGGCAGAGTGGGAGGAGTGCAAGAACAACAAGTGGAGGCAGTCACTAACCCCACATATATGGATACCATAAACACAACAAAAATTGAACAGCACATTCCAACTAAATGATACAAAATACGCAGGTGCAAGAACACCTATGACTGCAGATATATAGCAGATATAAAAAATGGCGACAGCACCTTGCAACACTAATGCCACCTAAACCACTAAATATAAATAGATATGCACTAAAGCTAAATCTACCTACAAATAGGGAGGTTCTTAGTGCACATTTTGATCAAAAAGTGTTAGCCCACCTGCCACGACAAGGCGACCTCTGTAAGGTGGGAACCTACGCTGCACATACACCCAGAACTGGGACTAAGCCTACATATATACCTGGTAACAATTTATGATCCTTCACAAAGTTACACATTAAATGAATAATGTAATAGATGGAGTGTTCTCTGAGAATGCACTTATGTTGTATGTAGTAAAATATTTTAACTCCAGTGGTATATATATATATATATATATATATATATAAAAATACATATGTATATATATATATATATATATATATATATATATATGTATAGATATACATATGTACATACATATGCATATGTATATATGTGGAATGGTTCCAAAATGTACTTCATATTTCGGAAACAATCACTCTAGCTACTGTATTTTTACAGTATTTCCTCCTGCATCTCCAGGGAAAGTTAGTACATCTGGGTAAAGTTTAACTATAAGAACTACCAACCCCTTCCTCACCTTATCAAAAACAGAACAGCTGGATCCCTGGGTAATAATGACATATAAAACTGAATGCAATGCTATGTGTGTGGCATCATTGCTGTGTATAGGCCTAAATACTGGAATAATGTGTCTTAGTTACAGGTATATTAAATTACGGAAATACTTTACTTAGCTATTGAACTGTGAACTGTGGATATTATAATTCTAATCACTTCTGGTAACTGTGTGGCATGAACATGTTCACTGTTCTACTGGGCATTCTCTAATTATATAGAGTAAGTATAAAGAATCATACTATAGAGGAGTGAAAAGTAATTAAATGGAGATGAACCTATGCTAATATATATCAAGGAGTAGCATAAACTGAAACTCCCTTATGTCTACTTATTATTGCTGTTCTTTACTTTCCAAGGGAATGTCCCTTTCCTTGTGAATACATGCAAAATGCAGGCAGCTGTATATGGCAACCTGTGTTCTGTCTATAGGGCGGTAGATAAAAACAAGCCATGTCTGCTGACAGAAGTCACAGCAAATTTCTATTTCAATGTGACCGAGATGAGCTTAAAAATATGTGTTTTTAACACTCACTTAATTAATAAAAGTTAGTTGGATTAATTGCAGGTCAATGGAAAAGCTATACATTGTGATATCATGGCAATTTGTACCAAATGCTTTTCTTCATCTGTATTAGGAAATAAGTATTTATCCATTTTAAAAATAGACAATGTCGAACTGGCCCACCAGACTACCAAAGCAATCTCTGGTGGAGACAGGCTCTAAAACATTAGTGGGCCCCAAACTTGTAGCATAGAATAACTCTATTTGAAATTTACTTTGGAGCCAATCACTTGCCACTAGAATTTATTTCAATTGGGAAAATGCACCAATAGCCTATTAAACCTTATTTATGATGTTCTCTGTGTGCAATGGTAACAACAAAGTTCACGAAAGTGAACATTCACATGTTCTGTATAGTTGGAGGGTGAGCCCTCAGAATCATCTAGTAGCCCAAGAATCCCTATGTCTGACACTGACATAAGTTTAAGTTTACCAAAATGAATATAAAGCAGACAAATGACTTTATTATGATAGTGATTGGCTAGGCTGTTCATCCAATAGTAATACTGTACTACAAAAACCATATTGGTTCTTTCTTAATATTTAAACATTTTCTACACAATCTATGTAGCCGCAGAGAGGTTAGAGTGCCCATGGTGACCTGAGTCCACCACCAAAAGCACCTGTTATGAGCACGTGAGCATCAAAACTTGACCATGAGGCAATGAAAGAAGGTGGTGTGGTCTGATGAATCATGTTTTCTTTTACATAATGTGGATGCCCGCTAATGGGGAAAGGATGGCACCAAGATCCATAATGGACAGAAAGAAAGTCAGCGGAGGAAGTGTGATGCTTTAGGCATTGTTCGTCTGTGAATACTTGGCTCCTGGTATTTATATGGATGTTGATTTGACACCACCTACCTAAAGAGTATTGCAAACAAAGTACACCCCTTCATGGCAACCTTTGTTTCCTAATAGCAGCGTACTATTTCAGCAAGATAATGCAACCTGCAAAACTGAACTGCAAAAATTGTTCAGGAATGATTTGAGGAACATGATAAAGAGTTCATAATATCATAGTTTGCAAGACTGAAAAAAGACATATGTCCATCAAGTTCAGACTATTATTCTGCAATTTTAACCCTTTTAGGACGCAGCCTGTTTTGGCCTTGTGGCACAGCTAATTTTTTCAAATCTGACATGTGTCACTTTATGTGGTAATAACTTGGGAATACTTTTACCTATCCAAGCGATTCTGAAATTGTTTTCTCGTGACAATATTTACTTTATGATAGTGTAAAAATTTGGTCGATAAATTCAATATTTATTCGTGGAAAAAAAACTAAATTTGGAGAAAATTTGCAAAAATTAGCATTTTTCTAAATTTGAATGTATCTGCTTGTAAAACAGATAGTAATACCACACAAAATAGTCACTAGTTACCATTTCCCATATGTCTACTTTATGTTTTGCATTGTTTATTGAACATCCTTTTATTTTTAAAGGACGTTACAAGGCTTAGAACTTTAGCAGCAATTTCTCACATTTTCAAGAAAATTTCAAAAGGCTATTTTTACAGGTACCAGTTTAGTTCTGATGTGGCTTTGAGGGCCTTATATATTAGAATACCCCAATAAATCACCCCATTTTAAAAACTGCACCCCTCAAAGTATTCAAAACAGTATTCAGAAAGTTTCTTAACCCTTTAGGCGTTTCACAGGAAATAAAGCAAAGTAGAGGTGAAATTTACAAATTTATTTATTTTTGCCGAAATTCATTTGTAATAATAAATATTCTGTAACACAGAAGGTTTTACCAGAGAAACACAACTCAATATTTATTGCCCAGGTTCTGCAGTTTTTAGGAATATCCCACATATAGCCCTAGTGTCCTTATGGACTGAAGCACCGGCCTCTGAAGCAAAAGAGCACCTACAGGATTTTGGGGCCTGCTTATTTTTAGATTATATTTTAGACACCATGTCGGGTTTGAAGAGGTCTTGTGGGGCCAAAACAGTGGAAACTCCCCAAAAGTGACACCATTTTGGAAACTAGACCCCTCAAGAAATTTATCTAGGGGTATAGTTAGCACTTTGACACCACAGGTATTTTGCTATATTTATTGGAGTTAGTCTGTGAAAATGAAAATCTACTTTTGAAAAAACATAGATATTTTTAATATTTACAAGGAATAAAGAACAAAATGCACCCCAACATTTGTACAGCATCTTCTCCCAATTACGAAAATACCCCATATCTGGTAATAAACTGATGTTTGGACACACAGCAGGGCTCAGAAGGGAAGGAGCACCATTTGGATTTTGGAGCACAGATTTTGCTGGATTGGTTTTCAGTGCCATGTCGCGTTTGCAACGCCCTGGAGGGAACAAAACAGTGGAAACACCCCAAAAGTGAACCCATTTGAAAAACTACACCCCTCAAGTAATTTTTCTAGGGGTATAGTGAGCATTTATACCACACAAGTTTTTTGTAGAATTTAGTGGAATTAGGCCGTGAATATGAATATCAACATTTTTGTCTAGTAAAATGTTTAATTTTTTCATTTTCACAAGGAATAAAGGAGAAATAGTCGCCCTAAATTTGTAACGCAATCTCTCCCGAGTATGACAATACTCCACATGTGGTAATAATTGTTTTTTTAATAGAAATGAATTAACCTTTGCAGGACTGATCCTTTTTTGCTTTTCCATTTTAGTTTTTCACTACCAAACGCCATAACTTTTTTATTTTTCCATCAATAGAGCGGTGTGAGGGCTTATTTTTTTGCGGGAATGAGTTGTAGTTTCTATTGACACCATTTAAAGTACCATATAATATACTGGGAAACTGAAAATAAAATTCTTTTCAGGGTGAAATTGGAAAAAACTGTGATTCATCCATTGCTTTTTGGGTTTCGTTTTAACCACATTCACCATGCGGTAAAAACGACAACTTAATTTTATTTTGCGGGTCAATACGATTACGGTGATATCAAATGTATATTTTTTTTATATTTTACTACTTTTACAAAGAAAAAACTATTTGTTAAAAAAAAAAATTGTTTTGTATCAACACATTCTGACAGCCATAACTTTTTTATTTTTTTATCGATTGAGCGGTGTGAGGGCTTATTTTTGGCGGGATGAGCTGTAGTTTTTATTGGTACCATTTTTTGGTACATACAACTTTTTGATCACTTTTCATTACATTTTATTTAGAGCTTTGGTGACCAAAAAAAAGTGATTTTGGCGTTTTAAAGTCTTTATTTCTTACGGCGTTCATAATGCGTTAAAAATGACAATTTTACTTTATTCTGCGGGTCGGTACGATTACGGCAATACCATATGTATATATTTTTTTAAATGTTTTGCAGCATTTGCACAATAAAATCACTTCTTTATAAAATAATTTATTTTTTGTCATATTCTGAGAGCCATAACTTTTTTATTTTTCAGTCAAAAAGCGGAGTGAGGGCTTGTTTTTTGCGGGACGGGTTGTAGTTTTTATTGGTACTATTTTGGGGTACATGCGACTTTTTGATCACTTTTTATTCTATATTTTGGGAGTCTTGGTGACCAAATAATAGTGATTCTGGCATTGTTTTTAGTTTGTTTTATTTGCGGCGTTCACCGTGCGGGAAAAATAACTTTATAGTTTTATAGATTGGGTCGTTATGAACGTGGTGATACCAAATATCTGTACTGTTTTTTAACGTTTTCATTTTTTTCCTATAATAATAGACTTATTATAGGAAAAAAAATAAATCTTTTATTTTTACACTCTTGTAAAACATTTTTATTAACGTTCCTTTTTTTTACCTGCAGCTCTGATCGCTTCTGGAATAAATTACACTACCTAGGTAGTGTAACGTATTCCAACTGTCAGTGTGACGTCACAGGCTGGTCCTCATAGGCTTCCATACATGGCAGACCCGGAGGCCGTTATCTGGCCTCCGGATGCAATCACAAGCATCAGAAACCCCCACAATTGCATGGCGGCTGCTGATGTGCTACAAACCCCCTAAATGCGGCAAACGCAATAGAGAGCCGCATTTAACGGGTTAATTGCCGAAATCAGCGGCGATAAGCCGCTGATCGGAATAGTGGAGTGTCAGCTGTTGGGGACAGCTGACGTCCCGGTTCCTGATGCACACTGTCACCGACAGTGTGCATAGCGAACGGCAGTGACGTCCTGTCACTCTAACAGGAAGTCTATCAGGAGGCTGATCCTGATAGGCTTCCGTACATGGCAGACACGGAGGCCATTACTTGGCCTCCGGTTGCCATGCTAGCCATCAGCAAACCTCACGATTACCTTGCTGATTTTGTAAGTTTGCCCACTGTCACAGACATGAACAGTCTAGAATTTTTAGGATAGGTTAATTTTACCAGTGAGAGATAGATTATATTTTAAAAAAAACAGAAAATCACATAGTCAAAATTATATATATTTATTTGCATTGTGCACAGAGAAATAAGTATTTGATCCCCTACCAACCATTATGAGTTCAGCCTCCTCCAGACCAGTTACACGCTCCAAATCAACTTGGTGAGTGCATTAAAGACAGCTGTCTTAAATGGTCACCTGTATAAAAGACTCCTGTCCACAGACTTAATTAATCAGTCTGACTCTAATCTCTACAACATGGGCAAGACCAAAGAGCTTTCTAAGGATGTCAGGGACAAGATCATAGACCTGCACAAGGCTGGAATGGGCTACAAAACCATAAGTAAGACGCTGGGTGAGAAGGAGACAACTGTTGGTGCAATAGTAAGAAAATGGAAGAGATACAAAATGACTGTCAATCGACATCGATCTGGGGCTCCATGCAAAATCTCACCTCATGGGGTATCCTTGATTCTGAGGAAGATGAGAGCTCAGCCAAAAACTACACGGGGGGAACTTGTTAATGATTTCAAGGCAGCTGGGCCCACAGTCACCAAGAAAACCATTGGTAGCACATTACGCCGTAATGGATTAAAATCCTGCAGTGCCCGCAAGGTCCCCCTGCTCAAGATGGCACATGTACAGGCCCGTCTGAAGTTCGCAAATGAACATCTGGATGATTCTGAGAGTGATTGGGAGAAGGTGCTGTGGTCAGATGAGACTAAAATTGAGCTCTTTGGCATTAACTCAACTCGCCGTGTTTGGAGGAAGAGAAATGCTGCCTATGACCCAAAGAACACCGTCCCCACTGTCAAGCATGGAGGTGGAAACATTATGTTTTGGGGGTGTTTCTCTGCTAAGGGCACAGGACTACTTCACTGCATCAATGGGAGAATGGATGGAGCCATGTACCGTCAAATCCTGAGTGACAACCTCCTTCCCTCCACCAGGACATTAAAAATGGCTCGTGGCTGGGTCTTCCAGCACGACAATGACCCAAAACATACAGCCAAGGCAACAAAGGAGTGGCTCAAAAAGAAGCACATTAAGGTCATGGAGTGGCCTAGCCGGTCTCCAGACCTTAATACCATTGAAAACTTATGGAGGGAGCTGAAGATCCGAGTTGCCAAGCGACAGCCTCGAAATCTTAATGATTTATAGATGATCTGCAAAGAGGAGTGGGCCAAAATTCCATCTAACATGTGTGCAAACCTCATCATCAACTACAAAAAACATTTGACTGCTGTGCTTGCCAACAAGGGTTTTGCCACCAAGTATTAAGTCTTGTTTGCCAAAGGGATCAAATATTTATTTCTCTGTACACAATGCAAATAAATATATATAATTTTGACAATGTGATTTTTTTTTTTTTTTTAAATATAATCTATCTCTCACTGTTAAAATTAACCTAGCCTAACAATTCTAGACTGTTCATGTCTTTGACAGTGGGCAACCTTACAAAATCAGCAAGGGATCAAATACTTATTTCCTTCACTGTAAATCCCTGGATTACCGACCCATCTAAAGTAATCTAGTAAACATAATTTATAAACATAAGTCTTACATTAAAGAATCCCCATCTATGTTTACGTAAAAACCTTCTTTCCTCTAGATGTAGAGGATGCCTTCTTGTTGTAGTTACAGTCTTGGGTGTACACAGTTCATGAGCGAAATCTCAGCATTGACTCTTGATTTATTTATACAAACTTATTAGGTCACCCACAGCCGTCTTTTTCTAAACTAAATTACCCTAATTTTGATCATCTCTTTGGGTACTGTAGTCCACCCATTTCATGTATTACTTTAGCTGCCCGCTTTTGAACCCTGCTCAAGCTCTACTATGTCTTTCTTTTGCACTGGCGCCCAAAACTGTATACAATATTCCATGTGCGGTCTTACTAGAGATTTATAAAGTGGTAGAACTGTGTTCTCGTCATTTGTATCTATGCCTCTTTCATGCATCCCATGACCTTAATTGCATTGGCAGCAGCTGCCTGACACTGGTTACTACAATAAAATGTGCTGTCAACTAAAATTCCTAAGTTCTTTTCCATGTCAGTTTTACCCAGTATTTTCCCATTAGTATGTAATGGTGAAATGTATTTTCCCTTCCAAAGTGCATAACTGTTCATTTATCAGTGTTAAACCTCATTTGCCACTTCTTGGCCCGAGCCTCCAACTTCTCAAGCTACATTTGTAGTTGAATACTGTCCTTCTTTGTGGTAATTACTTTACACGGTTTAGTATCATCTGCAGGAATGGAAATTTTACTATGCAATCCCTCTACATGGTCATTCATAAATATATGAAACAGCCTAGAGCACAATACTGACCCCACTAGTAACGGGGACCTAATCTGAGTATGTACCATTAATAACTACCTTCTCTTTTCTATTACTAAGCCAGTTACTTACCCACTAACCCACGTTTTCTCATAGTCCCAGCTGGTTGATACATTTTATGTATCAACCTTTTATGTGGCACAGTATCAAAGGCTTTTGAAAAATCAAGATATATGACATCCAATGTCTCACCCTGGTCCAGTCTAGAGCTTACCTTCTCATAGAAGCTGATCAGACTAGTTTGACAGGATCTATCCCTTTTAAACCCATGCTGATATGAAGTTATACCTTATTCTCATTGAGAATACTCCAAGATGGAATCTCTTAGAAAACCGTTAAACATTTTACCCACATTACAGGCTAAACTTACAGGCCTGTCGTTTCCGGGCTAACTTTTTGACCCCTTTTTTAATATATTGCCATGACATTTGCTATGTGCCAGTCATGTGGAACAGACTCTGTCGTTGTAGAAGTCTTCAAATTCAGAATTATTGTTTTTTTCTATCACTGTACTTAAAGAGACTCTGTCACCACATTATAAGTGCCCTATTTCCTACATAAGGAGATGGGAGCTGTAATGTAGGTGACAGTGATGCTTTTTATTTTAAAAAACGATCTATTTTCACCACTTTATTTTAGCTTTATGCTAATGAGTTTCTCAATGGACAACTGGGCGTGTTTTACCATTGACCAAGTGGGCATTGTACAGAGGAGTGTATGACGCTGACCAATCAGTGACCAATCAGCGTCATACACTTCTCTCCATTCATTTAGTCAGCGCATAGGGATCCTTTTAGATCAGTATGTGCTGTCTTATACTAACACATTAACGATACTGAAGTGTTTAGACAGTGAATAGACATTCCACGGGATGTCTATTCAAAATCCCGACACTTCGTTAATGTTTCTGTGGTAGATACAGCAGAGCAAGCGTAATCTCACTGTAACCTGTCATTTACAGCGTGATCTCGCGAGATTACGCTTGCTCTGCTGTAACTACCACAGAAACGTTAACGAAGTATCGGGATTGTGAATAGACATCCCGTGGAATGTCTATTCACTGTCTAAACACTTCAGTATCGTTAATTTGTTAGTATAAGACAGCACATACTGATCTAAAAGGATCCCTATGCGCTGACTAAATGAATGGAGAGAAGTGTATGACGCTGATTGGTCAGCGTCATACACTCCTCTGTACAACGCCCACTTGGTCTAAAGTAAAACATAAAGCTAAAATTGCTAATAAAGTGGTGAAAATAGATCGTTTTTTTAAATAAAATGCACTGCTGTCACCTACATTATAGCGCCAATCTCCTTATGTAGGAGATAGGGCACTTATAATGTGGTGACAGAGCCTCTTTAATTCCCTTAGAACTCAAGGGTGTATGTCATCTGGACCTGTTGATTTGTTTATTTTAATCTTTTTATGGCGGTTCTGCACTCCTTCCTTGGTTAAACAGGTGACATTTAATGGTTAATTTACTTTATTCTACTGCATGTCACCTGACATTTCATTTTGATCTTGTAAAACAGTGGTGAATTTTTTTTTAAAAGTTTGCTTTTCCATTACTTTTAAAGGGCTAACACTTTTGAAGAAACATTTAGATTTAGTTTTACTCTGTTTGGAAATTAGTCCCTTTGTCTCCAGCTTTGCTGTCTTTATCTGGCTTTTAAATAATTAATTTTTTCCTCTTTAGATTTTTAAAGCTTCTTCACTGTTTTCCTGTAAACAGTTTAAATGCTTTTTTTATTTTTTTATTTTATCATTTATTGCCCCCTTTACATTTTTATTTATCCACATTGCTTTGCTCCTGTTTCTCACCCTTTCATTAACTTAAGATATGTACTGCTCACAATTAAAATGTAAGATACTTTTAAAAATAGCCCATTTAGTATTTGTACACTTTTTTTTTTTGTATATTGTCCCAGTCAATGAGGTTGAGGGCATCAAAGGGGCTGATCAAACTTTGCCTTCCTGAAACTCAGTGTTTATGTGGCTTTTCGAAAAAAGGTCCTATTGAAATACAAGTGGAAGTTCATTATATTTTGGTCACTATTTCCTAGGTGCCCCCAACCTGCACTTTTATTTCTCTGTCAGGTCCATTGGTTAATATTAAGCCCGAAAAGACCCTCCCGCTTGTTCGGTCCTGCATCAGTTGGGAAAGATAAATATCTTCAGTTATTAACAGAAACCTGTTTCTCGTATAAGACCCGCAGGCTTCAGTTTTCCAATTTATATTAAGGTGTTGACTTGGCCTCCAAATTCTCCAGATCTCGATTCGATCGAGAATCTGTAGAAGGCCCACCTTGCAACTTACAGGACATAAGATCTGCTGCTAACCTCTTGGTGCCAGATACCACAGGACACCTTCACAGATCTTGTGGAGTCCACACCTCAATGGGTCAGAGCTGTTTTGGCAACACGAAGGGGATCGACACATTATTAGGCAGGTGGTTTAATGTTATAGCTGAATGGTGTATGTTAGCAGCATATATAAATGCAGGCACATTACATGTAAAAGTGAATTATGTTCTAATTGTACTTTGCAACAGTAGGTATTTTACATAAATTTTTACTCTGATAATGCATTAAAAATATCCGAATGATGGTATAACCAAATTTAAAGAGCCAAAACTACAATATGCTAAATGCATTGATAATATCATTACATCTTAAGGGTAGGAAAACAATTCATGTGAAATGTTTTTAACTATTTTGTTTCCGAGCTACCTCATGTAGGCGGCAGTTTTAAAGTCATGCCACTTCCGCAGAGATACTTAAGTCTACTTCTTACAGAAATATTGACATTATTCATTGGTAGTCGCTAATTAAAATGTCAGATTTGTATCCGCCTTGATGGTCTGTCTGCTTTCTGTACTTATTCTTTATGTAACTGACCAGCTCTGTATTTTACACAACTATTTCAGATTTACAGACTACGAGTTGAGTGTGTCATATGTCCCTAAGATGGAGTTTTTATAATTTCTATTGCAGTTTTGATTTTTTTATATATTAGTGTTATTTGTGGGTTTTAAATAAAACTACCGTTAAAGCTATTGCATTTCAATGCACGAATGCATCCCCATTCCAAAGGGTTAACACATTTTTATCTTCTACTTCTATATGTACTTGTTATCAAACTAGCATTATAGTTGTAGGATTCCAACTTTAGGTACAGAAAAAACTACGAGCAAGGGGAAAGTTAGACTTACATATTCAATTCAATTCAATTCAATTGGCAATTATATAATACATTAACGCGTTGAGCCCCAAGGTGAAAGCTGTTCTTTCCAGTTGCTGCCCGCTTCTATTAATATGGTTTGGGCCGCAACAAGAGACGCCACCCTCTATGATTGCTATTTGTCCTGAGTTGACAACCATTGTAGGGTAATATCATGAATTTGATTTATACTTTTAAAATGTGTAAATGTGTATTTCACAGTAATATCCATTTTTTATTTAATTATTTTTGTTCCTTGTTTTAGATGATGTCTATTAAGGAATTTATAGCATCATCGCTATATGAACATTCAAAGTGTTCAAATGTTGCGGAATTAAAACGAATATATTTGAGAATTACACATATAGCATATCCCTAATATATATATTTTTTTTACTATACCCACTTCTAGAAAGTAATAGTGTTCCTTTAGTGTTGTTACAAGACATTGAAATCCCCCGATCATTAAAATCTTCCCTGTCCACTGATGATGATTGCTGACAGGGAAGATGTAGGGGATTGGAATGAGTGAATGGCCGTTTATGTAACTACCTAATATAAAAGTTTAGGTTCACCAAAAGGGAATTTACAGTTTAATGTTTCCTTTAATTTAAAATACTATAAAATAGATCTCGTAGAGGTGAGATTAAGGTAAATCCAGCCTGAAGTCCATGTTGGTGCTCATTTTGACTCATAGAATTATCTCCTTAGGGATTAAAACAATTGAGCATTTATGCTTGAAACTAACAAGGCTGTTGCAATAACGCCATGATGTATTGTGTATATCAATATGGCTCTGGTAACACTTAGAATACAAACAAGGTTTTTTAACGACGTGCCACTACATCTCAGCTGTGGAATCAGTTACTGCCATCTGCCTATCAGATGGTTTGTAACCCAGACTGCGTATTATTGCCACATGTCATATGTCTGACTTTCCTTCTTTTAAACCCAGATTGCTAAATATATTCTACAAATTTTGTTAAGTATATTGTTTTAGAAATGTAAAATCACCTTGAAATTCTCTGAAGATGGCTACCCTGTATGCATCTATGGTATGTTACGACCAAAAAAGTCATCACACTCATCAGAATATCTTCTAACATATATATTAAAGGGAGTGTCTGCTTTAGTCAACCCTTTTCCTTATGCATTATTAGGGTAGGTTGAGGTAGTAGCTGGAATCAGGACCCCTCCATATTAGCTGGAGTTGACTCTATATGTTTTGGTGTAAACTTCATCAAAATAATGCTGCAAATCGTAATGTCCTCCAAATTTGTTAAAAAAAATGCACTATTCTTGGAAAATTTAGAGTGGTAAAAAATGTACTTCTAGTCAAATTTATTAAGAGGAATAGCTGGAATATACGCTCAAAGCATGCATAGATTTAATTTTCTGCCTGCCAGAGTTTTCCAAATGCGACAAATTTACCTTTTAATAAATATGGCGTAAATCACTTCAGCTACCTCCTTTACTTACAGATGTAGCCATCTTTATCTTGACTTTTAACGCATTAAATATACAGTGGCAAGAAACATTAACTTGACTTTTTCAATGGCCTTTGTTGTATAAAATCACGATGCGGCAAGTTATCAGAGTCAAGATAAACTTGGCTAGATCTCTATCGTACTCCAGTTTTAGTAAATGTGGGCCAATGTGTCCAGATTGAGTAGAGCTAAAACCGACAAATAACAACATTAAATACCACTATTTAGCCCATTAATACCAATTGTGTTTTAGACCTTAACCACTAATCAATATTTTTAGTTTTTTCATTGTCACATCTCAAGAGCCAAAACTTTTTTTATTTTTCTGTAGCTTGTTTCTTGCTGGACGAATTGTCTTTTTCAATGGCACCATTTTGGGGTCAAATGTAATTTTTTGATTAGCTTTTATTCATTTTGGGGGGTAAATGAACAAAAAAAGCAATGGCACCATTGTTTTTTTGTGTTAACGTTATTCTATGGGTTGGTGAAATTCCGGCAATACCAAATATGCACATGTTTTTATTACGTCTTTTGCACAATAAGGCTGAGTTCACACAGGGTGGATACGCTGCATAAAGTAACACAGCATATCCGCCCCCGTGGCTGCAGGGATGAAAAACCACACCAAACTGTGGTGCAGTTTTTCGCCTGGAATGTCTGCTGCGGAAAACTGCTACACTTAGCCGGCCGGCCTCCTGGGATGATGTTTCATCCCATGTGACTGCTGCAGCCAATCACATGCTGTAGCGGCGGTCACATGGGATAAAACATGATCCCAGGAGGCCAGCCCTCTGACATCATCCAGGTCGTATAAGTATAAGATTTTTGTTTTTTTCTGAGTTGCGTTATTTGTGGCCGAATTGCTGTTAATCCGCCGGAAAAAATGCAACAACTGGTATTTGTTGCGGGTTTTACCTCCCATTGAATTCAATGGGGAAAATCTGCAACAAATAAGCAACGTTTACGCAAATACAATTGACATGCTGCGGAATAAAATTCTGCACAACATGTCAATTTCTGAGCGTTTCTTTTGCTCAGTATATACGCAGCGTGTAGATGAGATTTGTTTTATCTCATCCACTTTGCTGCTACTGTATTATGCTGAAGATTTTCTGCAACAAATTCCGTTGTCAATAATTTGCTGTATTTACGCAACGTGTGAACTGGCCCTAAAAATATGTTTTATAGAAAAAATAAAATTGTGTGTCACTGCATTCTCAGATCGAAACATTGTTTTTTTTATCACTCAACGTGGCCTTTTGCAGGACAGTTTAAGTTTTTGCTATGAGTCGTTACGATTGCAACAATATCAAACATGTATTTTCTTTATAATGAACTATTTAAAAAAAAAGTTATCAAAATTTTTTGTGTGTGTTTTTATTTTAGAAAGCTTTATTCAAATTAATTGTACTTTTTTTGTCCCACTAGGGGTCTTGCAGCAGCAATAGTTTTTATCGCTTTTATAATGTTTTGAATACATCGTTTTTTAAAGCATTATTGACAGTATTACACTCTGACATGGTATAATAGACAGATGCTTATGCGGTCCTGCAGGCTTTTGTTAGACCCCTGAATACCATAGTAAAGCATCGGACCCCACAATAGCTTCACCAGGCACTGATGATCTGACTGAGGGTGTCCCCTTCTTCTGTCAAACACCTTAGATGCTGTGGTCACTATTGGCCGTCGCATCTAAGTACTTAAACAATGAGAGACCAACTGTATCTCATGGTTGGCTATTAATTAGTGTATGTATTACATGGTCAGCTAGGGGTTTATGAAGCTGAACTCAGTGAGATCGCCTCTAATTTATGAAGTTATTGTCTTAATGACTCAACCCCTTTAAATTGTTACTGTGCCTGAATCATGTCCCTCACTTTAGGTCATTTTTTAAGGTCCTTTGATAAAGTATCTGTTAGATCCAGAGTCTGTGGAGTTAGAGTGAGTAGTGTGTACCTCAGAGGAGTACCTAGGTTCTCCAGCACCTGGGGCAAAAATTCAGTTGCCCCCCCAAACCTCTTTCCCGTCATCTCCTTCCCCCTCGACATGTTTGTTTTCTCTACCAATCAATGAGGTGTCATTTTATTTTCCACATTTTTTCCAATGAAACTCGAGCATAAAGCCATTTGTACATTTTACAAGCAATATAGCTCTATATACAACACCAGAACAAAGGTCATTACATATATACAACACCAGAATCAAGCTCATTACATATATACAGCACCAGAACAAAGCTCATTACATATATACAGCACCAGAACAAAGATCAGTACATATATACAGTGCCAGAACCAAGCTCAGTACATATATACAGTGCCAGAACAAAGCTCAGTGCATATATACAGCACCAGAACAAATCTTAATACATATATACAGCACCAGAACAAAGCTCAGTGCATAAATACAACACCAGCACAAATACAGTTCAATTTAGTGCAACCCCTGCCATATAGGTTTGCACTAAATTGTATACAGCTCCCAGCATGACCCAAATAATGGTAAGGATATGCTGGGAGACGATGTTTCACCCAAAAAATTATACCACCATCATCTCGCTGCAGATCATACAGTGACTACAGTGCTGATTAGATGCAGAATAAACATTTACATTAAGTTACTTACAGGTGACAATCTCAGATTCTAGTTGTTCTTTTTCTCTTTTCTTCTCCATCTGGTCCAGACCTCTATGATGACTTCTCCCAGCCACAGACCCTTTTCTGCAGTTTGCAACTCATGTCTTCAGCTTCTCACTTTTCAAATATTTCTGCACCTATAAACAAAGATAACATTCTCATGGTGCCAGACACTGTTCTCCTAAATATAATAGCACCTTACACTGTACCTCTAATTTTAATAGCACCATACACTGGCCCTGATTATAATAGCACCATACACTTTCTCCCTGATTATAATAGCGCCATACACTGCACCTCTAATTATAATAGCACCATGCCCCCATAGAGCCCCCTGTAGATAGTGCCCTACATAGATCTCCCTGTAGATAGTGACACCCATAAAGCCCCTGTAGATAGTGCCCATATACAGCCCCCTGTAGATAGTGCCCCACATATAGCCCTCCATGTATATAGTGCTCCACATATAACCCACCCCTGTATGTAGTGTCCAACATATAGCCCAACCCTGTAGATAGTGCCCTATATATATCTCCCCCTATAAATAGTGCTCCACATATAGCCCACCCCTGTATATAGTGCCTCACATATAGCTCCCCCTATAGTGCTCCATATATAGCCCACCCCTGTATATAGCCCCCTGTAGATATAGCCCACCCCTGTAAATAGTGCCCTGCACATATCTCCCCCTATAAATAGTGCTCCACATATAGCCCCCCTGTATATAGTACCTCACATATAGCTCCCGCTATAGTGCTCCACATATAGACCACCCCTGAACATAGCCCCCCTGACGTCATCTCGCCGATTGCGTTTATGAAAGGCGCTGATTGGCAGGGCACTATGACTTCCCCTGTCAATCAGTGCCTTTCAACGACGCAAGCGGCGCGATGACTTGCGTTGTTCAACCCCAGCAGACCTGCTCAGAAGAGAGCAGGTCTGCATTGCCTCCGGATGGCGCGGGGACTGAATTAAGGTACCTGGCAATTCAACGCCTATAGTGCATGAGGTGGCAGCGGCTGGTTTCAGTGGCTTTGGGTGGGGAAAGCAAATTCCCTGTTATCTAATTAATATCTGTTAGTTATTTAAACTCTAATGAATTTTTATATTAGGGACTTATAGGTAACTCCAAAGAAACACAAATATATGCATTAAAACTCTGACAAAAATGGTTGCTCACTAGATTCTACCATGATTTACAGTTTAGTCACACAAGAGGCATGTAAAAATATTAATTGGAGCTTAACATTTATTATCAACCACATAAAAGAGAATGGCAAAAGGTGGCGTTCCACTGTATTTTTATTGGGATTATTGAATCAGTCATTTATTGTGGGTTTAAAAATTGAACACAAAAATTTATAGAGCGCCATCTGGTATAACTGTTCACTAACCTGATCACCTGTAAAATTGAAAAGGTATTCTGATGCCGCAGATTTAAAATTTTCACTGTAGTGCTGAATTTGTCTTTGGCACAACTGACCCCAAAACTGAGATAACATACAGTAGGAGGGGTTTTGTCAACCATAGTGGAATCTCCTGGCTAGCAAAGTTTACTTGCTATTCCTACCTATTATTGGTTATGTTCATGCGTTTAATATGTAAACACTGCTGAATTATCTCTCCTCATATATTTTTTCATTCTACACAGGTCTAACAGCAGCAGCTGCAGCTGCTGCCAATGCGGCAATAGCCGAAGCAATGAAAGTTAAGAAAATAAAGTTAGAAGCAATGAGCAACTACCACAGCAGCAATACACAGCACGGTGCGGACTCAGACAATGGCGATCTTAATTCAAGTGTTGGTAAGTATCAGTAAACTTTTTAAAATCACAAATAGATTAATATTTTAAAATCACAGACTAAGATACTTAAAGGAAATACTGGTAAGAAAGAACAGAGAAAATAATTAGAAGATTATAAAATGATTACTGTTAATCTCCAGTGCATTTTAGAATATTACACAGTAGTACTTAGGTAACATTTGAATACATTTTATGTAGGGTAAATATTCTTAATGTTTTAAGTTACAATTACTATAGAGGCTTTCTTATTTAGTGGCAATTTTTTTTTTCCGTTCTATTACTTTTTAATAAATAAAGTCATTAATATTTACTTTGACTATAAATATTATATCTGCTTCCTTTCATTATCTGATTAAACATCTGTTTACACTGATATAATCTGCTTTCCATCAGAGGTTCTGGTATTTTTGATGGTCTTCTGCAATATTCTTTCTGTAAAAAAAAAAATTCTGAACCCCAACAGAAACTTGACGGATCCCACTATAAGTCAATTGAATCTGCTAGGATTCATTGTGATCCATTTAAAAATAGATCTGTTATAGTTATAATGGCCATGGTGCTCGTGTGAACAGAGCCTAAATCTCGTTTTAAAGGAGTTTTAAATTGAGGAGAAATTGATCGATGGGGGTCCGAATCGCGGCACCCCCACTGGTCAGCTGTTTTGAAGGGGCTTCCACGCTCATGCCAACTCTGTTTCCACTATATTCCTTACCTGCTCTGTACTGTCAAACACCAGCACACTTGTAGCGAATGAGAGAAGACTGCAATACTGTGAACCGCTGCTACAAGTGTAACGGTGATACACATTACGGAGCAGTGACCGGAAGGGACCAGGGCCCCTTCAAAACAACTGATCAGCGGTGGTGCCGAGAGTCGGACCTTTACCGATTAGATATTAATGGCCTATCCTGAGGTTAGGCCATCAAATTCTTCTCACTTAGAAAACCTTTTAATTATTTTGAACCTTAAAATATTCTATTATTTAGAAAATCTAAACCTCAAGTGGGATGAGGGCAAAGAGTAGCTCTTTTTTTTTTTTTTAATGAAAGGGTTAGGGAAAATCCTGAGAGCAATTTCAAAAATAAAACCTGCACCATTTTTGCATTTAGGCTATGTTCACACGGAGTATTTTGGGGGAGGAATATCTGCCTCAAAATTCCGTTTGGAACTTTGAGGCAGATATTCCTCTCCCTTCACGCCGATTTTCGCGGCGATTATTGCGCCGTTTTTCGCCCGCGGCCATTGAGCGCCGCGGGCATAAAACAGCACGAAATACGCTTTCTCCTGCCTCCCATTGAAGTCAATGGGAGGTCAGAGGCGGAAGCGCCCGAAGATAGGGCATGTCGCTTCTTTTTCCCGCGAGGCAGTTTTACTGCTCGCGGGAAAAAGACGCCGACGCCTCCCATTGAAATCAATGGGAGGCGTTCTCGGGCCGTTTTTGCCGAGTTTTGCGACGCGGTTTCCGCGTCAAAAAACTCGGCAAAATACCCCGTGTGAACATAGCCTAATAGAGAAAAAAAAACGACATTGATAGCAGACTTACAGCATATTGTGGATTGCCACACTATAGGTTACTGTGCTATCCTTTTTACATAATTGTTTAATAAATGTTATGTAAAAATAAACAAAACAAAAATATAAATAAAAGAGGCCATTCTCTAGAACCCCCAATAACACAATATGTGAATGGTAATTAATAAATTCTCGTTCACTAAACCACCCTGAATAAGCCCCTGTGAACGTGGCCTGAACCACTTATTTTTAAACTGATTTCATAAAGCGGGTGAGGTGCCAATATGAGACACCTCACTGCCTCTTCAATAGACCTTTATTTTGCAGAAGTGGCAAGGTTCATTCTATGCAGATATTTACATGCTTGTTTAATGAGTCAGTAATCCAGGAGAAATAGTGATTTTAATAGAGCATATTATTAATCCAAATAAGTATTGCAAACAGTTGTGAACTTGTTACTGCCGAATTGCAAAGGTCAAAATGTAAAGGGAGTCGCAGGCAGCCAGAGATGCAAATAGGTAATTATTTTATCTCCTACGTTCCAATTTAAAATGATAACCTTGAGTTCAGATGCTTCTACAGGAATTACCATTCTGGAGAAAGGAAGAAAATAAAACATGGGATTTAGAAAAATAAAGCATTAAATGGCCTGAGTGGAAAATAAAATATGTCCGTGACGCCTTATCCCCCTCACCCAGAATCAATTGGATTCTTTTAGTTTAATATTTACTTGCTAAGATGAGATGTTAGTCTGCTTGGTGATAAACAGTCTGCTGCTGGCATCTGAAGGTGACCTGTCAGTTCATATGGACAAATCTCCTGCTTACTGAAATGTACAAAATAAATCATTAAAGCAGGCAGGTGCTCATTCCTAGATTTAAATCACCATAGATTTATGATTTGAATTAATGCTTCATTTGGTCATTGAAATAGATGCTGACAAAATGATATGCAGTAGCTGAATCTTCCATACTGTAGCCGTCCTAATATTGATTGCTGAGATGTCTGCAATCTCTTCTTTATATCAAGTAGTTTCTTGTGACAGGTTGCTTGATATGGCCCATATTATTGATAAGACAATGCTGTTCATGGCATACACACAATTTTCCTGAACATTAATATAAATTGCTTTATTTGTGTAGAAGGAGAGGAGGAGGTGAAGAAGAAAGTGAATGTAATATTTTAATAATAGGGGCAAATAGACACTTGGTTTAGTGAACACATAAATGTTCTTGAAGGTATAATTGTGGCAAAGTCATTTTTTTCTCCCATGAAAGGATAGGGAAGGTGATACTATAAAGGACAACTGAAAAGTAAAGGCTGAAAGTATTTTGTTCACAACGGAATCTTTGTCATAATAGTAAAAAGACATGGACACATTTTACATATTTTTTTTTTTAGCAGATCTGAATGTGTCATTTAGCTTTGGGGGCTACATTAATAGGGCAGTTTGCATGTTGTAATGTACTTGCAGTTCTATGGAAATGACAAACTCAACACTGCTACATCTGGAAGCTGTGATTCGGTAAGCTGTGTCACAACTTTCCGTTTATTTCACCAGTTGTGCTCTTTCCATATTTGCTTCACTAAAAGTACAAATTGTAATTTTATTGTTTTTGGAGCATATGTAGGTTCCTGTAAATGAGCACATTCAGGACAAAAGAGGAACAAAAGAATTTGGGGGCAAAGTGGAGTTTAATGCTTTAAATTCCCATGACATGAACGATGTAATAACATAAGCTATTCTTTGTCCACACAGTGGTCTTCACAAGACTTGCCAAATTTCTATGTTTCATATTTGGTTCTGAGGAATCCCAGGGTGTTGTCAAAGGCACTGAACTGAGGAACTTGACATAGTACTATATGTTACAATTGTTACTCACTAGTGGGAAAGACACTTGAGGAGGACTATGTTGGGAATGCATTCTAGTATTGAGTCAAGCCAAACTGACTGTAGACATTGGAAAAAGAGGGTCAGGATCTTACAGAGTCATAATAAATGACTTCCCATGTATGTTTATTACAACACTCGCAGGTACCTGTTTGCCAGTCCAACATGCCACCAGGTAAATTTTACAATCCAGTACTTGGTTCGTATCATTCCATTGTGCAGCTTCACTTTCCTCTGTGCAGTTCCTTTGCTTGATGGTGCCTGCCCTCCCAAAGAACTATTACTTCCTGAGCAAGTCTGGTTGTGGTCTATATGCAACAATTAGACCACCATGGCCCATTTACTATCGCACAGTATATCAACCTCATGACTGCAAGAAATGTAGGACAGATACACTATATGGACAAAAGTTTTGGGTCACACCTCTTAACCCCTTAATGACCAGCCTATTTTAGACCTTAACGACCAAGCTATTTTTTACGTTTTTACATCGTCGCATTCCAAGAGCTATAACTTTTTTATTTTTGTGTCCACATAGCTGTATAAGGTCTTGTTTTTTTGCGGGACAAGTTGTATTTTTTAATAGCCCCATTTTGAGGTACATATTATTTATTGATTAACTTTTATGAACTTTTTTTGGGGGGGGAATAGAAAAAAATCTGAAATTTCGCCACTCTTTTTTGCGTCCTAAATCTACGCCGTTTGCCGGGTTAAGTAATGTAATAGCTTTATAGTCGGGGTCGTTACGGACGCGGCGATACCAAATATGTGTAACTTTTTAACTTTATTTTGGTTTTTTAATAATAAAGCAGTTTGTAAGGGGAAAAAGTGGGTTTTTCATTTTTTTTTCCACATCATTTTTTTATTAACATTATTAAACTTTTTTTTAAACTTTTTTACTAGTCCCACTAGGGGACTTTAATATGCGATTCTCCGATCGCTATTATAATACACTGCAATACTTTTGTATTGCAGTGTATTGCTGCCTGTCCGTTTAAAACGGACAGGCATCTGCTAGGTCATGCCTGCGGCATGATCAAGCAGGCATTCGCTACAGGCAGACATGGGGGCCTTTATTAGGCCCCCGGCTGCCATCGGAGACACAGACACTCGGCGATCTTATTGCTGGGTGTCAGTGGGATGAGAGAGAGCTCCCTCTCTCTCTCCAAAAACAACTCAGATGCGGTGCACGCTATTGAGCACCGCATCTGAAGGGTTAAACGGATGAGATCGATACTAATATCGATCTCACCCGATCGAGCAGGGACGCCCCAGCCCTCAGCTACATCTGGCAGCTCAGAGCAGGAAGATTTGACAGCTCCCTGCTCTGTTTACTTTATTCTGATGCAGTGCCGTAAAAAGGCTTATGCATCAGAATAAAGCCCGTTAGTGGTCGCCGTCAAAAGGCGTATTGGCGGTCACTAACGGGTTAACCATTGAAATCATGTGTTCTATTCAGTCCCATTGCCACAAATGTAGAAAATCAAGCACCTATTCATGCAGTCTGCCTTTACAAACATTTGTGAAAGAATGGGTCTGTTCTAAAGAACTCACTGAATTCGAGCATGGTAATGCAATAGGATACCACCATTGCAACAAGTCAAGTCGTGTAATTTCTTCCCCCCTAGAAATTCCCTGATCAACTGTAAGCAGTATTTTTGCAAAATGTAAGCAGTTAGGAACCACAGCAACTCAGTCCCAAAGTGGCAGACCATGTAAAGTTACAGAGCGGGGTCGCTGAGTGCTGAGGCACATAGTGCATACAAGTCATCAACACTCTGTTGACTCAATAACTGCAGAGTTCGAAACTTCCTCTGGCATTAACATCCTCACAAAAACTGTGTGGCGGCCATTTCATGGCATGGGTTTCCATGGTCAAACAACTGCATGCAAGCTTTAGATAACTAACCACAAGCGTCGGATGGAGTGGTGTAAAGCACGCCGCCACTGGGCTCTGGAGCAGTGGAGACCTGTTCTGTGGAGTGATTAATCACGCTTCTCTATCTGGCAGTCAGATGGGCGAGTCTGGACCTGGCGAATGCCAGGAGAACGTTACCTGCCTGACTGCATTGTGCCAACTGTAAAGTTTGGTGGAAGAGGGATAAATCTATGGGGTTGTTTTTTAGAGATTAGCCTAAGCCCCTTAGTCGGAGTGAAGGGAAATCTTAATGCTTTAGCATACCAAGACATTTTGGTCAATTATTTGTTTCTAACTTTGTGGGAACAGTTTGGGGAAGGCCCTTTTCTGTTCCAGCATGACTGTGCCCTAGTGCACAAAGCAAGGTCCATAAAGACATGGTTGGGTGAGTTTGACGTGGAAGAACCTGACTGGGCTGCACAGAGCCCTGACCTCAACCCCATCAAACACCTTTGGGATAAACTACAACAGAGAATGTGAGTCAGGCCCTCTTGTCCAACATCAGTGTCTGACCTCACAAATGCTATTCTAGATGAATGGGCAAAAATTCCCACAGACACACTCCAAGGTCTTTTAAAAAAAAGCCTTACCAGAATAGTGGAAACTGTTTTAGCTGCAAAGCGGGTACCAACTCCATATTAATGCCTATGGATTTAAAATAGGATATCATGAAAGCTCCCATAGTGTAATGTGTAGTTGTACAAATACGTTTGTCCATATAGTGTATTTAATTTACAAGACGTGCCCATGTTTTTGTAGGAGCAGGCTCTTCATGACTATTGCTTCATTTATGTCTTACATAGACTATGCTTTTTATTTTAGTATATTACACATTGGAGCATAAAGTTTAATTGGTAAATTCTACTTTTGAGGTCAATACGAGAACAGTGACACACTGATAATCAAAATGTCAAAACTGAGATACCCTTATGACCCTGACCAATGTTACATAAACTTTCTTGGAAAAGTTTTTAGGGCCATTAGACTGATAGTGGGTTCTAATAGCCATTTTACACGGGCCAATGATCTGGCGTTCCCAATCATTGCCCTATGTAAACAGGGCAGCGATCAGCCGATGAACGAGAAAATGCTCGTCTATTCGCTGATGACATATTTTTTGCGGCCAGAAAAAGGGTCGCTTGTTGGCAGCCCATATTTCTGTGGAGTGCATCGCTAACACAGGCAGATCCCTGCTCCGAATTAAGTGCTGATAAATAATATTGACATGTCGATTGGTGCTTGTTTGCTCCGTTTACATGGAGCAATGATCGTGGCTATATGGGGAGAGTTGCATATTGGGGACAGTTTACATAATGTGTGTAGCACATTGCCTGTTTACATAGGAAGATTTTCTGCTGACAAACGATAATTTTTATGGCAGCAAATCAGCCGATGAACCAGCTTGTCAGCTCGTTTGTCTGCTGATCTCTGCCATGTTTACATGGGCCGATGATCGGGAACGAGCACTCATAGTAGCGCTAGTTCACCTAATCATTAGCTCTTGTAAAAGGTCCTTAAGCAGGCGATATGCTGTAGATGAAAAATGCGAGATGAAAAATGTATGGGGACGAAGGATCATATTCACTTATTACTTCATGTAAATGGAGCAAATGGGCGCTGATCGACATGCTTTATTATGGAATAGTGCTTGTTTAACAGGCACAATATCTGCCCATATAAAAAGGCATTGAAGGGGTTGTCCCAGAATCAAAATGATCACCTATCCACATGGATAACGAGGTTCCTGAACCCCTAGACCCTCCTCACTGCACCTCCTGCAGTAAGGAGGAGCTTGAATGGAGATGCAATCTAGAATGCGCCCGCCGCTTCATTTCATGTCTATAGTACTGATGGAAACAACCATGTTTCCATAATTTCCATAGACTTTGAACTCAGCGGCAGTGTGCATGCTCGGCTGCCGCTCTATTCAATGTCCTCCTCACTTTGGTCGAGCAGTGTCTAGGAACTGAGGGTTTGGGACCCCTGTTCTCAAGATCAGTGGGGATCCCATCGATCAGAAAATTATCTCCTATGGATAGGTAATCATTTTTATTTCTGGGAATAACCCTTTAAGGGTGTGTTCACATCAGCGTTGTTTTTCTGTTCATGGGTTCCATTTCAGCTTTCCGTTGGAGGAACCCATGAACGGAAAGCCAAATGGAAACTATGTCGACTAAAAAATGGAAACCTTATGGAACGCAAACAAACGCAAACCATTTGCAATGGAAGTATTACCATTGAAAGCAATGGTAATGCAAATGAAAGCTATGGTTTCCGTTTGCCTTTCCGTTCATGTGTTCCTCCGATGGAAAGTTGCAACGGACCCCCTGAACGGAAAAGCAATGCTGTTGTGAATAGGCCCTTTGTAAACTAAAAGCATCCAACCTTGTAAATCTCATTCTATAACCTTAAGAAAAAAAATCTGGATTAGACAAATTATTCTAATCCATATACAAAAAAGCAGATACAGCAAAAAGCTATGGATAGTTTAAACATTTTCAATGGAGAATCTTTTCCACATACCACTATCGGACACATAGAACTCGTAAACAGACATCAACAATAGTAAATTGCTTACTTAGAAGGAAATGAGTTCAGACTTATTCAGCATATGATCTCAAAACAGATGCCCCAAAAAAATCTCATTGTTTAACCTACATACGTACAAAAATGTTATTATTTCTTAAGGAAATGAATCAATCATGAAGACATTGAAGCTGTGCGTCTTAAAACATAGGAAACACAAGCATTCATAATTCTCTGGCATAATAGAGTCATAAACAATCACAGAATAAAGTAAAAGGAAAGAAGTGCATGCTTAAGTCTTATGATCCTGATGGGAATGCCTAACACATTTCCCTGCTAACATTTCCAGTTGAACTAAAGATGGTTATATGTAAATGTTTGATGATTATTGACTTCTTGTTGTAACTATGTACATGACTGAAATCCGCATTGACAATCTTTCCATAGTTTAAAAGTCAACTCCAGTGACTTCATACGCAAATTCCTGTCCAGGTTTATATTCTTGTTCATAGGGAGTAGTATCATAGCGTTCAGTGCTGGACTAGAGGATGTATTAAGTTCACAGCCAGTAAAGTGCTCAGAGCAGTTGTCTCTTCCCTTGGCAGCTAATGTGAAAAGTATAATTCAACAGGGGGGGGGGCACTGACCACAAGAGATGGCCCTTTCCTAAATAGTGTAAAGGCCTTGTAACATCTAGAGGTTACTAATTCTATTCATGTAAAATCAGTTGTCATAAGGGTTACCCTATAAGATAGCTGAAATTATATGTTTGTACATAAGATAAGACTTAAACCTGTTCGTATTTTTAACAGGAATGTATGCATTTTCTTAACAGCAAAACTTCTAAAGCTGGTAATGCACATGAGATATTGGTTGATGGACCCACTGATTTCTTTCTCTGACCTATGCTGTTGGTGCAAACAGGGATAAGGCAGAATGAATTTTAACCTGTCTGACCTTATTTTTTTTCACCAGATGTGTCAGGCAGCAACTTATCTCCCACCCTCCATAGTTCAACTGACAGCTATCTAATGTAAAGATGTGAAGCTCTCTGTGCAGTTACAGTAGTCATGGATAATCTAATTTGTTGACCCAACTTTTGTGATTACCAACAGACTGAATATATTAACCAGAAACTAACATAGTTGTACCTTAAAAGCTAAATAACTGGTACTGCATGGATTATATAATCCATTTAGATGAAGAATAAAAGTTAGCACGCAGTTATTCGAATGAGTTTAAAAACATGATGTACTGTAGCCATTACTAGAAATATGAAACTTGCTGTGTGTTTTGATACTTGATGGTAAAAGTTGTTCTATATAATAAGGGGGAAAGTCAAAAGTTACCTGGAGCTTATTTGAGAACATCCTTTAAAGAGGCTCTGTCACCACATTATAAGTGCCCTATCTCCTACATAAGGAGATCGGCGCTGTAATGTAGGTGACAGTAATGCTTTTTATTTAGAAAAACTATCTATTTTAAACCACTTTATGAGCGATTTTTAGCTTTATGCTAATGAGTTTCTTAATGCCCAAGTGGACGTGTTTTTAAGTCAGACCAAGTGGGCGTTGTACAGAGGAGTGTATGACGCTGACCAATCAGTGTCATACACTTCTCTCCATTGATTTACACTGCACTAGCGATATAGCTATATCGCTATGTGCAGCTACATACACACACTATAACGTTACTGCAGTGTCATGACAATGAATATACATTACCTCCAGCCAGGACGTGAAGTGTATTCAGAATTCTGACACTTCTGAGTCTTTTCTGTGAGATTCCAGCAAGGCAAGCGCAATCTCGCGAGATTACGATGTAACCTGTCATTTCAAACGAGATTACGCTTGCCTTGCTGGAATATTCAGAAGTGGCAGGATTCTGAATAAACATCATGTCCTGACTGGTAGTGATGTATATTCATTATCAGGACACTGCAGTAATGTTAGCGTTTGTGTATGTAGCTGCAAATAATGATATAACTATATCGCTAGTGCAGTGTAAATTAATGGAGAGAAGTGTATGATGCTGATTAGTCAGCGTCATACACTCCTCTGTACAACGCCCACTTGGTCTAACGTAAAAACACGCCCACTTGGGCATTAAGAAACTCATTAGCATAAAGCTAAAAATCGCTCATAAAGTGGTTTAAAATAGATTGTTTTTTTTAAATAAAAAGCATTACTGTCACCTACATTATAGCACCGATCTTCTTATATAGGAAATAAGGCACTTATAATGTGGTGACAGAGCCTCTTTAAATGCAGTAATTCTATCAAGCTGCTTATGAAGAAAAGGCTTGTGGCTTGAAGAGGTGCAGTCAGCACTTCTGACATATCTATTTTAGTAAATACTTTCATTCCCCATGAAATAACCTTTCTGGAACATATTTTCTTACAACTCTGCGTTTTGCCATTCCTCTGTTATTCCTCCAAGAAAGTTATGAATAAATTAACAACTGGGTGTTACCATTCCACTTGTCAGAGGGGCGTGTCTCAACATAGTCTCATTCTGTCAGCACCGATTGGACATTGTCAGTCTGTGGAAGGACACGCCCCCAACTGGTAACACCCATTTGTCAATTTATTCATAATTTTTTAGGAAGAATAACAGAGTAATGACACAACACAGAGCTCTAAAAAAATATTCTCCAGAATTGTTATTAATTATTTACTGAAACCGACATGTCATGAGAGGTGACGGTCCTCTTTAAGTAAGAGCCTTTAACAATAGTCTTATTTTGGTAATAACAGGAATATGCCGTTTGGACACTCCAAGGGTAAACCATTGGTGTGACATGACCTGACAAGGGTGGTAGATATCGACATACAACATTTTTAAATGGCTTGCTGCTTTGTGTCTAGTATTCTTTCCGTTTATTCTCTGTCTAGAAAGTTTGCAACTTCACCATTTTACAGAAAGTCTCCAAGACCTTGAGAAATCAAATAAAAAGAAAGTGAAATTTCAGGCCACTGAGCACAGCACTGCAGTTGCACATCTGATTCTCAGCCTTGGCAATGTTAATGAACCTAAAATCCTCCCAATAATTAGATGAGGGAATTGCTTATATTTTCAAACAGATGATGCTGCTATAATGAAACGATTGACAGGGAATTTAGGAGTGTCTACACTAGTAATTTGGTTTATGTTGAAACAAAAATATATTTAATATAACTTAAGACTGAGATCAATAGAGGTGAGATCGTGTCAAAGTTAACTAAAGGGGTTAATGTGGAAGGGTAGGCATTACTTGAAGAAGATAACACTACCTTGTATGTTAGTTACGTGATGTACTTATTTTGTCGTATTAAGATTTTTTTCGTTTTATGTATTTTTTGTACACTTGTTCTGCTTGGGTCCCTTAAAAAGGACTAAGACTCCAGAGATGGAGTCGGATTGAGTGCACAGCTGTAACTGCTGATGAGCTAATTGCTCCTTATCTCTCAGACCCATTCATCTTCATTTTTTACCAATTACAGAGAATTATCTGTGTTCTCAGTTGGATATGAGAGTTAATCCTTTTTGGTTAAGCTGGCAGTGCTGTGAGCAGATTCTAAATAGTCGGGTGAAGAAGCCATCAGAAGCTTGCTCCGCAACAGTCTATAGTTCAATGACAATATTTCCAATTCATAACATGTTTTGTATTACTAAAGCCTTCGAATTGAATGAAATCCCTATATAATGAGACAAAGAGAAATAAGACTCTTTAATGCAGATATGCAAATCAATGTATTATCTTAATGAATATCATTGATAATATTTTACATGGAAAATAGGTGATCTGCTAAGTAATGATTACTGACCAGGGGAAAATGAAAGAAGAATTCAGTGGATAAAATCAGATTTTTCTTTTATGCATCTTTAATAACCCAAATGGCTACTTATAATTTGCACCTTCAGACAGTTCTTAACTCCAGTGGGGACCACAATCTATTTCAAATACTCCCACAAATTCTAGGGTTAATTTCACAAGAAGACATTTATAGAGGACCTGTCACCTCTCCTGACATGTTTGTTTTTGTAAATACTTGTATTCCACATGAAATAACAATACTGGAACATCTGTTTTTTAGAACTTTTCACTGTGCCATTCCTCTGTTATTTCTCTTGTAAATTTATGAATAAATAGACAACTGGGTGTTAATATTCCCTTTGTTAGAGAGGCATGTCCCTATAAAGTCTGGCATTGTTAGCACTGATTGGCCAGTGTAAGTCTATGTAGGGACACCCCCTCCCAACTACTGTAGTAACACCCAGTTGTAATGTATTCATAAACTTCTAGGAAGAATAACAGAGGAAAGGCACAACATAGAGTTCTACAAAAGGATGCTTTGGAAATGTTACATGATGGGGAACGCAAGTATTTGCTGTGTTAGCTACAGTGAAGGAAATAAGTATTTGATCCCTTGCTGATTTTGTAAGTTTGCCCACTGTCAAAGACATGAACAGTCTAGAATTTTTAGGCTAGGTTAATTTTACCAGTGAGAGGTAGATTATATTAAAAAAAAAAACGAAAATCACATTTTCAAAATTATATATATTTATTTGCATTGTGTACAGAGAAATAAGTATTTGATCCCTTTGGCAAACAAGACTTAATACTTAGTGGCAAAACCCTTGTTGGCAAGCACAGCAGTCAGACGTTTTTTGTAGTTGATGATGAGGTTTGCACACATGTTAGATGGAATTTTGGCCCACTCCTCTTTGCAGATCATCTGTAAATCATTACGATTTCGAGGCTGTTGCCAGGCAACTCGGATCTTCAGCTCCCTCCATAAGTTTTCGATGGGATTAAGGTCTGGAGACTGGCTAGGCCACTCCATGACCTTAATGTGCTTCTTTTTGAGCCACTCCTTTGTTGCCTTGGCTGTATGTTTCGGGTCATTGTCGTGCTGGAAGACACAGCCACAAGCCATTTTTAATGTCCTGGTGGAGGGAATGAGGTTGTCACTCAGGATTTGACGGTACATGACTCCATCCATTCTCCCATTGATGCGGTGAAGTAGTCCTGTGCCCTTAGCAGAGAAACACCCCCAAAACATAATGTTTCCACCTCCATGCTTGACAGTGGGGACGGTGTTCTTTGGGTCATAGGCAGCATTTCTCTTCCTCCAAACACGGCGAGTTGAGTTAATGCCAAAGAGCTCAATTTTAGTCTCATCTGACCACAGCACCTTCTCCCAATCACTCTCAGAATCATCCAGATGTTCATTTGCAAACTTCAGACGGGCCTGTACATGTGCCTTCTTGAGCAGGGGGACCTTGCGGGCACTGCAGGATTTTAATCCATTACGGCGTAATGTGTTACCAATGGTTTTCTTGGTGACTGTGGTCCCAGCTGCCTTGAGATCATTAACAAGTTCCCCCCGTGTAGTTTTCGGCTGAGCTCTCACCTTCCTCAGGATCAAGGATACCCCACGAGGTGAGATTTTGCATGGAGCCCCAGATTGATGTCGATTGGCAGTCATTTTGTATGTCTTCCATTTTCTTACTATTGCACCAACAGTTGTCTCCTTCTCACCCAGCGTCTTACTTATGGTTTTGTAGCCCATTCCAGCCTTGTGCAGGTCTATGATCTTGTCCCTGACATCCTTAGAAAGCTCTTTGGTCTTGCCCATGTTGTAGAGGTTAGAGTCAGACTGATTGAGTCTGTGGACAGGAGTCTTTTATACAGGTGACCATGTAAGACAGCTGTCTTTAATGCAGGCACCAAGTTGATTTGGAGCGTGTAACTGGTCTGGAGGAGGCTGAACTCTTAATGGTTGGTAGGGGATCAAATACTTATTTCTCTGTGCACAATGCAAATAAATATATATAATTTTGACTATGTGATTTTCTGTTTTTTAAAAAAAATATAATCTATCTCTCACTGGTAAAATTAACCTAGCCTAAAAATTCTAGACTGTTCATGTCTTTGACAGTGGGCAAACTTACAAAATCAGCAAGGGATCAAATACTTATTTCCTTCACTGTATATCTATTATCTTAAAAGGGTTTTCCCATCAGAGACATGTCCACTGGATATGTGGGTCCCACCTCTGGGACCCGCAGCTATCTTTAGAATGTGGCCCCCTAAACCACCTTATTTATTTCAGTTACTTTATTTATTTCAGTTACTTATATAGCGGCAACATATTCCACAGCGCCGTCCTGGTGTCCTCTTTTACTGTCCACATTGGGGCTCACAATCTAATTCCCTATTGGTCTGTTTTTGGGGTGTGGGAGCAAGCTGGAGTACCCAGAGTAGTTACAAACTCAATGCAGATGTTGTCCTTGGTTGGATTTTAACCCAGGACCCCAGCACTGCAGGGCAATAGTGCTAACTACTGAGCCACCGTACTGCCCTCATCTGTTAGAGCTGTCTCCTGGCCACTTCCTGACTTTATGGTCGGGAGTTACAAAAACAGCATAGCCCGCTGAGCTATTCTGTTTCCGTAACTACTATTCAGTTCTATTGGACTTACAGAAACAGTGTAGCTCAGCGAGCTACGCTGTTTCCTTCTTTATGGTCGGAATTCACCTAATTCTGCCGCAACACAGAGCGGTAGAACGGGGTTTAGGAGGCCCTGTTCTAGAGATGGGTGTGGGGTGCCAGAGGTGGGACCCGCATCTATCTGTCATTTATGATATATCCTCTGGATACGTCATAAATGTCCTTGGTGGGAAAATCCCTTTAATGGTGGAACATTTTACCCTCCACAGTCTTCTTTATCTTACAGCTTTAAAAGGTAATTTGAAGTCAGAAACCAGGAGTCTTTATCATCATTGAAAATAGCAGCTAAAACCTTTATTTGTAGTGATATTAGCATCCCTCTTGTTGTCCTATATTGTGAGTTCTTCAAAAGACTTGCGTATCTGGGACACAAAACCATTTATTCGCTACTTCCCTGGGACTAGGAAATAAATGGCAGCATGGTGGTGGGCTTATTTTAATGTGTTCTGCTTTCATTACCAAGTACTTTACACAACAATCATTAGTTGAAAGGTAAGTCAATTCCTGAGGAACGCTATATGTGATCACGTGGATGAGAAGTAATATTATGCTGCTTGATAACATGGCTGATGACAATGATACAACATGAAAGTGGTAAAGATATAACAACCTACAAAGGGGTTATCATGTTGTAGCTCCCTGTGTATCATGCATGTAGGGTCATGTTATTAATGGGTGTTGAGTTTAAGGGGTATAATAAAGCCCTGTGTTTAAACAATTGTACTTTCTTTTGTAATGTCAGGATGATATCTTCCCTTTATTCTGATGTAAAGCATATGTACACATACTGCGCTGCATAAAGCTAATATAGGTCATAACTCCGTCAAAAATGATCGTTTTTCTAAATAAAAAAACACTGCTGTAATCTACATTACAGCGCCGATCACATCATGTACAAGATAGGCCACTTATAACGTGGTGACAGAGTCTCTTTAAAATGTTGTATCTGCATATGCCAATACATCTGCAAATACTATCTCATAGTACGGCATAGATTTAAAACACTTTCGTTAATAGTCCAATATCTAAAGCTGGCACTCATTCTAACGCCCGGCTTACTATATAATATGGCAGGTGCAGTAAAAGTTTTGCGCTCTACATGTATTCTGAATTCTGATTTATTCAGCTTATATTTATTGTATAACAGAATTATTATAGTGCAATATGTAGCAGGATATCCCACATATATAAGTATCTGCTGTCTTTTGGTCCGTATCAGTATAAGCTGACATAATACCCTTAGTAAATACCCTCATAGGATTTAGGCCAGGTTTACACGAGCGTGTGCGTTTTGCACACGCAAAAAACGCTGCGTTTTGCGTGCGCAAAAGGTACTTAACAGCTCTGTGTGTCAGCCCCGTATGATGCGCGGCTGCATGATTTTCGTGCAGCCGCCATCATTATGACACTCCGTTTGGATGTTTGTAAACAGAAAAGCACGTGGTGATTTTCTGTTTACATTCATAGTTTGACAGCTGTTGCGCGAACCACGCTCGTCCCACGGAAGTGCTTCCGTGTGGCATGCGTGATTTTCACGCACCCATTGACTTCAATGGGTGCGTGATGCACGAACAATGCTCAAATATAGGACATGTCGTGAGTTTTTCGCAGCGGACTCACGGACTGTCTGCACTGCCCCATAGACTAACATAGGTCTGTAAGACACGCGTGAAAATCACGCGCGTTGCACGCACTTATTACACGTTCGTCTAAACAAGCCCTTAGGGTATGTTCACACGCATAAGTAAAAATGGCTGAAAATTACGTAGCTGTTTCCAAGGGAAAACAGCCTCTGATTTTCAGCTATTTTTGAAGATGAAAAAGTTTTTTGAAGCTTTTTATCTATATGTGTTTGGAGCTGTTTTTCTATTGACATTATGAAAAACTGCTCCAAAAACAGCTCAAGAAGTGACATGCTCCTTCTTTTTATGCAGCTTTTTTTTAGCGCCATTTTTTAAAACAGCAGCGTAAAAGAACGCCCTGTCTAAACTCAACGCCGTGGTTCCCATTGATTTCAATGGGCAGATGTTTACGCCCCGAAATATGCCTGAAAACTCTGTGTGTGAACAAACCCTTAATGCGAACTATAATAGCATATGCACTGAAAAATAAAATGTTGCTTCAGTTGTAAGCTGGTTCACATTGTAGTATATTGGTTTAATATGTTCCTTTCTATTGTACTATTAAAGTGTAGCTAAACGTTTGACAAACTTCTGACATGTCATAGAGACATGTCAGAAGTATGGATTGGTGGGGGTCCGAGCACTGAGACCCCCACCAATCTCTAGAATAAAGCAGCTGAAGTGCTCGTGTGAGCGCTCAGCGGCTTTGTGTCTGTTCGGCTTTTTCCGGAAAGCCGATGTATCGGAGTACGGGCTCGTAGACTTTGTATTGAGTCCGTACACCGATACAATTATTTCCGGACATAGCCAAACAGACCCGAAGTGGCTGAGCGCTCACATGAGCACTTCAGCTGCTTTATTCTAGAGATTGGTGGAGGTCTCAGTGCTCGGACCCCCACCATTACAAACTTCTGACATGTCACTATGACATGTCAGAAGTTTGTCAAACGTTTAGCTACACTTTAACACATTTATGTTCATTTACTGTCCTTCAGCTGTAGAGGTTGACTGGCACGCACAATAATTGATTTTATTCTGGGATGCAGTTTTACCTTCGTCCTCAAGATGGGGACAGAGAGGGGCAAAAAGTAGGTGGTGAAGAAAAAAGCATAAAAATGACCACGTTTATAGTACCCCTTACTAGATGTTAGAATGTTAGAATGATATTAAAAAAAAATGTGGACCTGCTCTATGCAAATCTAGGGGTTAACGTGATGGATTTGGTTACTAAAAGTAAATTTTATGCATCATTTATATTTTTAAAGCCTATATGGACATATAATTGTATTCCTAGAAATCTAGGGCGCAATTAAATTAAGTAATTATCTATATACCATTTAATTGTTTTGCTATTCTATACACATTGTTATGTCATTATCAGCGGATGCTGCTAATCGGCTTTTTCTATCACGCTGACTGTGGACGCTGATGGAAATTCTTGTATTTAAATATTTCCTGTATATACTAGTTTTATCCTGGATATTCCTAGCAGTAAACATCTATATGCAGTTATACCAGAACCCCTTCTTAGAGATGACCACCCTTATTTAGGAATCTATCTATCTATCTATCTATCTATCTATCTATCTATCTATCTATCTATCTATCTATCTATCTATCTATCTATCTATCTATCCTATCTATCCTATCTATCTATCTATCTATCTATCTATCTATCTATCTATCTATCTATCTATCTATCTATCTATCTATCTATCTATCTATCTATCTATCTATCTATCTATCTATCTAATCTATCTATCTCATCATTAATATTCTAATCACTTATCTTATATTAAGCTGTTTTATAGTTATTTACTGTGATGACATCACAGGAAATTCACCTTGCTCGCTGGCAGATAACATAAGATAAACTATTCCCAGTTTTCAACACTTTAGCGCACACCTTGGTGTTTTTCAGCTTGTTTGTTATGTAAAGTGACCTTGAAAATGAATCTCCTATATGTGTGTCTCCTAGCTCGCATAAAATCAGCCATCTGCTATCGCACTCCTATCACAAGTGGAAAAAAAACCACAATTGTGCAATTTTACAGCCACAACATGAATATGTTAAAAAAAATTTGCCTCGCTTCTTCAAACAGCAGGTCTTCATGACAACACGAACACATGCATTTATACATTGCGGAGAGAATTACGAGGCAGATAACAATTTGGAATGCTATTATTAAAACAGTATGTTCAGTTCATTTTCAACAGTTTCGAATTAGACCCAGGCCTAATGAAATAGATACGGTTTCTTTCACAAAGGGGCTGATCTCCCTTAGTTAATATAGCTTTAGCGGTGCCTCGCCGACCATGCCTTCAGCTCTATTTGTGTTTCACAGCATGATAAGCCAAGAGTGTTGGTTTTTAAGAATCCTGCTGATGAAAGGTAATGGAATTATTACATCTTTATCGCATTATAAAAAAAAGAAAAAAAATAAGCTGGTAGGTAATGTTTTTTATTGCTGTTTTACAAAAGCTTAGTGGCTAAAAAGGCTTTCTGCTCTTTCTTGAAATCATTTCATCCATGGAAATGATATGCTATTATTTAATGTCTGCACAGCAAGTCTGAGAGGACCTAATAGTGAATGGATTGGACGTGAAGTGCCTCCTGCTTACAGATATGGATCAGCTCAGTCACACGCTGGACCAGCTGTCATCTCAGCCATACTGCTGTGATTTAATTAGTGTGTTTATGTCCTTTCTAATAATATTTCCCTCTCCATGAAAGGGCAAATGCAACAGGGACTTTTTCCCTCTGTGGCTTTGCAGATTGAGGAATGTGGCCTACATTTAATATTCCGAGACAAGGGATTGAATCGCCATATCTGTCACTTCAAGCTGTTGATTAATTGTTCAGCCGAGAAGTGTTTTTCCTTCCTTGGGGTCATGATTATGCCACAGAAACTACAATCAAGTAAATACATGAAGAATTACATATATGATTTATAAAAAAAACCTTCTGACTAGGACCTTTCTTGTCTCACGTAGCCTAGAATGACGGGTTAAAAAAAACACAACTCTGCAGGTGCTGAAAGACATATGTTACAGTAGGTAATAATGGGTATCCATCAGTATACTGACCAAGGGTTATCAGATATTTATGAAAAAATAAAATATAAATATATATGTGTATGTATATATATATATATATATATATATATATTTATATATATATATATATATATTTATATATATATATATATATATATATTTATATATATATTTTTTTATATCCATATTTATATATATATATATATATATATATATATATATATATATATATATATATGTGTGTATATATATATATATGGGATGTCAGTGTGCTTACATGTAAATGTGCTTTGTCAATGCCAGTGAGTCCAGACCTGGAAAAAAGACATGGGCATAAGGTCTGCTGAACTTCCACAAAATTATGTAAACTAAACTACATCATTGAGATGTTCCTTCATCCAACTTCAGGGAGTTACTGGTTTTCTTCACCACAGCAATTGCATGGTTATTAAAGTAACATGGGTAGCACCTTCCACATGACAGTCCACCTAATTATCAATCTGGAGCTTAGCTTATCAATATTCCTATTTTTAGAGAAATATTAGGTATTTGTTATATTAGGTAAAACTAGGCATCTTTAGACTGACTAGGAAAATACACTATTCTACAGAAGCAGCAATATATTAGTAAATCAGAAATGAATGTGATCGTCTATCTTTGGTAAGTATGTTTATTGTATCAGGATGCAAGGACTAATGTCACATGTCACTGCATCGGAGGGGCCAGGGAGGAGCATATGTAAGACGTTTTAGAAGACCCTATAGAAGATGCTCTAGTCCAATGTTATTAAGGCATCCGTATGATGAACTAATGTAAAAGGCCTGTTGTGGTGACAGGTTCTGTCGAATAAATATTTGACAACATTGCTGCCCAGTACTATTACTGTTTAACATTAGAAGCCATCAATATTATCCACTTTGTCATTTTGACATTTCATTTGTCATTACAATAAATGACTCCACTATGTACATGATTGATTTGAAGTATCTTGCTTTACAGTCGTGCAGAGCAGTATGTTTTTACTATTTTGTATTCGGAGTAGAACTTCCCGTGTATTTGTTTTCCCATCTATTTAAGTCCATCATTTGTGGTTTCTTTGACCATATTAAACCCAGTTGTGACCTGTCAGCTTCTTTGAAATGCATTTAGTGACCTACTTGCATTAATTCACTTGCAGAAAAGTGTATTTTTATTATCTCCACGATACAAGAAGAAAGTTCTAGGTCTTATTGGGAAAACAAAATCAAATTTGTATGTGCGTGTGCAACACATTTATATTAATTGGTTTGTCCTTTCCAGTTCTGTTCAGCTCTTCATTTCCATCACTTTTTCAAAGGTCATTCAGTTTCCTTTCTAAATCCAACATGACAGAGACTGAGGGAAAAAAAGGCCAGTTAAATGAGCATATCACTACACAATCACACTACACTACACTTCATTTATCTAATTACTAAAACACTGTCACATTATTATTTGCAAGTTTGTTTGCAGCTATCACAACTGTTTCGTTGGAGATGGCTTAATCTGTATGCCTACTGTAGTATTTCAATCAAAGCCATTGAGCATTAGAGTCCGCAGAGTTTGATTTTATTTACTGATAACCCCTAGAATTTTTTTGGTCCAAAAGCCTAGGAATGCACAATGAATATATTTAAGAAGACCACTAAAAAAATTAAACCGTGGTCACAATTGTATTTAATATTTTATGTGCAAGCCAAACATAATATATGCCAATAAATGGAAAGATAAACACACTGGAAGTGACTGTATAAAATGCTGGCACTAGATTAAGACAATAATAACAATGAAATACTGCTCAATACGACAATAAAAATAAACACTTGACAAGTTGGCTGTAAACTTTGGTCACTTTTTAGATGTTCCTAAAGGTCCATTAGTAATTATCTTCAGACTCCTAATGATGCTTCAGTCCCTTGGTCTGCTATGCAGTTCCCTCGAATATGTGGAGACCATTGTATACCAATGCTCACCGCACCTTTTTGGTGATATAGACAGATCTATGGGAGTTTGTGGAGCTCTGCTTTTGCCATATACATAAGCTGCAAGTACTGGGGCCCTGCACATGCACTTACCAGCCAAGAAGAAGAGAGCAGGCTTCAAATCCTAAGCACTGGATAGAGGAAAACCATCCTAAGTGTTCAGTTTTATCTAGATATGTCCCTATGGTGTTACTCTGTTTACTATCTCTATAGTCATCAATCAATAATGGACCTCTTCAGGCTCCTGGTGGACTAGTCATTGAACAGGGGAGTTGTTATGTACTACTGAGGTACCAGAATTCCTGGCTAATATAATACGCACAATAGTACTTTCAATAATATTGAGAGATAGTGTCAGTCAACCATCAATGAAATCATTTGAGCATTCGGGGTTATGGCTATGACCACATTATTCCAGCTGGACATAGAGCCATCCATGTGATGCTACTCTGTATGCCCTTTCTATAGTCATCATTTAATTAAAGGGACCCTTCAGGCGTCTGGTTAACTAGTCCCTATACACGGAAGTTGCTTTGTCGTGGGCCTAATGGATGACTTTTTTTATTTTCCCTGGACAATTAGGTACACTGCTAGTACTCTGTGTTGCATTTTGTGTTGGGAGCTACCCACTACTCAGTGGAGACAGTACTTATGAATTATTTATGAAGTGTGATGAACATCTAACAAGACAGCAATAATGATTTAGTTGGTCGTAGTGTAGTTACAATAGACAGGTAGTCAGTTGCAGTCATCTTTGAGGTAGGTGACACCAATGTATCAAGCGTTTGACCATGCAATCTGTCAAATGGAAAAATCTTACGTGGATTTGGCTGAGAATCCACATCAGGAATCCGAGGCTGACCCTCAGATTTCTGCCATGGATTTGCAGTTTTATCTGCTGCAGTTCCGCATGTAGATTAGTCCCATTCAGTGAGGTTAATCCACATGTGGTTTCCCGACAAGTTTTTCAGTCCGAATATACACAAGGCAACAGAAACAAAAAATGACATCACTTATTTTTTTTTTTGGCAAACCAGTTTTTAATTCCGTGCGTGAGTCGGTTTCCCATTAAAAGCATTCAGACCCTGTTTGTAAGCGGTGATGACGCGCATTACAACATAGAATACAAGCTTTTTCCACACCAAAATGCACCTGAAAATCAACCATGTGAACATGGTTTATTCTTTACTCCATCTTTATCTTTACATTGATTTCACAGTTTTTTAAGTCTTAAACTGGAGTATAACCAATTCTTTTTTTTTCCCAACTAACTTTCTTTTCAGTAGGGATAAAAAGTCACCAAGTTGTATAAAATTCGATTTTTATTTGAGCAAACTATGAATACATGATAAAGAATGTTTTAATGCAGTGTGTATGTGTTTCAACCACTTAAAGTCTATAAAGGTTTTACTAAGAAAGAAAAGTAATTAGTTCAATAAAAAGCATAGAAATTTTTACTAATGATGCAAAACTAGAAATAAAAGAGTAGCATAGACTTGACATTTTTAAGCACTTGCATGGAATGCATTCACTACTAATTGATTTTTAAAAAGCGTTCTCTGCAACAGCAAATGTTTGGTAGTGGCTTGGCAGCGCTCCAGTACATTTACTACAAAGCATAAATAGGTCATTTTTTTTTAGACATTGCTACTGTAAAAATGGAAAATATTGTTTCCAATTTGGGGCACTTTTTAATTTGATATCCCAGCTGTACAATTAAAACACCATAAATATTTTTAAGTATTTATTTGGTGCCAATATTTAACTTACCTGCTGTCATGGGTATTTAAAGTGGACATACAGTAAATGTAAAACAACTACAATGAAACTTATCCATTTACGCATCTTATAAATTGTTCATTCCTTGTATATTGCAAATGGCTTGATCTGTAGGCCTTGCTGACCTTTGATGTCGTATTACTTTACCATTATTAAAGGGATAATAGTGACACTGCATACAGTACGTGTTCATTGCATTGGATTTATCTGTTAGATGTAGTGGTATAAAATAAAAAAGGCATTTTTGGAGCGTGCATATTGCAAATCTCAACAGACAGCTGAAATATTAATGGGAATGACATGTATTCTATTTTAGTAAAAGAGCACACCAAATGATAACAAGTAGTCTTGACGAAAGCAATCAGTTTAAAAGGATATTGCTAAGTATATGAGAAATGTGATACCTGTAACTAGGAGTTTCTAAGATCCTGTCTGTTTTTTTATTGATTGCACTTTAATATATAGTCTCAGTGATTGAACATGCCATTAGTAATGCCTTTCTCCAAGCAGAGATATCTGTAGTATATTGTGAAAAATGGCAGCAGACAATTTTTAAGAAAATCAGCCGTAGTGATCATTTATAATGCTATTTCTTTTTACACCAAAATGCTAAATCAATTTCCCTATTATTGGAAAGATCATTTAGTTTCATTCATACATAAGCAGTCATGTAATTTTTATCATCAACTGGGGAAGAAATCACCTATTGCACATGCCAGCTTCTAAGCAGAAGTCATGAGGTCATATGAATTTCTAGCAAAGTGACGGAGTGGCTGTGAACCATCATAGTGGATAAGTACAAGTGTAATTTAAATAAATCATTATAATAATAAAAAGTATAATAGCAATAAACATGATACAGTGATGGTCTATCCATAGGGTTGGCCTTCAATGTCTGATCACTGAGGGTCTGACCCATGGTACTCACGCTGATCAGCAGAATGAAAGGGCCACATCACTGACTTTAATGGGGCTCTCCTGCAATATCAGGTATAGTCGAATGTATAAATGAGCCATTGTACCTGAATAAACTTTACAGGGGCTGTGGCTCTGTTCTGCTGATCATTGGGGGTCCGACCGTATTTTAAGATTAGGCCATCATTGCCTAATTTCTAAATACCCCATTAAGATTACATTCTGAATGATATAGAGAGAAGAGAGGATGGGAGGGGTCCCCTGCTTCCCTTGATGCATCCCACTACACTTCCCCATGCCAGGACATGATGGCCCATTGCTTGGTCACCTACCTCTCCCACCACTTTATGAGAAAATGTTTACTCCACCATCCTTTACTATTGCTGCAGTTTGTGTAGGAGAGACCTTTACGGGTTCACACGCCTTAATGGAAAGGGGTATGGGCCAAGCTCTGCTATTACCCTACATAATCCCCACAGAAGTCCAGAGGAGCAGAACAAGAGAATAATGAAAGCAACGGTTCCGTTGCACAGCAGACACCGCCGGTGGTCAACGGAATTCATTGACTTTAATGGGTTACATCTGCTTTCCTTCGGCTTGTTCGTGATTTTGTCGGAGACAGCAGCACAGCATGCTGCGCTATTGTTTCCAGTAATCTCTGGTAATCTCGGCTGGAACTGTGAAGGAGGCCCCTATAGGCGCTTCCAACGTAGATATGAACGAGGCCTTAATTTCATATTTTACACATGGTATATATCTGTATTTGTATCAGAAAAAAATAATACAGTACAGAAGATTGATATAGTAAATCTACTCCTTATTCCTAATATAAAACTTGACACTGAGTTCAGTTTGTTTTGGAGCTCAGCACATTTTCTGGTAAATGTAATTTCTGTTTTAAGCCTTTTCTTCCTATCCATTTATCACATAAACATACATCCAAAAACAAATATAAGGAATACAACAACATGAAATGCGATTTGTGTGTTATTAAGATTATTCTAAGAATATTTTGATGTGGAGCACCACTTTACAAATAGAACAATCATTTATCCAATTCTATCCTCTTTTAATATGTTTGTAGCGAGCACAATATGGTCTTCTCCTAAGCATCTCAAGATGTTTGAACCCATTTCTTATGTTATCCCTATGAAGAAAACCAACAAAAAGCAATATGTTACTTATTTTTGAACTGGTACATTATATACTAACCCAGCCCTGTTGTAGTTTACACTGATCACATAAACCTCCTTAAATAGGGGCTTAATAAGCTTGGTTTAACTGGGATTTAAATTAAGAGCAGTGGTCATTAACATTATCCAGATTAGAACTCTTGTTAATTACCATAGAAAGATAAAGAAAATATCCTCTACTGGTTCAAATGAACCTGACAAATCCTTGTTGTCTATAATTAATATGTTAGCGTGAAAATACTGTAAATTGAACTGTTTCATAATGTGGTGTGCGGTCTAGTACACTGAGTAATATAATTACTGTTTCTTTATATGCATTTTTCATTTGGCTTGCTAGAAGTTAGAAGTATTTTCTAGGGTTTGACGAGATTTGAGGCAGCTACATATTGGTTATTAGAGTTCACCCATATGATACCCATAGTGTGATCTGTTTTAGATACTTTATATTTTCTGAAAAATGATGGAATATTATATTAAACTATTTATTTCAAGAGGCATTTACTGAAGGAAAATGCCATCGTTTTGGTTCCCCTGTTGTTCAAAAACATCTCCAGATTTTCTTCCAAGGTTTTAGCTTATACGTTTTGTTTTGTAGACCCTGGTTGAATAAATTCAAAAGATAAATATTTCTTACATGAAATGGGTCAAGTTCTAATCTAATATCTATTTGAGCTATTGAATCTTAATTTTGGACTAAATATGAAGGGGTCTACAGATTCTATAGGTGAACACTAAGGAGTAACTGCATATTTTTTAATTTTACATGCAGTCATGTGCCATCTTTTAATGTATAGATTTATTTTTATGGAACTTATATTAATAAATTCTACATTAAATTGTATGCCCCTGATTTTTTAAAGTTAAAGGGCTTACTCTCCACACTAAAACACTTGTTAACTTCCTTCTTGCATTGTCTTTTTTCATTATCCTGTGTATATATTTTCTTTTTCCCAACTCCTCTGCTTTTCTTGCAGGTAAGATACCTGTACATCTTGATTTTCTTTTATTAATATTAAGCTTTAATCAGTGCTTTTCTGCTATCATGCTATACATTCATCTATACAAATCTGTCAATCATTATAACATTTTCTTCAGTTGTGATAGTGTAGCTGATATAATTGAAAGAATTTGTGCTTTTTGTACATTTTATGAGGAGATCGTTTTGCTATTTTCTTTTTTCATTTTTTTGCAGGCTTTGTTCTAATATTAATCCTTATTGATAACAGAAAATTTCTGAAATTCATCTTAATTTTGCCTACTCTTCTTCCTTGAAATGGCATTGTTGGTCTTCTAGTTCCTCTGGTTATTTTCTAATTAAACGGGACCTGTCACTAGGTCCTACAAAGTGAGTTAGTAGTCTTACCTAATAGCCGCTGTGTCTGTGAGTCCAGCGGTGTTTGTCCTGTACTTCTGCATCCCCCGTTGCTGAGCTATGGACCCCTCTTTATTTAGCAACCAATATGCAAATGGACGGTGACTAGCCAAGTGGGATTGGCCACCAGCGACTCTCAGTGGGCGGAGCTACCACTGGGCCTCTGAGGCTGACCTATTAGTATGCATCTGTTTCCTTCAGACATTCCTAGGTCACGGTCATCGCGAGAGCCCCTGAAGCTGACCTATTAGTATGCATCTGTTTCCTTCAGACATTCCTAGGTCACGGTCATCGCTAGAGCCTCTGACACTGACCTATCAGCGTGAGGCGGTTTCCTCCAGACCATCACGCAACGACGCTGGCCTAGGAATGTCTGAAGGAAACAGCCTCCCGCTGATAGGTCAGTGTCAAAGGCTCAGTGGTAGCTCTGCCCATTGACAATCGCCAAACCCACTTGGATAGCCAGTGGGCCATTTTCATATTGGTTTCTAAATAAAGAGGGGTCCATAGCTCAGCAATGGGGGGGGGGGGGGTTGCGCACAAGTACAGGAGAAACACCACTGGACAGACACAGAGGCTATTAGGTAAGACTACTAACTCACTTTGTAGGACCTAGTGACAGGTCCTCTTTAAGTCTAGCATTTAAAATCTATTTCCTTTGAAGATAGAGTGTGTATTCTCCAAATAGTATCTAAGACTGAATTAACAGTGTCCGCTTGGAGAATGTGCCAAAAAAACCGCTCCCAAAGCTTACGTCAATTGTATTGATGGTCCACCATTCACTAGACTAAAGTCAAAAGAGTGTCCTTTTTGCCTTTGTCAGGCTGGTATATTTCTAACTTTTTTTCAACTGTATGGAATAGCGCAGTCGACCGTATATATACTAGTCCTTCTCAATTAATTAGAATATCATCAAAAAGTTAATTTAATGCAGTAATTCAATTCAAAAAGTGGAACTCATATATTATATAGATTCATTACACACAAAGGGATCTATTTCCAGAATTTTTTTCTTTTATTGTTGATGATTAGGGCTACCAGTTAATGCAAACCCAAAATTTAGTGTCTCGGAAAATTAGAATATTGGCTAGAAGTTGAAGATTGTAGACTCATTGTCTCACTCTAATCAGCTAATCAACACAGAACACCCGCAAAGGTTTCCTAAGCCTTTAAAAGGACTGGTCTGTTGCACAGTGGTCCAAAGTACTGTTTTCAGATGAAAGTAAATTTTGCACTTCATTTGGAAATCAAGGTCCCAGAGTCTGGAGGAAGAGTGGAGAGGCTTATTTAATATTCTAATTTTGGGTTTTCATTAACTGTTAGCCATAATCAGCAAAAGAAAAAAAAATGCTGAAAATAGATCACTCTGTGTGTAATGAATCTATATACTATATGAATTTCCATTTTTGCATTGAATTACTGAAATAAATTAACTTTTTGATGATATTCTATTTCATTGGGAAGCACTAGTAGATTTTTTAACATGGGAATCTTTGGGCGATTGATGCCACTGTATGTGTAGGTATACTTCGGGAAATACTGCCGGAATATACTTCCAATGTATACTACAAATGCAGTGTGATTAGACCCTAAGAAGTTCATAAGTTCATGATGTGTGTGTTCTTTAGATTGCTTCAGCCCATGTGTATGCTACTAAATGTAAATGTTTTTTCTAGTCTTGGGACAGTTTATTCTATTTGATTTGGTCATTTATTTAGTACTGAACCAGGTATAAAGATGTCACTTAGGTCACTTAAATAATGCATCCTAAATATACAAAGCAGTTACGTTCACATCACATTATTCTACGCTGTTAAAACGTCTGTTTTATTTTTTATTATGCTTTCTAAAAAACAATCTGCTAATGGAATAAATAGTTTTCAAAGGGGCTTCCGTCAAAGTGTCGGTTTTGGCTTGTTTCCATCAGGATCATTATTTTTTACAGGACAGAGGAACGGACACTGTCTTAGGCTCTGTTTACATCTGCATCAGGACTTTCTGCTGTTCTCCGTCACAGGAGCAGAACAACGAAAAACCGGAGCCTCTGGATCTGTCGCACGATGGAACACATTGAATCTCACAGAATCTGCGACAGAGGCTTCTAGCGGAGCCTTCAGCATAGATGTGAAAAGAGCCTTAAGCTTTGTTCACATCTCCGTTAGTTATTTTCCATCAGGCTTCATGTGCTTTTTGAAGGTCAGAATAGCGTAGCATGCTTGTTGCAGTTTTGTTTCCAGCAAAAACACCTGATCCCTGACTGAAACATAAATGATCTATTCTAAGGCTCTATTCACACTTGCGTCATGATTTCCATTTTTAAAGGAACCATAATGAATTAATAGATCAGTCATGTTTATGTCAGGTATCAGTATTTTTTGCTGGATACAATACTGCAGCATGTTACGCTATTCTTTTAGTTTTTTGCCATTCACTTTTTATTGAAGAAAGATACCATACACAGTAACTTATCCCTATACAGACATTCTCGTGAAAAAAGCAATAGATAAAGGGCAGGCAGGCCCAGGATTTGTCAAGATAGAAACGTGATGTAAACCTTCACTATCGATAGTAGAGTGAAGTCAATAGAAGTTAAGTATGATCACGTGCCTTCTATGTTAAAAGCATGTAGTCAGTAAAGACTGGTACTGGTTAATTTTAAAGAGGCTCTGTCACCACATTGTAAGTGCCCTATATTTTACATGATGTGATCGGCGCTGTAATGTAGATTACAGCAGTGTTTTTTATTTAGAAAAACGATCATTTTTGACAGAGTTATGACCTATATTAGCTTTATGCTTATGTGTTTCTCAATGGACAACTGGGCGTGTTTTACTATATGACCAAGTGGGCGTTGTACAGAGGAGTGTATGACGCTGACCAATCAGCGTCATACACTTCTCTCCATTCATTTACACTGCAAATAGAGATATAGCTATATCGCTATGTGCAGTCACATAAACACACTATAACGCTACTCATGTGTCATGACAATTACATTACCTCCAGCCAGGACGTGATGTGTATTCATTCTCCTGACCACTTCTGTAGTGTCTCTGTGAGTTACAGCACAGCGAGATCTCGCTGTGAATGACAGCTTACCGCGTAATCTCGCGAGACTACGCCTGCTATGCTGTAACTCACAGAGACGCTGCAGAAGTGGTCAGGATTCTGAATACACATCACGTCCTGGCTGGAGGTAATGTATATTCATTGTCAGGACACTACAGTAACATTATAGTGTGTTTATGTGACTGCACATAGCGATATAGCTATATCGCTATGTGCTGTATAAATGAATGGAGATAAGTGTATGACGCTGATTGGTCACTGATTGGTCAGCGTCATACACTTCTCTCCACAACGCCCACTTGGTCATATAGTAAAACACGCCCAGTTGTCCATTGAGAAATGCATTTGCATAAAGCTAATATAGGTCATAACTCCGTCAAAAATGATTGTTTTTCTAAATAAAAAACACTGCTGTAATTTACATTACAGCACCGATCACATCATGTACAATATAGGGAACTAATAATGTGGTGACAGAGCCTCTTTAAGATCACCTATAAAGAGAAACTTGCATACTTTGAGGCCTGAGGGGTTGAGAGGTGATGCCTTATCTCCATTATTTCGAAAAGAGATCAAGGGTTTCCACATACCGGAAAACTTATTATGACACCTGAGCGCCCTGCATTCCTCCATTCTGCAGATAGAATCTAGTTTATTAAACCACATTGGAGTGGGATCTTTAAAACAGTAGTATAAGTAGTTTCACTGCCGTAATCATATGGGTGGGTACATCATGACGCCTGGGGCAGAAAGTATTTGAGTGTACTCAAAGAAGTATTAGGGGGGCAATTGACATAATAGGTATTGGTAATCTCAATAACGCTAGGGACTTCTTTCCAAAAGTGTTGAATGAGTGAACAATCCCTCCAGGTGTGGGACATGGTCCTATTATGGAGCTCACAATTCCAGCATTTATCAGATTGTGTTAAATTAACTTTGTAGAAAAAAAATCAGTTGTTTTGTACCATCTGGTAAAAGTCTCAAAAGAGTTTTCCTAAATTTTAGGAGCCATGTGAGTGTTTACAATTTTGAGACACTATTGCTCTGTAGAAGGAAGTTCCCAGCTCCTATTCTCATGCCAATAAGTACCTGGGTTAACTGGGGGCCCTTTCGAGAACTAGTCCTGAGTAATTTTTGGAGAGAATTCCTTTAGGGATTGTAGGCAGCATTAGAAAAATTTCTAACTAAGATGGTTCGGAGATGTTAAAAAATTTATTTCAGAATTGTCTGCATGTTTCTGTGCAAGGTGTGCAAAAAAGTAAGAGTACTCAAAGTCTGGTCTGGCAGGAGGGAATCGAGATCAGGAATTGTTCCACTATTAAAAGATTAAATTATGGAAACCTTGTCCAGTCTCTTCCAGAGGCTGTAAATGGGTCTCGTACATTCTAAAACTTTCCGTGCCAAGTTTGAAGTCATAAGTGAAGAGAGGATTTTGGCAGGATGTTTAAAGAGCAGTAACTTGCAAAATGCATCAATAGTTCATCTAGTAGTAGGACTAGTTTAGGTGGACCCTTTGTGTTTTATAGATGGGCCCCAAAGTTTGACTGCTAAGTCTGAAGGTGGTTTTACACAGGCAGATATTCATCCGTGTTTATCAACTTTAAAGAGGCTCTGTCACCACATTCTAAGTGGCCTATATTGTACATGATGTGATCGGAGCTGTAATGTAGATTACAACAGTGTTTTTTATTTAGAAAAACAATCATTTTTGACGGAGTTATGACCTATATTAGCTTTATGCTAATGAGTTTCTTAATGAACAACTGGGCGTGTATTACTTTTTGCCCAAGTGGGCGTTGTACAGAGGAGTGTATCACGCTGACCAATCAGTGACCAATCAGCATCATACACTTCTCCCCATTCATTTACACAGCACATAGCGATATAGCTATATTGCTATGTGCAGCCACATAAACACACTATAATGTTACTGCAGTGTCCTGACAATGAATATACATTACCTCCAGCCGGGACGTGATGTTTATTCAGAATACTGACACTTTGCTAACACAATCCCGACACTACAGCACAGCAAGTGTAATCTCGCAAGATTACGCTGTAAACTCTCATTTCAAACGAGATTACGCTTGCTGTGCTGTAGTGTCGGGATTGTGTTAGCGAAGTGTCAGGATTCTGAATAAACATCACGTCCTAGCTGGAGGTAATGTATATTCATTGTCAGGACACTGCAGTAACGTTAATGTGTGTTTATGTGGCTGCACATAGCGATATACCTATATCGCTATGTGCTTTGTAAATGAATGGAGAGAAGTGTATGACGCTGATTGGTCACTTATTGGTCAGCGTCATACACTTCTCTCCACAACGCCCACTTGGTCAAAAAGTAAAGCACACCCAGTTGTCCATTAAGAAACTCATTAGCATAAAGCTAATATAGGTCATAACTCCGTCAAAAATGATAGTTTTTCTAAATAAAAAACACTGCTGTAATCTATATTACAGCGCCGATCACATAATGTACAATATAGGCCACTTATAATGTGGTGACAGAGCCTCTTTAAATTAGCGCAGATCGACAATACATCTTATTGATAGGTGCTCATATGTTCCATTTAAATGGAGCAATGATCATTAGTATAGGGGAGATCATTTGCTTCTACGATCATTCGTCTCAATGCATTTGCATCATGTCGGCAGCACATCTCTCTGTTTACACAGAAGGATATTCTGCCAACTAGCGACCATTTTGTTTGTATAAAAGTAGCGATCAGTTGATGAACATGCATTTGCTTGTTAATTGGCTGATCTTCGCCCTTATCACGCAGGGCATTGATCGGGAATGAGCGTTCGTATGAACGGTCATTCACCTGATCATTGGTCCGTGTAAGAGGGCTTTAACCCCTTAACGCTATGTGACGTAATATTCCGTCACACGCGTTGTCCTGTTAACGCAAACTGACGGACTATTACGTCACAGCATTAACAGGGTACTGTGTCTGCAGACACTGGTTTAAAAGCAATGATAGCTTAACGCTATCACTGATTCAAGGCCAGGACCGGAGCTAGTCTCCGATCCGGTCGATTAACTCCTTAGTTGCAGCGCTCAAAAGCGAGCGTTGCATCTATGGTGTTTACAAGCAGATCGGAACCCTGCAATTAAATTGCGGGATTCCGATGACTGCTCCAGTATTCCGGAAGCCTAACAATGGCCTCCCGTCTGCCAAGTACGAAAGCCTGCTAGGTCCCGCCCAGAGGCACGGCCTGTCCGGCCGCAGTAACAAGATGGCAAAGGCTCAGGAGCTGAGCCTGCGACATCAGCCGCCAGTGTCAGCTGTATTTTACAGTTGACACCGTGCTGTAACGGCAGGGAATGGAGCTAGCTCCGATCCCTGCCAATCACTTCTTAGATGCCGCGATCAAAAGCGATCGCGGCATCTTAGTGGTTTGTAGCGATCTACACGATGTTATCTTGATGATGCCGATCGTTGCTATGGCAATCGGATGCCTAATAATGGCCTCGTACGATCTGCCACGTACGATAGCCTATTAGGCCCCGCTCACAGACGTGACCTAATGGGCTTGCTGTCAGTGAATGACTGACAGCTCTAATGCATTGTACTACATGGGTAGTGCAATGCATTAAAGTAAAGATCAGAGGTGCAGGCCCTCAAGACCCCAAGTGGGACAAAAAAAAAGTTGAATAAAAGTGTAAAAAGAAAAGTTTCATGTTTATAAAAACAAACATTGCCTTTTTTCCTATAATAAGCCTTTTATCTTTGGAAAAAAAATGAAAACGTTAAAAAAAGTACACATATTTGGTATCGCCGCATCCGTAATGACCCAAACTATAAAACTATAATATTATTTTTCCCGCATGGAGAACACCGCAATTTTGTTTTTTTTTTAAAAAACTGCCAGAATCACTATTTGTTTATCACCACCCCTCACAAAACATGGAATAAAAAGTGATCATAAAGTTGCATGTACCCCAAAATAGTACCAATAAAACTACAACCCGTCCCGCAATAAACAAGCCCTTTCACAGCTTTTTTGACTGAAAAATAAAAAAAGTTCTGGCTCTCAGAATATAGCGACACAAAATGTGCAGTGTCCAAAAGCGGATAAGATCTGGCACTATTTATTAGTGCGACACCGGCCACATATCTCTGAAATATTATTTATTTACCGCATTATTATAGCCTCTTATTATGCCCTGATGTACTCTGCCCAGATCACATATGCATTATAAACTGAAATACCAGTAAAACTCCTAACAAAACAACTGCCATGCTAAATCTGCGCTCCAAAAGCCAAATGGCGCTCCCTCCCTTCTGAACCCTACAGCGTGCCCAAACACAAACAACAGTTTACATCCACATATATGGCATCACCATACCCGGGGGAACCAGCTTTGCAGTTTACGAGATGTGTGTCTTCGGTGGCAAAAACTGAGCACAACATATTGTGCACTAAAATGGCATATCAGTGGCAAATTTGCAATTTTCACTTTGCACCATCCCCTTCCCGTCGTCAACAACTTTCAGATTTGAATTTTCGTTTTTTCCTCCCCAACTTCCAAAAGCCAGAACTTATAGTCTATATAGTCCTATGAGGGCTTGATTTTTGCGGGACGAGTTGTAGTTTTTCGTAGAAGCGCCATTTATAGCGCAATTTAATGTACTTGGAAACGGGAAAAAAATTATTTGTGGAGTAGAAAATGAAAAAAACAGCGATTCCGACATTGTTTTTTGCGCTTTTTACGGAATTCACTGTGCAATTAAAACAATATGTTAACTTTATTCTGTGGGTCAATACGATTACGGTGATACCAAATATATATAGTTTTTTCTATATTTTACTACTTTTACAAGTAAAAACCTAAGTATAAAAAATAAACTTAATTTTGTGTTGCCAAATTCCGAGAGCCATAACTTTTTTATTTTTCTGTCAATTAAGTGGTTGGAGAGCTTATTTTTTGCAAGATAAGCTGTAGTTTTTAATGATACCATTTTGGGGTACATGCGACTTTTTGAACACTTTTTATTCCATTTTTTGTGGGAGATGAGTTGACCAAAAAATAGTGATTCTGGCGTTTACATTTTTTTAATTACGGCGTACACCATGCGGGTTAAATAATGATATATTGTAATAGTTCAAACTTTTACGGACGCGGCGATATCAATTATGTTTATTTATTTATTTTGTAACTATTCTCTAGGTGAAAAATGGGGAAAGGTTTTTTTTTGTTAACTTTAAATTTATTTGTTTTTTTTTTTTACACAAAAAACACTTTATTTTTACAAAATATTATTATTTATTAGTCCCCCAAGGGGACTTCAACCAGCGATCGTTGGTTCTCTTGCACGATATACTACAATACTAATGTATTGCAGTATATCGTGATTCTGACATGCTTCTATTAAGTCCTGCCAGATGCAGGACTTAGTAGGAGCACAAACATGGCGGACCTGAGGAAATTCATTAGGCCCCCAGGCAGCCATAGCAAGCATCGCCACCCTGCGATTGCATTTGCGGGGGGCACGATGAGCTGCTAGAGGGGGTTGTCCCCCTCTTTCTAACGACTTAAATGCTGCGGTCACTGTTCACCGTGGCATTTAACGAGTTAAACGAGCAGGATCACGCTAGAGCGTGATCCAGCTCATTACTGTGAAGTGTCGGCTGTAACATACAGCCGATACCCACATCGTATGGAGGGGGTTCACACCGTGAGCCCGTTCCATGCTTCCCTTACCCGGCTATGACGTAACGATACATCAATTACAAATGGAAAAACACCTGTGGGGGCAAAATGCTCACTACACCCCTTAAAATGCCTTGAGGGGTGTAGTTTCCAAAATGGGGTCACTTCTTGGGGGTTTCCACTGTACTCTGGTACCTTTAGGGTTTTGCAAATGCGACATGGCACCCAAAAACCAATCCAGCAAAATCTGCATGCCAAATAGCACTCCTGCCTTTCTGAGCCCTGCCGTGTGTCCAAACAGCAGTTTATGACCACATGTGGGGTATTTCCATACTTTGGAGAAATTACTTTACAAACGTTGGGCGGCTTTTTCTACTTTATCCCTTGTAAAAATGAAAAAAATCAACTTTTTAGTGGAAAAAAATGTTGAGATTCATTTTTACGGCCTAATTCCAATAAAATCTGCAAAAGACCAGTGGGGTCTAAATGCTTACTATACCCCTAGATAGATTCCTTAAGGGGTAGTGTTTCCCAAATGGGGTCACTTTTGGGGGGTTCCTACTGTTTTGGTCCCGCAGGCACTTTTCAAATGTGACATGGCACCCGAAAACCATTCCAGCTAATTTGAGCTCCAAATGGGAATCCTTCCCTTTTCACCCCCTGCCGTGTGTCCAAACAACAGTTTATGACCATTTATGGGGTATTTCCGTAATCAGGAGAAATTGCTTTTCAAATGTTGGGGTGCTTTTTCTCCTTTATGCCTTGTAAAAATGGAAAATGTGACATTTTATTAGAAAAAAATGTAGATTTTCATTTTCACGGCCTAATTCCACTAAAGTCAGCAAAAAACCTGGGGGGTCAAAATACTCACTATACCCCTCGATAAACTCCTTGAGGGGCGTAGTGTGCCAAATGGGGTCACTTTTGGGGGGTTTCCACTGATTTGGTCCCTCAGGGGCTTTGCTAATGCGACATGGCACCCGAAAATCATTGCAGCAAAACTTGAGCTCAAAAAGACAAATGGTTATCCTTCCTTTCTTGTGTCCAAACAGCAGTTTATCACCACATATGGGGTATTGCCGTAATCGGGAGAAATTGCTTTTCAAATGTTTGGGAGATTTTTCTCCTTTATGCCTTGTAAAAATTGTAAATTTCTACGTTTTATTGGAAAAAATTTCGATTTTCATTCACTAAATTCAGCAAAAAAAACCAAAAACGTGGGGTCAAAATGCCCACTATACTCCATGATAAATTCCTTGAGGGGTGTAGTTTGCCAAATGGTGTCTTTTTGGGGGTGTTTCCACTGTTTTGGCATCACAAGACCTCTTCAAACCGAACATGGTGCCTAAAATATATTCGATTAAAAAGAAGGCCCCAAAATCCACTAGGTGCTCTTTTGCTTCGCAGGTCTGTGTTTCAGTGAATTAGCACACAAGGGCCACATGTTGGATATTTCTAAAAACTGCAGAATCTGGGCAATAAATATTGAGTTTCTTTTCTCTGGTAAAACCTTCTGTGTTACAGGAAAAAAAAGGATTAAAAATGAATTTCTGCAAAAAAAATGAAATTTGTAAATGTCATCCCTACTTTGCTGAAATTCTTGTGAAACGCCTAAAGGGTTAATAAACTTTCTAAATGTTGTTTTGAATACTTTGAGGGGTGCAGTCTTTAAAATGGGATGATTTATGGGGGTTTGCATTGTGTGGGCCCCTCAAAACCACTTCACAACTGAACTCGTTCCTGTAAAAATAGCCTTTTGAAATTTTCTTGAAAATGTGAGAAATTGCTGCTAAAGTTCTGAGCCTTGTAACGTCCTAGAAAAAGAAAAGGATGTACAAAAAAATTATGCCAATCTAATGTAGACATGTGGGAAATATTAATTAGCATTTATTTTGTGTGGTATTACTATCTGTCTTACAAGCAGATACATTTACATTTAGAAAAATGCAAATTTTTGCAGTTTTTCGCAAAATTTTGGTGTTTTTCATAATAAAATACTGCATGTATCGACAAAATTTTATAATTATAAAGTATAATGTGTCACGAGAAAACAATCTCAGAATGGCTTGGATAGGTAAAAGCATTCCAAAGTTATTACCACATAAATTGAAACATGTCCGATTTTAAAAATGGGGCTGCGTCCTGAACGTGCAAACTGGTCCATGTCCTTAAGGGGTTAAAGGATGAAAGAACGTGATGTGAACCTAGCCTTACACTTGGTCAGTTAAATACATTGTTTAGCTCTATTACCTTTTATTTCGACATTAAGAAACAAAGCCATTTAATTGCTGTATTCCTAGACAGGCAGTTCTATACAGTATGTAGCCTCTTTGTATCAGAAGACAATTTTTCTATTGCAGTTATTTTGCATAGTTCTTATTTTTGTCTATTGTTGCCTCCATTGGAAACTCAAATTTTGCCCATATTTTTGTAAATGTACATGCATCTACAGTTGACATTTGACCGTGTACAGTGAAGGAAATAAGTATTTGATCCCTTGCTGATTTTGTAAATTTGCCCACTGTCAAAGACATGAACAGTCTAGAATTTTTAGGCTAGGTTAATTTTACCAGTGATTATATATAAAAAAAAAAAGAAGAAAATCACATAGTCAAAATTATATATACTTATTTGCATTGTGCACAGAGAAATAAGTATTTGATCCCCTACCAACCATTAAGAGTTCAGCCTCCTCCAGACCAGTTCCACGCTCCAAATAAACTTGGTACCTGCATTAAAGACAGCTGTCTTAAATGGTCACCTGTATAAAAGACTCCTGTCTACAGACTCAATTAATCTGTCTGACGCTAACCTCTACAACATGGGCAAGACCAAAGAGCTTTCTAAGGATGTCAGGGACAAGATCATAGACCTGCACAAGGCTGGAATGGGCTACAAAACCATAAGTAAGACGCTGGGTGAGAAGGAGACAACTGTTGGTGCAATAGTAAGAAAATGGAAGACATACAAAATGACTGTCAATCGACATCGATCTGGGGCGCCATGCAAAATCTCACCTCGTGGGGTATCCTTGATCCTGAGGAAGGTGAGAGCTCAGCCGAAAACTACACGGGGGGAACTTGTTAATGATCTCAAGGCAGCTGGGACCACAGTCACCAAGAAAACCATTGGTAATACATTACGCCGTAATGGATTAAAATCCTGCAGTGCCCGCAAGGTCCCCCTGCTCAAGAAGGCACATGTACAGGCCCGTCTGAAGTTTGCAAATGAACATCTGGATGATTCTGAGAGTGATTAGAGAAGGTGCTGTGGTCAGATGAGACTAAAATTTAGCTCTTTGGCATTAACTCAACTCGCCGTGTTTGGAGGAAGAGAAATGCTGCCTATGACCCAAAGAACACCGTCCCCACTGTCAAGCATGGAGGTGCAAACATTATGTTTTGGGGGTGTTTCTCTGCTAAGGGCACAAGACTACTTCACCGCATCAATGGGAGAATGGATGGAGTCATGTACCGTCAAATCCTGAGTGACAACCTCCTTCCCTCCACCAGGACATTAAAAATGGCTCGTGGCTGGGTTTTCCAGCACGACAATGACCCGAAACATACAGCCAAGGCAACAAAGGAGTGGCTCAAAAAGAAGCACATTAAGGTCATGGAGTGGCCTAGCCAGTCTCCAGACCTTAATCCCATCGAAAACTTATGGAGGGAGCTGAAGATCCGAGTTGCCAAGCGACAGCCTCGAAATCTTAATGATTTACAGATGATCTGCAAAGAGGAGTGGGCCAAAATTCCATCTAACATGTGTGCAAACCTCATCATCAACTATAAAAAACATCTGACTGCTGTGCTTGCCAACAAGGGTTTTGCCACCAAGTATTAAGTCTTGTTTGCCAAAGGGATCAAATACTTATTTCTCTATTCACAATGCAAATAAATATATATAATTTTGACAATGTGATTTTCTGTTTTTTTTAAATATAATCTATCTCTCACTGGTAAAATTAACCTAGCCTAAAAATTCTAGACTGTTCATGTCTTTGACAGTGGGCAAACTTACAAAATCAGCAAGGGATCAAATACTTATTTCCTTCACTGTATATAGTATGGCATGGTTGAATAACACGCATTCTTCTACATAAATATATATAATTCATTGCTTACTCTTATATTACAGATAGTATAGGTTATAAACAATAATATGTTCATTTTTCAGTATATCATTGCATACAGTACCATGGCATGGTTGAATAACACACATTCTTCTACATAAATATATATAATTTATTGCTTACTCTTATATTACAGATAGTATAGGTTATAAACAATAATATGTTCATTTTTCAGTATATCATTGCATACAGTACCATGTACTCTAAAAGCTTTTTCACACAGGCCAATGTTTGGGCAAATGAGCATTCATATGAACTTTCGTTCCCGATCATTGCCCATCCCCATACATTACTGATCAAAGCTCCTTGTGAAAGGAGCAAACGAGGGCAGATCAACGAGCTGTTTCGTTGATCGGCGCTCATTGTCACGGCCAAAATTGTTCGGCGTAAAAGGACCCTTAGACTTCATGCACATGACATTAGCATATTTAGTAACCATGAATCCTGAATACGGTATTAAAGCATTTCAATGGGGCCATACATACCTCCATATCAAAATCTGCTAGTATTCGAATACTTTAGGCCCCATTCACATCGTGTTTGTGCTATCCACCGTGTGTATATGTTTTTTTTAATAAAAACATGGACCATTGAAAACGTATACAAACGTGTACCATTTTCTGTTGACGTCTTTTTTTTTTTTTATAGCTTGTACGTATTTGTGAACACTGATAGAAAAAAAACAAAAAAAGAAAAAAAACTGATAGATTTACTGTATGTAAACGGATACAAACGTATAGCATTACGTTTGCATATGTTGTCCATTGGGTTCAATGTTAAAAAAAAATGTTACGTCGCGTATACGTTTTTTTAAAATACAGAATAGTGTAGCAGACTACGCTTGTCAGTACTTTAAAAAAAACAGTATCCCAACGTAAACCGTGACAAACCTAGACCAAACGGATGCTATTTTGGTCTACGTGTGACCCATTATAGTCTATGTATACGCCGAACTATACGTTTCAATACTTTTTTAGTGTATATGCCCGGCGGATAGCACAAGCGCGATGTGAATGGGGCCTTATTCTGCAGGTTTTGTATAAAAATGTTTTGCCATGCTCCACTGAATTCGGTATACAGTGGACTGAGTTCTTCCCTATACGCACTCATTTCAATGCTTCTATGGGCCACATTGATCCATGAAACAAAACCTTATGCAAAACTAAGCGGCCTGCAATTCGGTGCAAAATACTATTTCTTATTTTGCACCGTATTATGGGCTAAAATGCACACTCATGTGCATGAGACCTTATTCTGCATTTATTGTATCTGAAAAGTAATAAACAGCATGACCCTTGGAGGGACTAGTGTATGAGGTCATTTGTCTGTGTATGGTGTACTTGGCTTAGGAACATTGAGAAATACTGTTCTAGATCTCTAGCACAACACTGCAACACAGTTACAACACTTCTAACTCCGCAAGATAACTGTCATAATAATGCAGTGGTTAAATCACTATATCTTTAGCTTGTATAGCAGTGGATTTAGTATAGGTTACAATTCTGCTTCATTCCATTTGTAAAAAGCTTCTAGGTCACATCTATCTACATTAGGTATTAAACCTGCAAGATGTAAAGCAAGCAATTAATGTGTTCTAAGCTATGAACTTGTGAACTCACTGCCTGTATATTAGTGTGTTGTTTCTTTTCTGTTTATATATTCTCTTTAAATATGTGCATTTTACTGTGCATGCATTAAGCATGGGGACTGTTAGCACGTCTAAAGTAACATCTGCTCTGTCTTTTTGTTGCTGGGTTCATTGTATAATTAGCTCTATATTTCACCAAATACAATTTTACTCCCAAGGCTGATAGAACAGCATGAACAAAACATAAATAATTGCAGATTAGAGAAACAGAAGGCCAACTGGGTCTAGATAGCTTTGTTCAAAATAGGGTTAAGGAGAAACGAAGGTCATAAGGGAAAATGTTATACAAATAAAATACAAATATCTCAGATACAAAGACTGGTAAGGAGGACATATGTACTCTTAACCGTCAGCTACGATATGTCTACTTTTTTAGTTCCTTGTAATAACTTATTAAGGTTTTTTAAGGTGTTAAAAACAAAATATTTTCGGGAAAGTAAGGCAGCAAAATAAAGACCTGAAACCATTTTATTTAATTCAAATGTATAAATGAGACGGGTGAGAAATCACTATTAACTCCTTTCTCCTCAGATACATTCATGATTTTTCTCTTATGAGATATTATACTTTTCTCTTTATACACTGCAAATTCAATCCCCCATCTCCTATTTTTTAAGCGTACCTATTAATCCAAAAAAATATTGCCGGACCCTCCTTAGGCAGGTGTAGAGCGCTCAGAAGTTGTTTGTCTAACTTCTGCTGGTTTCTGAAAATGCCGATTTTTTTGGTATCTCTGCTATATGTCTGCTAAGTGAGTCCTTCCTGGTGAGATTTAACTACTGTCCGCACTCTCAGCCAATCAGATGTCTCCCCTTTCTGCTCCTCATCCCAATTCCCTCTGAAACACTGCGAGACAGAGAGACCGCAACTGCATCCCCCCCGCCTTCTATCTTGTCTTCTTTACTGTATGACTGTTGACATATTGTTTGAGGATGGAAGAAATTTAGGAAAACTTACAAAGACATTGCAGGCAGGGAAAGAAGAACTACAGGCGCTGGAAAACTGTAGGAAGATGCCACTTTCCCTTAATAAGATATATTACAAAGTTTAATGTATTCACAGGTAATACTGATTTATGCAAACAAATTATAACAATAAGTATGCTTGAACTAAGAAGAGATTAATACATACTCACCTTAAGAGCATGTTCAGACGTGGCGGAATTGCTGTGGAATTCCGCTCCGGACAGTCCGCAGTGAAAATCCGTAGCAGAATTTTTTTCCATTACTTTCTATGGGTTTTTAGGTAACTTAGTGCAGACGTTGTGGAAAAAAGCCATTGCGGAAAATAGGCTGCAGTGCAGAATTTTCATTCCGCAGTATGCACGGCCGCCAGCAGAGAAGCAGAGGATTTCTGCAATGCAAAAGCTGAAATCTGTGGCAAGTCCGCTGTGAAATCCGCAACGTCTGAACAAACTGTCAAATACGCAAATGTTGCTGCAGATTCGTTGTGTAATTGCCCTGAATTTGCAGCAAAATCTGCAGTGGAAAAATTCTGCCACAACTGAACATGCCCTAATAGTAGGTTCCAAAATGTCACTTACGTTTTAATTGTCGCTAGGTATGCTTGAGGTGTAACTATTTGTATCTCTAAAGCCTGTTCAAAATTCATTTATTGCTTGCTAACAGGGAACCTCCAGTTTGTTCCTCATCCATCAGGACAATCTAGAACCTTTTTCATTGCTTTTTTATTTGGAATATTTAAAAAACATAAGATAAAAACAAAGTAGACAGACTAACAATTCCAGTGATTGAGGAAGGGATTGCAACATACATCAAAGTAATATTATAACTAATGGTCTCCAAAAGCATACAGTGTTATTGGGCTAGGTGTTGTTCCAAGGAACATCCTCCCACATCTATTAATGAGGCAACTCTATGATACAACTCTATGATACATATATTAATACTTAGAAGGAACAGAGTCTGTAGCCAGTATATAATCGAAAGATATCAATACAAAACTTTATTTAAATATACACAATAACAAACATTAAAAAAGGCATAGTAATAGGAGAAACTCAATCACAAGATGACATAGAGACGCATCAGGAGAGCCAAGGTAAGTATAGAAAAACCTTTTGAAGTATGGGTTCAGCGTAAAACTAACATTAGTGTGGCATAAACTAGTTAGGTCTATTTGTATAATTTTGATGCTGTTAAAGGGCATAAATGGTCCCGAGAACAAGCATCAAATGAAAGAAGTAATGGGTCTAAACAAGCAATTACTAAAATAGTCTTACCCATAGAAAATCCTTGGCTGAGTCCCGATGGTCACTGTGTGCGCCCCAAATATTTGATATTTCATGTAGTAAAAATAACAGGTACTGAATCTTGGGGATTTATAAATATTGATACTAACTCATGTGGAGAAAAATATCCATTCATAATAGAAAGTCAAATAGTAGTGTACGGCTCTGTTCACACTGAGTTTTTTTGCAGGCAGAAAATTCTGCCTCCAAATTCCATCTGGAATTTGGAGGCAGATTTTGATCTGCCTGCACGCCGTTTTCCGCATTTTTTGCGGCGTTCTTTGCGGATTTTTTCGCCCGCGTCCATTGAGCGCTGCGGGCAAAAAACGCTGCGAAATATGCTTTCTCAGCCTCCCACTGATATCAATGGGAGGTCAGAGACGTAAACGTCTGAAGATAGGGCATGTCGCTTCTTTTTCCCGCGAGACGGTTTTTCCGCTCGCAGGAAAAAAACACCTCCGCCTCCCATTGAAATCAATGGGAGGCATTTTCGGCCGTTTTTTTGGCACGTTTTCTGACGCGGTTTGTTCTGTGTGAACTGTCCCTAAGATTATTTAAATTGGACATATCTCATTCTGTTACAGATGAAACATACTTTAAACATATTCGTTTTGAGATGACGGTAGTTAATATTGATAACGTAAAAATATTCTAAGATGTGATAAAGGTGACTGCCTATAAAACTTAATGGAATGGTCAACTATATTAATTGGTTACCATTGTTAAAAAAACGAAAAAAAACAACAACTCTGTAAATGTGGATATATTCAATATATTGGTATAGACTATTTCACCAATTTAGATATTTAGATAATAACAATAAGGTGTTTGCCACTCCTATATACCTGCTTTGATTCTCTATGTATTAAAAAAACACAAGAGCAAAGCATTTTGATACCTGCTATATAAAGTCAATGGTAGCTAAAGCTGATAACACTTTCTGCTTCTGTTCTTTAGCAGCTCAGTTTTATTATAGGGACCTGTGCTCCCAGACTAAACCTGAGTTCTGATTAGTCACTACGAGGCCCGGAAGCCTTATGATAACATGATAAATCGCTTTATATACAATATCTCTAAGTTGTTGAACGTAAGACACATCAGTTTGCCCATAGCAATGGGTTGACCTTTGGTAATGTTGAATACATATTTGGGAATTGTATTTTCATGATTGCTCAAAGTGTATATCGTATTACATTTATAAATAACTATGGAAAAACAGTAGCCCAGATGCCATCATTTCATGTTATAGATCTTTAGCAAATTTTCCTACCTCCTCTAACATGGACCTGCTAATATCTGTGCCCAGGTCTATGCTCTTCAGTAAAATGTGATAAGGAGCTAACAGGATGTATGTACATAGTTGCATAGTTACATCCGTTGAAACGATACGTAGGTCCATCAATTTTAACCTTTCACAGATCAATTATATATATTTCATTTTTAAATTATTTAAAACCCTCAATGTCATTTTTTATTAGATAAGTATCTAGCCCTTTTTTTAAATGCTGACATAGTATCTGCCATTATTACCTTACGGAGAAGAGCATTCCATCGTTTACTACTCTAAGAGTAAAGAACCCTTTCCTATATTGATGCCTGAATCGCCTTTACTTTACACATAAAAAATATGCCCTGGTCTATCGTAAAGTTCTTTGAATGTATAAATCATGTGCCAGTTCTTTGTATTGACCACACATATATTTATACATGTAATTAAGTTCCCCTCTAAGGCGTCTTTTTTCCTAAGCGGAACAAGACCAATTCTTCTAGCCATTCATATTAAGAGAGACCTACCATCTCATCGCCCAATATCACAACAGTCCTCTTCTGCGTACATTCACAGAATATACCAGGGAGAAGAGTCTGCGGGAACTTGAACCTGTGTATCATCTGTTCTACATTAACTAAACCACTTCCACTTCAAAGGGTGTGATTCTAGTAATAGGTAAATATCAGTGTTTTGTTGAAAATTAAATTCCATTATATATATTCCGTTATATATGTTCTCCAAAAATGAACCTTCGCTATAAGGCAGATTGACAACCCCAATATTTTGGATATCTATATCATACTCTAAGCATGATAGTAGGTAAAAAACACTATATTAAAATATATTTTTTTATTTTATATAAATATATGTTAAATGGCAGACAAATGCATTATAACCATTTGTATAAATTAATTTAAGAAATATAGTATGTAAACCTTTTACTTAGCAAACCTAGATGTAAAAGTAATAGCAATATAATTAACAAACTGCACTGGATAGACATACTGAATTGTATACATTTCCAATATATATATATATATATATATATATATATATATATATACATGCTTTTTTTCCATTTTATTATTTTAGAACATCGTGTACATTGTAAGGTGTATAAATAGACATATTCATTAGGGAGTATGAAGTACCTGGGAGGTATTATCTTCTTCAATAAATACTTTTTTCTCCTGGATAATTTGCAAACATCTTGAGATCAATTCTAAGTGACAGCATAGCTGTGCAATGCTATAAAGGTCCAGTGATGGCTGAGCTGCAGTGGTAAAGCAAATTACATTTTCCTACTCTTTTGGTTTAAGACAACAGTCAATAAATCATATTTTAGAAGAGATAGCAAAATACCAATAATGTGCTGCAAATGTTCGTACCTGCAAAGATCTGTAATAGTTTTCAAAAACAATGTAATTAGAAAAGCAAACCTTTCATGAGAAATTACCAAATACATTATTTTGGTATAGATCTTTAGGTTTTTACAGGTGTTAGTCAAAAAGGGTGACAGAGGTTAAAAGCTAAAACACCATTTATTATGTAGCTTTACTTAAAAGCAAGGACATAAAACAAATCTATAAAACACATAAAACAGCATGAGAGCAACAACAGCCAAGGAATAATAACATAATCGCACAAAGGAAATAACATGGCGAGGAGTAATTATTGAATTGTATTAACACAATAACATAATTTTGAATGGTTTCCAAATTCCCTAATTCCAGACATACCTAGATAAAGAGAGGTCTACATTCACTGGACGTGTACTTCAAACTTGTGATTTCATTTCTAATACTAATATTTTTTTTTATATCAAAATTTATATTCTAGGCTAAAACATTAAGGGTGGGTTTTACTAGGAGCTAATTTCTTAAAGGGATTTTCCGACAATCAACATTTATCACCTATCCACAAGATATGGATTGTGGCCCCTCTGCTGGGAACCTCACACATCACTAGAGCAAGGGTCCTGTGTTCTGGTGTGGAGGAGTTTGTATGGCATAATGGTCGAGCATGCGTGCCTTTACTCCATACAACTCTTTGGGAGTTACAGATGACTTTGAGTGAGATAGATTGTGTGTTTCCGTAACTCTCATAGAGTTTATATAGGGCGGCTCAATACAAACTATCAGTTAGATATATAGTGTGTTTTTACACATTTCTACAAGAAAGTGGAAATACACATTAGACGTTGGTAAGGCTCTGTTCACATCTGCATTGGAGCTTTCAATAAGGGGTTTAGTCAAAGCTTCTATCACTTTTGACAGAGAGAATAGAACAGCATGCAGCTCTGTTTTTCCATCAAAACAACTGAAACCTTCCCGGAACCCCGACGGACCACATTGACTTATATTGGGATAAGTTGGGGTTCCATTCGGATTTTTCGTAAGCAGATGTGAACAGAGCCTAAGTTGTTAAACAAGTTTTTTTTATAGGGTTTTTCTTAAATTAATAACGTTGAATCAATGCACTGAATTAGAAAGCTGTGCATAGGAACCAGGATTGGATTTTGGATTGCAGAGATGTGACTGGTTAGTAAGAACATGGGAAAAGTAACAGGTCTGGATCACACACCAGAAGTGGATCCAGAAGAAAGGAAAAGTATATAAAAAAAAAGGCATCTCCTGATGCATCTCCTTTCTTCTGTGTCCACTCCTGTGTTTGTCTCACAAAACTGAGCCAAAAATTGCACCAAACACTGCATCAATACTGCGTGTGTGTGATCCTGGCCCAAAGGTGTGCATGTTTAAATACTGGAATAGACAAACAAACAGTAAGGCCCCATGCACACGACCGTAATTTTGATCCGCAATTTCAGACCATTATTGCAGATCAAAATACTGATTCATTTCTATGGCCCACGGACACCTTCCTGTATATTTACGGGATGGTGTCCGGGCTGTGGAAATGATCCACAAAAAAAAATGACATGTCCTATGTTGTGATTTTATGGACCATGCTCCCATCCTTTTTATGGGAGCATGGCCCGCAAATGCGGGTGGCTGTCCACGGCCGGCCGTGCCCGCAATCACGGACCGTGATTATGGTTATTGCTGTGTGCAGGGGGCCTAAGATAAAAGTGAGATGAACAGTTCAAATCTATCCCAGCCTTTTAAATAAATGTAACACCCATGTGACTTGAGCCTGGTAGGACCTAAACCACACCTTTCTCTGTATCCTATTGCTGCTTTAATCACATTTTTGTAAAAAATAAGCAGAGTTCTAATCCATTAAACCAATGCTAAATTTAATCAACACCTCTATTTTAAACTGCTTGCACCTAACTTTATGTGACTTATGTGGGAAGATCTCTGCTGGAGCTGGTATTTGTGGTAGCGGGAAAGGGGCTGGGGAGTGAATGGATGTAGTACTATGTACTATGTAAAATCACCCATTCATGAAATCCAATATGTTCTAATGTTATTAAATGGCATTGGGAAAGGCATGTCACTACAGGACAGAATATATACAGGAGACGTTACAAATGGTTAGACTCACTAGTGGAAAAACACCTGTGACCAATGTTCCCTTGGCAGCTCCTGAGCGGGGCAGCTAGGGAACAGGGCGAGTCTCCATCAATGGTGGAAGATCTGATGACCAAATGTAATAACCCCAGTAAATGCCAATAGAGCACAATAAATAAGGGAATAAGAAAACATATTTTAAATTATTTTTAATTACATTTTTAAATACTATAATATTACAAGTCCAGCAGTAAAATAGACAATTCTAAACACCAATTATAGGCATCAATGAAAGAATCCCTCATTACACCACTGTCCCTGTAGATAGCGCCACACAGCCCCCTTTAGATAGCGCCACACCGACCCCCTGTAGATAGGACACAGCAATCCCCCCTCCCCTTGTATATTCTGCCACACAGCAATCCCCCCTCCCCTTGTACATGGTGTTCCACAGCAATTCCGCCTGTATATAGTGCTACAAAGATACCGCTACACAGTCCCCCTTCCCCTTGTATATACTGCCACACAGCCCCCTCCCCTTGTATATACTGTCACACTGCAATCCCCCCTTCGCTTGTATATACTGTCACCCAGCAAGCCCCCTCCCCTTGTATATACTGCCAGACAGCAATCCCCCCTTGTATATAGTGCCACACAGCAATCCCCCCTCCCCTTGTATCTAGTGCTACACAGCCCCCTCTCCCGTTGTATATACTGCCACACAGCAATTCCCCACCTGAATATTACCACACAGCCACCTAAAAAAAAACAAAGATTGTACTTATCTTGCCCCGCTCCCGCGATGAACGGAGCGCTATACCGCCTCTCGGGCAAGGCGCATGTGCAGACTGGCATGATGATGTCGTCACGCCAGTCTGCGCAGGTAGTCTTCCCAGCGCCTTATAGGCTGCAGGCCTAATGATGCCTGCAGCCTATAGTATTCATTTGTATCTGCGTCCTGTGGACGCACATACAAGTGAATGTGGCTGTCGCTAGCACCGGAGCCCCCTCCGGTGCTAGCGACGCCACTGCATCCGTCCGCCGCCCGTGACGCGGGCTTTAAACTTTAGTGAGCGGGCGGACTGTGGAAGGTGCGCGGCCGCGCAACATATAGGGAACACTGCCTGTGACTAGCCAAAATATGTGACTACTTAAAATATAATATCACCCTTTTGCTGCAATAAGTTTTGCTACAATATTCGTAAATGATAATATTTTTATATGACTCATCCATTTATTCTGATTCTTGATTCTGAGGCAATTACTGCGGCTTCACACACTCACAAATGTGCTTATAAGCCTTGACGTTCATCATGCACCAATACTTTCTGAATTTGCATCATTTATTCTGCGGGCTGGAGAATTATGTCAGTGTAATTACTGTGTTGTTTATTTATTAGTTCTTCTAGTATTCAATGTAATGTCAAAGCACATAAACACAGCAGCGCAGATTTGAAAGGGTAGGAAATTATCAATATTTTATAATTAATATTTTCTTTTTCTCTAAGTAGTTATAAGTATAGTTATTATTACACAAGCTAAGATTAGATTTGACAATTGCAAACATAAGCCAACCAACATGCAAGCAAAATCAATACGTACATTTCCCTTGGGGCCACTATTTACTGTTCGCAGCACCATTTACTTAATGGAATGGCAGTTATGTTTGCAGAAACCTTGTAACTAGCATTTTTATGTTTTAACTAAAAGCAGCATTCTCCATGAATAACAAAAATAACATGCTTGCTGTAGTTAATGGCAAAAATATTTTAAGCTGTCATGCATCAATAACTTATGTGCTGTAGAATAACAGGACAAAGCAACATTTCTGAAAAGAAGCACTTCAGTTGGCAAGCTTTGTTAACTTATCTTGCTTAATTTGAGTGAGATAATGCACTCATCCATAATTGTCTATTAAATAGGTTGAGCCTTCCTGCTTTTTCGAGACTTTTTTTCATACATTTCTGCTGACGCTGGTACCATATTTTCCTGACATACAAGAGGCAGATCCTAGAGAGATATGTAACTGATTTATATTATATTCTGTCATGAAAACGGGAGATTAACCAGCCCAGAGGTAACAACTGTTGGCCCAAAACAAGTCAAAGCATGTGCCTTATAGGATCTAATTTATTATTATTTAAATATATGTTAATGGATCGGAATGTTAGGCCCCATGCACACGAACGTGCTTTTCCGGTCGCAATTCCCCCTGAAAATCCACGGGAGAATTGCGGCCCCATTTTTTTCTATAGTTCCATGCACACGACCGTAGTTTTTACGGTCCATGCATGGCCCAGGAGCCCGCACTGCAGAAAGATCGGACCTGTCTTATTACGGACGTCTTCTGTGGTCCGGGCTCTTTGAAAATAATGGCCGCGGCCATGTGCATTGTCCGCGATTTGCAGGCGGCTTGCGGCTGACAGTCCGCTGCCAGCCGACCCGAAAATCACGGCCGTGCACATGGCTACGGTCGTGTGCATGAGGCCTTAGTGGCAGATTATGTTGGACTCATGGCTGTATATTCTTTCAAGACATTTTTCGCAATTTTCAAGCTTTTTAGTCCATAGTTGTTTACTTGCATCACAAGAAACATCCCCACAAAGCTCAGACCTCCCAGGTATGTTTACCATTGAGGCGCATTATACACAGGGCCAGCCTTAGGACAGATGGCGCCCCGTGCAAAATTATCTTTCGGCGCGCAACCCGCATGATAAAAAAATGCCCCATAAAAAAAGTGTAATGCCCCCATACAGTACAATAATATTGAATAATAGAATATATTATAACCCCTTCAAGGACACAATATTTTGTCCTCTAATTGTGCCCACGCAGTATTATGCCCCGTGTAGTGCCCCTACACAGTATAATGTCCATTTAGTGGCCCCACACAGTATAATGCCCCTCTCCCCTGGCTGCCTCACACAGCCAGGGGAGGGGGGCATTAAAAAATTTGAAATTTGATTTAAATAGCTTAATTTAGAGTATAAACAATCCCATGTATTTCTCACATTCATAGATACCTGATCTGTGGTCTATACTAGACCTTACCTTGTCGACATTACTGATGATGGGGCAGTGAAAATTGGCAACCTACATTGTGGTCATCTGCAATTTTTTTGTTTTGGTGCATCTGATCTCTGTTAGCCTTTCATCTATCCTGCGTATAATGAACTGTTTAATCTTATAAAGGAGGACTTCTAGCATGGATACTCAGTTATTAAGTGAATAAAGCAGGATAGGTCTATATTCAAATGTATTTAAAACTCAAATGTATTTGTAGTAAAACTCAAAAATGGAGAGTAGAGAAATAGAGGCCATTTTAATGTCTGGAGCAATGACTCTAGGGAAGAATGGCGTTGTTATACATCATGTGTTGCAAAATGCCACAATGCTGGAGTCTATGGGAAAAAAATCTGTGGCAAAATGAAAGGCATATACAGGTTCAGCATGGGCCCATAGAATACTATAGGCAGTGTATTCAGGATCCGTACAGTATGTATCTCTAATGCAGTACAAAGAAATTCATTGAGTTACATCTGCATGGAAATTTTAGGAAAGTTGCATGTACCTGTCACTTGACAAATTTATCAATAAGAAAGACATGGCAAAAAAAATGGACACTTGAGTCTCATGCAAGTTGCACAACAGTTGCTATGGAAGATGACACACAAATCGCACAACAGTTGAAGCTGGAGCTGTCGTGCTACAAAAACTGGACATGAAGCTCCAGGTGTAATGTGGTAATATATTTTAGCCCAATGCAATGGTCAGGCAAGGAATTAGGCTACAAAGAATAAAGAACACATTTTCAGATTTTTAGATTTCAAGATCAATATCACACACACAGATTCTCCTGACCTTACTGGTACGTCATAGTGGGAGTGGGAGAGTGCTCACGGGCTGAGCTGGCTCCATACACTGCAGCTGTCATCAGTGTACAGCTGACACCTCACTCCAATGGCTGAATTCAGAGATAACTCTTGTTCTCCCTCTTTCTGCAATGTGATAGGGGAAGGAGCAGCGTGTGTAATGTGTAATGTGATCTAGCAGGTTTGTAGAAATAGTGACCGGTGACCAGGCTTCAGCTTCACTGTAAGGTCTGATACACACAACTACTGATCCGTTGAGGTCCATTTGTCCGCAAAAAACATTTGTTGTGTATCCGTGTGTCATCAGGATTCCCGGATCTGCAACAAAAAAACATTATGTCATCCGAGTAGCCGCAAATCTGGACTGTAAAATGACTTGTCCTGAGTTTTTGCAACCCGGATTTGCGGCCCCCACATGAACCGATAAAAACACCCTCGTATGCATAGGGCCATAGAAATGAATGGGTCCGCAATTCATCAGCAGAAATGAGGATAAATTGCGGACACAAAAGCACGGTCGTGTGCATGAGGCCTTACATGTCAGGCAATGATAACAACTTTGTGTTAGTGAATTAGGAAGAAAAAGTTTTGTAGCACAAAGAACTGAGCTTTAAAGGTAAAGACTTTACGAAGATACTATACATGTGGATCTAAGAGCACTGCAAAATTTATGTTTTCCTAGAAGTACACTTTAGGCATAAAATAGATAAACTTTACATTTTGTAAATGACTTAGTATAGCTAAAGTAATGGGACTAAACTAAATTGAAGTGAAAGCATTAAATTCATTGCTCCTGAACCATGGTCCGAGCTTTTACTGTTGATTCTGTTGACTAGCTCCCATTCCCTTTGGTGGAAAGTGACCATGCATGCTGTTTTTGGGATCAGTGGAGTTTCTAGCAGTCAGACCCTCATAACCACACTTTGATGGCATACTATATCTAGTTTAAATGTCATAAGAATCATTTGTTAGAAAACCCCTTGTAGTTGTTAAAAAGATAATATAAAAGTAATAAAGATAGCTATGAGGAAAAGTTGATACAAATGTCCTTTACACTGTTTGGAAATAAAACAATCAATCTATAAGTAATATCACATACATGCGTTTTTAGAATTATCAGGAATACATTGTACCATGTTTCCGAATTGCTTAAAGTACAGCAAACAATGGGGGAATTTATTCAAGTCTATGTACACCTTCAAAATAGTTTTTGAATTTTTTTAATAAAAATGTCTATCAGTGTGTTTTGTGCAACTTTCTAAATGCTTTTTATTAAAAATTATTTTAACTTTTTGAGACACAGCTGCTTTGTATCCTGTATAAAGAGTAGCTGTATCTAGCGCTGAGTCCTGAATGCGTCAGATCAGCGGCACTGTTTCTGACACGGATGATCCACCTGTTATCTATCACATCTAAGTTATGAACAAGATGTGATCGGTAACAGCTCGATCCTGCATGTCAGAGACGCGCAGGACCCACTGTCAGTAAACCCGTCAGTGCCGTTGACCCGATGGATACAGGTTTCAGCGCTATATACAGTATACAAAGCAGCTCTATCTAAAAAAGGAAATATATTTTTTAATAAAAATATTAGTAGACATTTTTATTAAAAAAATATATATATTTCACAGGCGTGAAGACTGTCATTTAATACGCCAGTCTTAATCTAAGGAGTGCATGCCCAGCAATAAATTAGGCACATCTCTGGTTGTCCATACGGCAGAAAGATTTGCCCTATAATATATGCTAATTTCTGGCGGAAATTATAGTAAATTTAACGGGCTGCAGGTTGCCCTGTCCCTTCAGCTAAGCCCCCTTCACTTTCTGGTAAAGTGGCGTGAGTGGCATAAATCTCGCAATGTGACTTTTGAGGCATTTTCAACTTTTTATTGTCAGAAAATTGGCACGGAAAGTTTGATAGATTCCCTCCAATCAATTATTATTTAACTCAACAAAAAAATTATTATTCATTACTGTGTACATTTTACCCCTAATGACCATGCCTGTTTGGGCCTTATTGGGGTTTTCCTAGTTCATCAAAAATGTGGCAAAGGGGGGTTGCAATTAAACAAATAAAGAGGCATTACTCACCCAACAAATCCCCCTGCGTTGTTTTCACAGACTGAGTTGTATTTTACAGTGGCAGCTTGTTGGGGGTGTATATATTTTATTGATTTGCCTTTATTAATTTATTTTAAGTTTAGTACACTGGGCAGTACCCATGAGATCCCAGTGACGGATATATCCGCAAGATGCTGGAACAAGCACCGACCCTTAACGAATATATTTGTCAATTGACGTTATCGTGTGCACATACCCTTATGCTTTCCTTTGAGGGAAATAATGTGATTTTTCTCCCCATAGGGAAACATTGAGGTCGTACCTGAATTGCGGCATCTTGTGGGTGACCTCTTATGAATTAATGTATTTCCCTTTGCTTGCAAAATATTTTAGATAATCAAATAACAAATATATAGCAATATTAAAATATTAAACATTTTTCTAAAACGAGATGGCTTCTTGTCCAACACTATTTTAGGACTTTTCTATTGGCACACAGCGGCCTTCTCATGTAAAGACTATTTTGAAATACTATTTTCAACTGTGACAATGTATTGTAGGGTTTCTCAGTCCACTATTAAATGAAATTGGCATTGGAGTAGTTGTATCTAGGAAATACGGGGTAATCACTCAGTTGGGTATAGAAACTATGAATGCCCTGGTTCCAAAATGGGTATTTCAGTCTCATCAAATAAGTGATATTTTTTGTGTAACAAAAAGTTATACAATTTTCCAGTATACTTTCTGTATCAATTCCTCATGGTTTTCAAGATCTCTGCTTGCTGCCTTTAAATCTCAAGAGGAACCTTCTCAAGGGATAAAAAATTATCCTGGTCATTTTATGGATAAGCAGGGACTCCACTTGTTATAGCTACAGTAAAATTATCAGAGCTGTGTGTAACACAGGTTACCATGATCAGGAGGTTCGTGTTCTGCTGACAGTTCATATGGCAATAGTGGGACATTTCATGGTTTGCCCTGCTGTACTTTTGGACTGCAAGTGACCATAAAGAGAGGATAATAATAGAGCATTAGGGAATTTCTACACAAAATTTAATGCACTATAGATCCTTACAATTCAGCCATTTTGTTATGGTTGACATGGGATTGTGAATCTCTAGTTACCCTATACTATGACATTAAGGAGGGTTTGTGTAAATAAAACTTAACGTAATAGTACGGCACAGGCAGTGATCCTCAGAGGCCCGGAACTCTGATCGCGTAGCACTGGCACTGTGCCGAGCAATCAGCAGCAGGGCTATAAAGGTTAGCTCCTGCTGCAACTGCCAGGATTGGAGACTCCAGTCCTGGCATTTTAACCCCATGGATGCCTCGTTAAATAGAGACCACGACATTTAACCCTTTTAGGACATAACCATTTTTTTATTTTGATTTTCATCTTGTCCTCCCCACCTTCCAAATTTCTTAACTTTTTTATATTTCCGTCGATAAAGCCATATGAGTGCCTGTTTTTTGCAGGACGAGTTGCAGTTTTTCACCACACCATTTATTGTACCATATAATGTATTTGGGAAACTGGGAAAAAAATATTTGTGGGGTGGAATTGAAAAAAAAAACCAGTGATTCTTCAATGTTTTGAGGGGTTTTGTTTTTACGGATTTCTCGAGTCAGTAAAAATGGCATGTTAACTTTATTCTACCAGTCAACACGATTACTGCAATATTAATTTATTAGTTTTTCTTATGTTTTACTACTTTTACAAGGAAGAAACTAATTGTTAAAAATTATTATTTTTTTGACACATTTGATTAGTCCCCCTAGGGGACTTGAACCATTGGTTGTTAGATCACTGGTACAATACACTGCAATACTAATGTACAGCAGTATGTTGTCATTGTTTATGGCTCCTGTTAAGCCCTGCCAGAGGCAGGGCTTAGCAGGGGATGAAGAAAGGCAGTCCTATGGGGCCTTCATTAGGCCCCTGGGCTGCCATGATAACTATCGTCAGCCACCAATCTCGTCACAGGGGGGGGTAGATGAGCTCTCAGGGGAGGTGGCCCCCTCTTTCCAAGATCTCAGATGCTGCGATCGCTGTTCCTGGCAGTTAGTCCCGGGTGTCTGCTGTAATACAGAGCTGACACCCGCTGCATATGGAGCAGGCTGAGCGGTTGAGCCCGCTCCAAACATCACCCCCCCCTGCAACACTACATGCTATTACGTCGTGGTCCGCGTAGGTTATTGCGATAGGGCAGGGTTTCCATGGCAGCCAGGGACCTAACAATTAGACAGAATAGACTAGGAGACAGCACTTCCAACATATGTCAGCTTTTTAATCACCCGTGCCTAACAATGGCCCTCAGGTCTGCCATTGGTATCTGCCTAATAGGTCATGCTAGAGGCATAGCCTAACAAGTTGCCTTTCAGTGTAACACTTTCTTATGCTTTTTTGTGTCAATTACATTTTCTAAACTTATTTAGGCCTGCAGGCCTTGGATTATATTTTGACTTTGTCAAACCATAAATGTCTTTGTTTTTGCAGTGTACCCTAATTATATTATGCAATGGTTAAGCTTTATTTGCATAAAAATGAAAATACCCTTTAATAGCAACTGCAAAAAGCACACTGAAATATAAGCAAACAGACACCTTACTATAGTATGCAGCAGTGTGTACACATGCAGCAGGATTTGGACTGTCTGCACCATTTGAATGTTTTCTGCTCAGGACTCTATTTTATTCTAAATCATCTACTCTATGCAATTTGTAATGATTTTCCTTATACCATTTTATGGGGGTCTAAAGCATCATGTTACTTATAATTGTCCTGCAGACTCTCTCAGCAGGGTGTAAGGGCTGTTTATTGGAGCCTGTATTCTGCAGAAAGAAGCCTGTGAATGCCTAATAGTGACCACAAAATCCTCCTTGAGAGGTCCGTTGGCAGAATACAGGCTGCAATGAACGCCACTTGTATTCTGAGGCCCTGCAGCATTATCTACAGGTAAGGCTTAGTTCACATCTGCGCCAGGATCCCGTTCCGTCGGAGCTGGATCCTGACTGACATAAACGTTTCCATCACCATTGATTTCAATGGTGATGGATCCTATGCCAATGGTTTCCATTTGTCTCCATTGTGCAAGGGTTTCCGTCGTTTTGACGGAATCAATAGCGTAGTCAACTACTAAAACGACGGAACCCCTGCACAACTGAGACAAACGGAAACCATTGGGATCGGATCCATCACCATTAAAAGCAATGGTGATGGAAACGGAAACTTTGGTTTCCGTTTGTGTCAGTCAGGGTCCCGTTCTGATGGAAATCTCAGACGGAACGTCGGAACGTGACCCTGGCGCAGATGTAAACAAAGCCTAAAAGAGAACGGTTTTACTGTCACATCACTTCGTCCAAGGTGTCATATTATTTAAGAAGGATATCTTACTCTTGGCCAGCAGTGCTATTGATATCCACCTATAAACTAGAAGTAACAGCCTTTCCATATAAACAAGGTGCAAATTTGTTTGGCCTTTAATATATTCTGCTTTCTACTGGTTAATTCTGTTTCTGAATTTATTCTTTTGTAGATCTCTAAGCTTTCTTATGGAAATGAAGCTTTTTAGAAGATTTGTACTCATTTTCAAACACTGTTACATTCATTCAAGTATGCCATTATACAGAGGCAGCTGGCTTTTATCTAGTGATATTTACTTCAAAAAGCTAAGTTAAATGGTATCATAGATTAATTCTTAGGGCACCGGAAGACCCTTTTTTTTAGAGTAGAAAGAGATTTTGTAATTACTTAGGCTACAGCAATAAAATCACTAAACATGTGTACTGTAAGATTCATCATATCATGTGACACAACACAAAGCAGCAATAAAAAAAAACCCAAACAAGTTATAAAAATCAAACATGGGAACATGACATCCTTGTCACAAATATGCATTACAGCTTTCCAGTAATTTACAGCTCTACATAACATGCTTTCTTGAGTACTATTTTTTTTTCATTCAGGAAGCAATGAAACTTCAAAAAGGGCATTATCCTCTGCAATTTCTTACATAAATCAAACTGGAAATAAGACACATTTTACAATTCAATTTAAGATCCCACTGAGACAATAATGTTGCAAGCTGTGCATTTTGCAAAGTAATATAGTAATGTCTAGTTTGCATTTTTGAAAAACCAAATTAATCACACTTTATTGAATATGTTCAAGCAAACCTAAAATCATTTATTATTAAAAATCTGTTGCAACAAATATAAACTATATTTTATACATAAAGGACAAACTCATTTATTCATTAGGATAAAATGCTCAGAGGTTGCCTTTTAGAAGAACATGAAATGACAATGCGAACGTATATTGTATGCAAATATGCATATGTATTACAGACAATAAAATGTAACAATTAGCATACATTCCAACACACTTATTTTGGATTTAAAAGACCATGTAAAAATAAAACATTCCAGGAATAATGCAAACTCAATATTTTACCTTTAATAAGTACAGATGTAGCCGTCTTTACCTTGACTTTTAACACTTTAAATAAACAATGGCTAGATCTCTTATCTTGACGTTTTCAATGACTTTTGTTGTGTGATATCATGCTGCAGCAGGTTATCAGAGTCAAGATAAAGATGGCTACATCTGCATTTGATATTTTTTTGTCAGTGAAAATAATGATTCAAATAATTGATGGCAGCATTTAATGGGAGGACACTTAGGTGGGCTAATTTTCCTTTATGGGCCCCCAAGCTATTGAGTTGAAACCTATTAGAAAAATAAGCATGCCAATGGTAGACTACCCACAACCTGTAATGTCCGTGGCTGTGGGCCGTCAGCTCCAACTTCCTCCTGACAGCTGCAGCCATGAGTCGGCAAGCGCTGGCCCCAGCCTCATCCTCAGGAGACGCCAACGCTCGCGTCCACTCACCTCAGCCGGACCCCGTAGGGTATGAGCGCACGCTTGTGCCCGCTCTTAAAGGGGCAGCACGCGCACCAGACTTATGATTACTTGAACCTGTGAGTACCCTGGATTATAAGAGGGGTCCAGCCCCCTGCTTCTATGCCTGAGCATTGTTGATGTTTCCTAAGTCTATGTGATGGCCTCCTAGTGTGTATCCTGTTCCTTGCATTCCATACCATCCTGGTCGAGCACTGTGCTGTGGCAAAGTCGTGTCGTGCTGTATCCCACGTCTAACCTGCTTCACCTCGCCTGACGTCTACCTGCTGCCTAGTCCCAGCCGAGCCTGACTTACTGCTGTCCGAGCTGCCACAGGTACCTATACGAACTATAGACATTTTCCTGCGCCCTGTTGGCCAGCTGCCATACCGCCAAGGCGGTACGGACCAGTGGGTCCACAGACCCTTCGTGACAGTACGCTCAGGCCATGGACCCCGCTGGTCGATTCAAGACTATGACAACGTCTCAAGAAATTCGAGCGGATATGCTAGACCTCCGGTCTCGACATGATCAACTCCTCCAGGCGTTGAACATTCTTGCACGTCAGCAGGAGGCACAAGCTGCCGTTTCTCCTACTACACCTCCTGGCAGTATTGATTCTCAGACTACGCCTCTTGGCGTGTTTCTTTGCCACTTCCTGACTGCTATGATGGAGAAGCAAGTACCTGTCGTGGATTTCTGAATCAGTGCCAGATCCACTTCAGCCTGTATAATAAGACATTTTCGTCTAATGGCGCAAGGGTTGCTTTCATCATCTCTCTCCTCACTGGCAAGGCTCTTGCATGGGTGAACCCTATCTGGGAGAGACAAGGACCAGAGACCCGTGACTTCCAAGCCTTCCTCCGGACTTTTCGTATGGTATTTGAGGAGCCTGGTCGGGTCTCTTCTGCAGCGGCTTCTTTGATTAACCTACCCCAAGTGGACACCTCCGTGAGTGAGTACGCCATTCACTTCCGCACCCTGGCGAGAGAGCTGTTATGGAACAATGAGGCCCTGGTGGCTGCATTCTGGCATGGACTGGCTTATAAAATTAAGGACGAACTTGCCGCTCGGGATCTGCCGTCTACCCTGGAAGACCTCATCCTTCTGTCCGCCCGGATTGATATACGGATCCGAGAACGTCTCCAAAGAGGTTCGATGGGAGGGAGTCATTCCCAGTTTGGCTCCTACTTTGCAGCAACCCCTGCTGTCCTCAGATGTCGATCCTCCTATGGAGTCTGTGATAATGGACCAGTGTAAGTTATCCACCCAGGAAAGACAAATCAGACGCACTTCTGGACTCTGTCTTTATCAGCCTCGGTGGTCATCTTGTACGCCTGTGTCCCCAAAGATCCCAAAGCCTAGGGTTGCTAGGAGTGACAACCTTGGGTAAGAATGGAATTCCATCTAAATTGTCCATACCTGTGACCATAGTGTCCGGTGTGAGAACGCATCAGGTCTCCGAGTATCTGGACTCTGGTTCCGCTGCTAATTTCATCCATAGAGACCAGGTGGACCTTCATCAATTACCCACCACCCCTCTGGAGTGCCCGTTGACAGTTGCCTCAGTAAATGGACTACCTCTGCCAGACCCAGTTATAGCTGTAACCAAGCCGCTGAGGCTCCAAGTAGGGGCCCTTCACTCCGAACTTCTGTCATTCTATGTCCTACCCAAAGCTGTTAACCTCTGCAATCCTGCCAATGACCGAGGCAGAGAAGGCTGAACCGAACGAATCTGCACCAGGCAACAGCTTTGACACTCAGGGCCACACTGGAGAAACTCTCCAGAATTCCAGTCCAGGACTGGGCCTGCCTTGGCTCCGACTGCATGCCCCAGTCCTGGACTGGAATTCTGGAGAGTTTCTCCAGTGTGGCCCTGAGTGTCAAAGCTGTTGCCTGGTGCAGATTCGTTCGGTTCAGCCTTCTCTGCCTCGGTCATTGGCAGGATTGCAGAGTAATTATGCTGCATTTTCGGATGTCTTCAGCAAGAGGAAGGTGGAGACATTGCCTCCACATCGGGCGTATGACTGCCCTATCGAACTGATTCCTGGTGCATCCCTTCCTCGTGGTAGGGTATATCCTCTCTCCTTGCCAGAGACTCTGTCCATGTCCGCCTATGTGAAAGAGAACTTGGAGAGGGGCTTCATACGAAAGTCCTCATTCAGAGTCCTCATTCAATAGCCTGAAGAGTACCTTCACGTCAGCCTCTATCATCCATCATCCGGATGTCTCTCTGCAGTTCTCGTTGGAGGTGGACGCATCCTCTGTCAGTGCTGGTGCACTCCTGTTCCAGAGAGGTCCCAAGGGCAAGTCAAGGGTATGTGGATATTTTTCTAAGCTCTTCTCTTCCGCAGAACGCAACTACTCGATTGGGGATCGGGAGTTACTGGCCATCAAATTGGCTCTGGAAGAATGGAGACATCTACTAGAGGGCGCAGCTCATCCAATCCTAATTTTTACTGACCACAAGAACCTGACCTACCTCCAGACGGCCCAACGTCAGGCCAGGTAGTCACTGTGCTTTGCCATTTTCCAGTTTGAGCTCCATTATCGCCCGGCCAACAAGAATGTGAGGGCCGATGCCTTGTCCAGGTCATTCGAGACGGAGAGTCCACAGAACATTATTGATCCGTCTTGCATTGTCTCTGTCAATCCCCTGCAAGTTGGGGACATTCCTCCAGGGAGGACTTTTGTGCGCCTGGCTGATCGTGGAAGAATCCTCCGCTGGGGACACTCCTCTAGACTGGCAGGTCACGCGGGGATACGTAAGACCCGGGATTTGATTGCTCGTCATTTCTGGTGGCCCACGCTGCCCAAGGACATTATGGACTTTGTTTGTTTCTGTTCTGTCGTTCCTCTGACCGGTCTTCCTTTGACTCCTCGGTGTGAAGTTGGACTTTTCCTCAGCCTACCATCCTCAGTCCAATGGTCAGGTCGAGAGGATCAATCAGATCTTGGAGAACTACCTATGCCACTTCATCTCCAAGCAGCATGATGACTGGGTGCAGTTGCTCCCATGTGCTGAGTTCTCCTAGAATAGTCACACCAGCGAGTCTACAAGGAATACACCATTCTTCATTGTCTACGGCCAGCACCCACAAATTCCTCTCCCGGTGCCCGATACTTCCGAGGTACCAGCGGCTGACTCCACTTTAAGAGACTTCCTGCAGATTTGGCAGTTGACTCGATCCTCCATCCTAATGGCAGTCGACCGCAATGGCAGACTACCCACAACCTGTAATGTCCGTGGCTGTGGGCCGTCAGCTCCAACCTCCTTCTGACAGCCGCAGCCACGAGTCGGCAAGCGCTGGCCCCAGCCTCCTCCTCAGGAGACACCAGCGCTCGCGTCCACTCACCTCAGCCGGATCCCGTAGGGTGTGCGCGCTCTTAAAGGGGCAGCACGCGCACCGGACTTCTGATGATTTGAACCCGTGAGTACCCTTGACTATAAGAGGGGTCCAGCCCCCTGTTTCTATGCCTGAGCGTTGTTGATGTTTCCTAAGTTTGTCTATGTGATGGCCTCCTAGTGTGTTTCCTGTTCCTTGCATTCCATACCATCCTGGTCGAGCACTGTGCTGTGCCAAAGTCGTGTCGTGCTGTATCTCACGTCTGACCTGCTTCACCTTGCCTGACGTCTACCTGCTGCCTAGTCCCAGCTGAGCCTGACTTACTGCTGTTCGAGCTGGTACAGGTACCTATACGAACTATAGACATAGTCCTGCTCCCTGTTGGCCAGCTGCCATACCCTCAAGGCGGTACGACCCAGTGGGTCCACAGACCCTTTGTGACACAATCTAGGTTAGCTCATGTTGACATAGATGATTAGGGGCGGATACAGGATTAAAATCTAGGTGGGGGGCAGAAAAAAAGGGACTTTTTCACGGTTTGGTTTAGCCCCTTGCCACTCCTTTAAATAGGTAACTACACCGTCAACACAAAAAGGAATATAAAAGTGGAAAATAGGAACACATGATCACACAGTCAAGGACAGTACACTCGCTCTTAAAGTCAGGGACAAGTTTATGATTCCACTTTACAATAAACCCAAAAATACTGCCATACAGTGTCATATAGTTGTCCAATACTAGTTCTACACTGGCGGTCTGCAGAGTATTATCACACTGCAGACTATACAAGAGAATACGGTACTGATCAGATGCAGCCACACAGAACACTTTGAATTAAATATAATGCACACAGGTGACATCTTCTCTGATTGTATTTGTTCGCTTTGCTTTTCATCTCCATTCGGCACAGATCGCCATGATGACTTATCTCAGACTGCAGAGCTTGTTTCTCAGGCATCTTTGCCCCCTCGCTTTTCCATCCTGCTACCATATACAATGCTGTACCTGTTGCTACCCCAGGTGTCAGATTACTATAGTACTGTACAATGTCTCCAAATACTATACTATACTGACAAAATAATGGTGTCTGAAGATGCGGATATAGTTCAAGGCAGGGTTGTAACTATAAAATAGACATTTTTGAATGCCCCCGTCTCCCAGAGCATTTACAAGCTCCATGAAAGGGTGCAAACATTAGGGTGAAGGCAGATTTGCCGGCCAAGTCATGGTAAATAAAATGATATTCCTGTGAAAGTCTATGTCACTGTGCAAGGAATTGTAACACAGTCCCATTCGTTTGAGTGGAACTGTCTTCCTTTTCTGCAGTTCCTTGCACAATGGGTGGAAAGGAGCACCATTGTGCGGGGGAAAAAAACAAAGGGGCCCTTTGTTTAAATGATCAGCGGGAGTCCTAGAGGTTTGCCCCCTCCGATTTTGAAGTGGTGGTATATCCTAGAAATATGTTGTCAATTCTTAGGATAGAAATGCTCATTTAAGTTAGTCATACAATACAGATTGCTGTACAATATATAATTCAGATGTAGATGGGATGTGTTTGTTTATTTCACACAAATAATTTTGATATCACATTGTGTTATATGTGTTTTTTTCATTAAACTAAAGGTAAACTTACAGTAATATTAATTTAATGGGCCACATTTACTAATGCTGTCTAAAAATTAGACTGCTTAAACTTAGACCAGGCGAACATAAAATGTGCCAAATTATCACAGTGGTTCATGCTGCATGAAAATGTTATTGTGCACCAGAATTTTTCCCCCTTTTTTGGCGCAATTTGAGCCATGCCCCCTTTTCGGAACACTTTTGAAAAGTGTCTAGTGGGAGGAAAATATGAAAATTGCGCCAAACTGTGCCAAATTGCACAAAAATTTTGTGCATTTTCAACACTTTCTAGAACCAGACACAGTAGAAAATCTTCCCCAATGAGTTTTCATGATGCACAAATGAAACAATTCAAGGCAAAATTTAGCACTGCTTCAACTAGTTGATGTGCTCCACTTTTGTAAAAACTTTAAGGTGCTTACATATTTTTAGGTTAATGTGAGTACATAGTTATCGAATGGAAACTTGTTTAGGTTCCTTGTTTAACAGCAGTGTCACATGAAGTTGTATATTCAGTTTCTACAATTTATTTCTTCCTTATCTAGTAAAAACAATGTTCACATAAGGTCATTTGATGTCATCCAATGGAATGAGGATAAAACATGGAATGTATAATTCTTTCCAGAAATAAATATACATTTATAATGGCTATAAAATAAGAAAACAAAAATGGGAGCACCGTGTGTCAAAAGAGACACCTAGTTTACTTCTCTCCATTGATCTAATGTAACAGGAGACCATTTTTAAAATGAACAAAAGTATGTTGATTCCATGATCTTGTTTTTGGATATTTAAAACATCCTAAATTCAATTCAATTATATTCATTTCCACAGGGAGCAGTGATGGTTCTTGGGAGAAAGAAAAATTTCAGTCTCTCCCTACCCAAGGATCACAAGCCTCTTTTAACCATGCCACCTTGCCTGGACAGCATAACCTTCCAGTTACTCATCCTCTCAACTCTCTACAACAGAATCACCTTCTGCCAAATGGTACGACATGCTGCAATTCATGCTTTACAAGGCAACAGATTATTTCAGGTGTTTTACTGGAGTTATACTAAAAAAACATATTTTTACAATTATTATGGTTTCATGTATGTGGAATTGTTATTCTGAATCCTATTAGACCACAAGGTTGACAGCAAAAAAACTGGCATCTGTTTAGATAATGTCTGGGTGCGGAGTGTGGTGGAACTGTAGTTTCATGCCACAAGCTGTGACATGAGTAGACTGACTGGCTGCTTGCTTATCTGTTGGGATGTCCATGGGTGAGGGTGATGGGGGAAAATGGCTTCACTGGGATGCAGATACAGAATTCTATATTTACGTATGTAATACAATTAAAAATGTTCCTTCATGAGAAATATAGAAGGTACAAATTACACTAGTCCTTTGGACTGCCTAACAAATAATTATCCGCTTCTCCCACTTGCTCAGCAGCGGCCTGAATACGTTCAGTCCATTGCATGACACTTCCGGTTCTGAACTATGAGTGAAAATTGTAGCTCTTTATGCTCTTCTCTAAATCTAGATGGGTCAGTATAAGATAAATAATACAACGGGGCAGATTTACTAATACTGTCTAAGATTTAGACAAGGTAAACTTAGACAGAGCAGTCTAATTTGGCACATCTATCTAGACATACTAGACTTTTTTCTCTTCCTTATACCATCTGTAAGTTGGCTTAGTTTCTGCCAGTTTTTTGCACCAAAATTTTGGCACATTTTTTGGCACACAGTGTTGTATCTTAAGACATGTATCTTTCCACTAGATCACACCCTACTAAGCCATGTCCCCTTGATGATTGTGCCAAAAATTAATCCTAAAACAGTTAATAAATGTGGCGCACACCATATACGTCAAAATTCTGCTGCAATTTGATAGCAAATCTGTCCATATGTATTTACAAAACTAGACTATTTTCACATTTGCGTTGTGGCTTCCACTCATAACGGATCCATTATGCAGCACTATTTTTCCTGTCAAATATAATTAAATCTGCTATCAAGGCTCCGAACAGAGCCTCTGAAACAGATGTGAATAACTCAACTTGTTATTTAGAATATATTTCTATACTGTATTAATTGTAAAAGGGTATTGAAAGTGAACATACTCTCAGTTAAAATTTTTTAATGAATTAAGTACAATATTTCATCTGTCTGTAGTGCTCACTATTAAGGCCTTATACACATGACCGTAGCAGTGTGCACAGTCCGTGATTACGGCACACAGATGGCCCGAGGAGTGTCATCGGGGGCCGTCCACAATGACGGACCATGCACATACAAGATGTGCATTTACTTTAATGAGCCCGGATTGCAAATGTGGTCTGTAAAATGACTTGTCCTATTTTTTTTGCGTTCTGGCCTGTTTGGCAATCCACGGACCGAGTAAACCGTGGTCGTGTGCATTGGCCCATAGGACAGAATGTGTCCTATACTATCTGCAATTGCGGTTGTGTGCATGAAGCCTTAGTTCTAAACTGGTTCAGTAGAAAATTAAAATGATTTCAATGTTCCTGATTTCTTCCCCAAGTTCTTTGGACTTTTTTCTTGCTCCATTGAAAAGCATACATAAGTATTTATATGTAGAATTCTTTATGATGTGTGAAATCCTCATGCTCTAATATACTACTTATCTTCAAATTAATTAATGAATCAAATTAATTAGCAGAAAAGTAAAAGTATAATATGAAATATTGTTGGCTGTATGAATACATTGCATCAGCATCTACTTATCGTGGCCTCATTTTTAATGTGTACCTCCAATGATGATCAAAGACGCATCACCCGAAGTTTAAAAGTCACAACAAGAGACATAGCTAGGAGAGCGGGCGTAATGTGCCAGAAACCTCTCCAGAATTCTTATTTACAAGAGAGAAGCTTCTTTCCCTAAAGACCCAGAAAATCCATGTAATGTATGGACTGCCCATTGCTTTCAATGGGAACTGTGTAATGCTTCATTATTCCTATAGCGGCACTGCAAATAAATTGAGCACTTCCTGCCAGGCTCCTAAAGAGTACAACTATTCACTGAGAGTCTAAACAGCAGGACGCCCTGTGATCAGCTTATTTTCAGGGACCCTTCTAACCGAAGGGGATTGTCCAATTTGGGAAAAAAACAAACATTTAAAGTTAATATGAAGTTGCCCATGTTTTTTATATTTATCTATATTTGTAAACAGTTACTAGATAAATCTCTCTTGCTTAACCTCTTTGGACTTTTACAATAAGTATTTCCATCTTAATACTTTTTGTATATTTATTAGAACACAAGCTCTTTACAATGGTTTCCATTCTAGAAGATTACAGTGCAACTCTTTTGGATGGGAAGACAAGTTCCACATGCATTGTTTTTTTTTTTAGCTTTGAAACAAAATAAACTAAGGATCCACATTGCGTTTATGATGGAATATTATTGATTATAAAGACTTTTTTTAATCTTCATTTATAGGACTGGAACTTCCTTTTATGATGATGCCCCATCCACTAATTCCTGTAAGCCTACCTCCAGCTTCTGTTACCATGGCGATGAGCCAGATGAACCACCTCAATACAATTGCAAATATGGCTGCGGCTGCACAAGTACAAAGTCCACCATCCAGGGTTGAAACATCTGTAATAAAGGTATTTTTGTAGTGGCTTTTGTAGAGACCTGTCCATCTCCCTTAGGGCCTGTTCACATCGGCATTCGGTTTCTGTTGATGTTTTCTGTCAGAACTTTCCGTCAGTGGAACCTATCAACGGAAAGGCAAACGGAAACCATAGCTTCCGTTTGCATGACCATTGATTTTAATGGTAATCCTTTCGTTGCTAATGGTTTCCATTTGTCTTCGTTCCATAAGGTTTCTGTTTTTTTGGCGTAAACAATTGTGCAGTCGACTGTGTCCCAATACTTTTTTCCATATAGTGTGTATATACATATATATATATATATCTACATATATATATATATATATATATATATATATATATATATATATATATGTAGATATATATACATATATATGTTCATATATATCTATATGCAGATATGTGTTTTATATATATATATATATATATATATATATATATATATATATATATATATATACACATATACTTTAGGATCAGATATAGCAGTCCAAATCTGTTGACTTTTGTAAGGTACTGTAAATATGTATTAACAAAAAAAAAAAAAGGAAAAAGAAAAAAACACCTATCACTCTGAAGCGACCACTTGAAATAAATTTACTTTTTTTGTCTCTTCAGGCCACCTGGTATGACATAAAATATAAATTTCATATATTGCTGTATGTTCTATAATACCTTTAAACTGGAATTATCCTTTAAGACATTTTGTATAATTCCTTTTTCTATATTGTTAAGACTTCTTGAAGAGTCTTTTGAATACACATCAATGCATTGTGTGCACTTATAAAGATTTGTATGAGATTGCAACATGAAAAGATGAATAAATAAAAAGGTTACTTTTATTGTCAGAATGGAAAATATTATTCAGATTATAGCAATTATAAATAGCTTTAAAATGATACTAAGAAAGTGCTACCTTAGGTCAACCTGTCTGAAATTACATTTTGAGAACTATACATGGTTTTATGGGTTGTATTATGTAGCTGCCTTGGCCTCCTGCTGAGAGATTTTTTTTGAATCTGCCCTTTCTGAAATGAGATGAGCATTAGATGTCCTTTTGTAATAGAATGTTTAGATATATGAGATGGGTGAATGGCAGAGGAGCGGTAACAGGCTGGGATAGCCAAGCTTGACACCATGAATCATATGATTGCCATGACCTGTACATGCTGAAAACATGGAGAGGGAGATTTTTATACATTTTACAATGTTTTATTTTGATGCAATTGAAAGGATTATGGCAAATATAACGCCATATATTTTATGACCTTATTAGCCATAAAAATCGGAAAAACCTACAACATGGCACTGTAAAACACTGTCGTTTATTCTTTCAGCAGCAAATCTACAGATATTTTGGGGTTTCCTAATTGATTTAAAAGGCAGCATAAAACAAATGGTTGGCATGATGAGTTTGAACAAAGTCTGGAACATCTGTGTTGCATCTATATTTTTTAATATTTAAGCCGTTAGTAGCAAAAATACTCTTTACCGTATAAAGGTAATTTAGCATACATAAACATAAGATTAGAATTTCTATTTGCTTTATCCTTGGGAAACCTGTATTGTTGATATAAATTAATTCAGTTTTCTACTCGTGTAACATTTAGGAACGGGTTCCAGACAGTCCATCCCCTGCACCTTCTCTGGAAGATGGGCGAAGACCGGGAAGTCATCCTTCATCTCACAGAAGCAGTAGCGTTTCTAGTTCTCCAGCACGGACTGAAAGTTCATCGGATAGAATTCGTATGTCATATACTTCTGTACATTTCCAAAGTAAACAGGCAATCTTATTCATTTTACATTTGGTGCTGCAAAGGGAAACTTTTATTCACTGATATACAGCACATAAAAGGGCACCGTCTTTTATTGTTCTTTCAGGGAAATTGTCCTCTACAATTACTTTGCATGACATTTACATTGTAGGATACAATTCTGCTTAACCCCGTTAATATCGCACGTGTTTTGGTCCTTAAGGACCAAGGAATATTTTTTGTTTTTTAATTGTCGCATCTCACGAGCCATAATTTTTATATGTAGCTGGTTTGGTTGGCTTGTTTTTTGCGGGACAATTTTTTTTTTTAAAGGCACCATTTTGGGGTACATATAGTTTATTGATTAGTTTTTATGAATAAAACTTTTGGGGAATGCAAAAAATAAAAATCAATTCCATCATTATTTTATTTTGCGTTTTTATATTTCTCTGTTTACCTAGCGGTAAAAATAACAAGTTAACATTTTTCTACGGGCCGGTACAAATCTAGTGACACCAAATAAGTATAGGTTTTTAGTTACTTCATAACTTTTTTATTTTTTCATCAACATAGACGTACGAGGGCTATTTTTTGTGGGACAGGTTTTTACTGGTACTATTTCGGAGTATGTATGATGTGTTGATTTATTTAATAATTTTATTGGGGAATGCAATTATACCATAGTTTTTTTTAGAGTATTTTGTCCGCGCTCTTTAGTGCAGAGTAAAAATAACAAGTTAACTTTATTCTACGGGTTGTTGCAATTGTAGAGATACTAAATATGTATTTTTTTATGAATTAAAGAGGCTCTGTCACCAGATTTTGCAACCCCTATCTGCTATTGCAGCAGATAGGCGCTGCAATGTAGATTACAGTAACGTTTTTATTTTTAAAAAACGAGCATTTTTGGCCAAGTTATGACCATTTTTGTATTTATGCAAATGAGGCTTGCAAAAGTACAACTGGGCGTGTTGAAAAGTAAAAGTACAACTGGGCGTGTATTATGTGCGTACATCGGGGCGTGTTTACTACTTTTACTAGCTGGGCGTTCTGATGAGAAGTATCATCCACTTCTCTTCAGAACGCCCAGCTTCTGGCAGTGCAGATCTGTGACGTCACTCACAGTCCTGCATCGTGTCGGCCACATCGGCACCAGAGGCTACAGTTGATTCTGCAGCAGCATCAGCGTTTGCAGGTAAGTCGATGTAGCTACTTACCTGCAAACGCTGATGCTGCTGCAGAATCAACTGTAGCCTCTGGTGCCGATGTGGCCGACACGATGCAGGACCTGTGAGTGACGTCACAGATCTGCACTGCCAGAAGCTGGGCGTTCTGAAGAGAAGTGGATGATACTTCTCGTCAGAAAGCCCAGCTAGTAAAAGTAGTAAAAACGCCCCGATGTACACACATAATACACGCCCAGTTGTACTTTTACTTTTCAACACGCCCAGTTGTACTTTTGCAAGCCTCATTTGCATAAATACAAAAATGGCCATAACTTGGCCAAAAATGCTCGTTTTTTAAAAATAAAAACGTTACTGTAATCTACATTGCAGCGCCTATCTGCTGCAATAGCAGATAGGGGTTGCAAAATCTGGTGACAGAGCCTCTTTAAATAATGAAAAAGTGTTTTTATTTTGTGGGGGCGGTCATAAAACTTTGTAAAACTAAATTGTATTTTTTCTTTTTCTTTTTTTTTCCACCTAGGGGACTGGCAGCAGCAATAATTTGCTATCTTCTGTAATGCTTTGTAATACATAATATTTCATAGCATTATTGTCTATCAGTGCTACACTCTGGCATGGCCTAATAGGTAGATGCTTTTGGCAGCTCCCGGCTGTCTAACATTGGACTTGTTGAAAGGGTCTTGGGGCACTGATGGTCTGACAAATAGATCCCCCACCCTCTGTCAAACACCTTAGATGCCACAGCCGCTATTGACCGCCACCTCCAAGAGGTTAAATAATCATAGACCAGCTTTATTTGTCTGTGATCAGTGCCCTGATGTTCAAGTATTTTAGCAAGTGTGGGCATAGCGCTACAATCTTCTTCTTAAGCACCGCCATAAAAAGGTGGCAGATCAGAAGTCCCCTGAACGCTGCTGTAAAGACACTACACGATGGTCCTTTAGGGGTTAAAGGTCTTGTAACCATATTTTTTATTAGTTCAATGCATCTAAAATGAAAACGAACATGCTACCACAGCTCCTATGCAGGCCTATTCGTGTTAATGTGTTACTGTAGTTTCACTTGACTTTTCAGAATAAGCCGTCATGTGTGTGCATTAGGATAGCAAACAAATCCTGTGTAGTCTGATCATGCGGTCACTTATTACTTCCTTAAGTCTGTCTTCTACTTCTTGCTTACGTACATTTTGTACTTTAGCAAGAAGAGAGGGCAGATGGCAGAAAATATGACATCAGGATCAGACTACACAGAGTTTGTAGTCTGTAAACATAGAGACATATAGGTCTGCATAGGAGCTGTAGACACATTGTTCTTTACTTTGAATGCATTGGTGCAGTAAAACAGTTGGTTGCCAAGTTAGACAATGCCTTTAAATATTTATTTTTTAAATACAGATTTAATTGATTAATTACACAATTCTATATGTGCTCATTAATATCATGTAACTGATATTAGTTATACTATATGTACAGATGTGTATTACCTTCACTTATCTCTAAGGGTATGTTTACACGTATTGAAACATACGAGGCTTATTTCAAGAGAAAACAGGCATTTTTTGTAGTGTCAATGGAAAATCAGCTTAAAAAATGCCTCAAAATTGGCATGCCACTTCTTTTTACGAGTCGTACTGTATTTGTATGAGGCGTTTTTTAAAATCTGCACCATAAAAAATACACTTCATATGAACAACACAGTGTATTTCCCATTTCCCAATGTGAAACTGTTTGCAGATGTATTTCAAGTGTATTTTGGAGCGTTATACGAGCGTCTTACGCTCCAAAGTACGCCTAAAAATAAGCTGTGTGAGCCCAACATATCCCAACATGTATAGTGCGATAAAATTTATATTAACTGATTGCCGACACAGAATGAGAATGCTCGTCCTGAGCGGTGGGTGCTTGCCGCATTAGGACGAGCATTCTTGTCCTGTGTGACACACAATGTGCCGGCGCGATCAGGAACGGGGCAATGGTTGTAATGGCTGAAAAACACAGCCTCAGGCCCGCTCTAATGGTGCAGATAAGAGAAACCTCTTCTTTCTGCCGTTAACCCCTTGAATGCCGCGATCAAAGCTGACGGCAGCATTCAAAGGGAAAATGAGCAGGGGGAGCCCCCTTTGATCGCTTCACAGGGAATTCCTGTGACACCATTGAGAGACATGCCATATATGCACAGAGAGCTCAGATATTGAAGGACCCCCGGGCTATCTGACCATATTTCCTGTTGTTAGGGTAAGCTGAGATATGCCCTAACAGCTGCCTGTGTACAATCAGTACACAGGCTAATGTACTGGTATATAGATATATGCCAGTACATTAAAGTTAAAAAATCTAAATCAAAATAAAAAATCCCCCTATGGGATTAAAAAAAAAGTTAAACTTTACTAAATATAAGTCCGAAAGCATAAAATAATATACACATATTTGGTATCACAATCACCGTAGCAACCGTACAACAAATATTTAACATTATTTATGATGATCGGTGTATGGTGTTAAAAAAAAAATGAAAACTGCATCAGAACTGTTTTTTCTGCATTTTTGCTAAAATACTAATTTATGTAAATTAAACGATAATGTAAGTGTAACAAAAAATGCCACCTTCATAAAGAACAAAGTCTCATACAGCTACGTCGAACAAAAAATAAAAAAGTTATGAGCACCGGGATGCAAATTAGGAAATATAAAAAAAAATGGTTCTGTCCTCAAGACCAAAATCGTGTCCTTAAGGGGTTAAACAAACATGTACAAAAAAAGTATACATCTGAAGGATGCCTCCAACGGGCACCATCTTTCAGCCATCTATCACCCATAGACTCCCATGTTAAAAAAAATGTGTACGTGTAACGTAGACTTTTTTTTACTGGATGGCGCAAGATTTTATTGAATTGGTATATTGACATATTAGATAACTTAAAGCATTTCAAGAAAAGTTAAAGGTGGACACATCATCTGTATAGCATTACTCTTATTATAAATGTAGATATAATATGGGGTAGCTGTATCGGAACAATAATTTAGCTTGTTTTAATTTTTGGTGAAAAGTTCTGTAGTTACCCAATGCGCAAATCCTGTATATATAAAATCAAACACCTTCCCGCCGCAGCCATTTTCCAGTTTTTTAATTTTAGTTTTTTCCTCCCTACCTTCCAAAAGCCATAACTTTTTTATTTTTTGTCGATCTAGCCGCATGATGTCTTATTTTTTGCAGCACAAGTTTTTTTTACGGTATCATTTATTCTACTATATAATGTACTGGGAAACTAGAAAAAAAAATTGTGTGGTGGAATAGTGAAAAAACTGTGACTTCTCCATACTCTTTTGGTTTTCGTTCTTATGGTGTTCACTGTGCAGTGAAAATGACACGGTAGCTTTCTTCTGCGGGTGAATACAATTCTAGTGATACCAAATTTTTATAGTTTTTTTTTAATGTTTTACTACTTTTATAAGGAAAAAACAAATCATTATTAATAAAATTTATTTTGTATCTCCATATTCTCAGAGCCATAATTTTTTTAAATTTTTCTGTCGATTGAGCACTGTGAGGGCTTGTTTTTTGCGGGTGAGCTGTAGTTTCTATTTGTATAATTTTAGGTTAAATAAGACTTTTTGATTACTTTTTATTCCATTTTTTGTGAGAGATGTGGTGACCAAAAAACAGCGATTCAAATTTTTTTCTTACGCCGTTTTCAGTACGGGTTAAATAATGTTATATTGTATGGTTCGGACTCTTAGGGGCGATACCGGTTACGGTAACTTTTGGTTTTTACATTGCTTTCGGAAGAAAAAAAGTTTTTTTGTTTTTTTTTTGTGGTATATTATATATATATATATATATATATATATATATATTTATATACAACTTTATTTAACCTTATTTTTATTAGTACCCCCCTAGGGGACTTGAACCGGCTTGCACAATATACTGGCAGACCTGGTGGCCTTTATTAGGCCCACATGTTGCCATGACAACCAACGGCGCACTGCGATCTTTTTGTGGGGGCAGTGAGGGGCCATCAGAGGGGGCTGCCCCCTTTTTTCTAACGACTTATATGCCACGGTCGCTATTCATCTACGATCCTGCTAGTTTCATTAAATAGTTGGCGGTAACATACAGCCAACACTTGCAACTTTTGGAGCAAGCTCAGCCGTGAGTCTGCTCCATACTTTCCCTCCTGGCCTCTGACATATATATAAAGTAGATGGGAGGAGCAGCACAGTAGCAGGAAACCAAAACGGTGGGTGCAAAGCTTCCAAACAGCGACCTCTCCTGATAGATACCACAACACCGAAGATAAGGAAGCAGCACTCCAAATGAAGAAATAAATGGATTCAACATATGTTCCCATCAACATTTTAGCTTATCAATGAAGGCATTTTCAATATATATATGGCGGGTGTCGAGAAGGGGTTAAGGAGTTTTCCCACCATAAAAATGAATCCCCTATCCACGGGATAGGCTGCTTCCATAACTCCCATAAAGTTTGTATACTGTGTTTGTAAGCTTGCTTGATCGCCGCTCCATGCAAATTGGGGGTCCCAGTGGTCGGGTTCCCATCGGTCAAATATTAATTGATATATTTCTGATAGGAAAATCCCCCAAAAAATGTATGTATGTCTATATATATATATATATATATATATATATATATATATAATTTATTTATTTATTTTTTCAAAAGAAGATCTTGCAGCACTCCGGTATAATACAAGAAAATTTATCCTTTCTTATATTCTACTGGAGTGCTGCAAGATCTTCTTTTGAATATTCTATGTAGTCAAAGGATCAGGACTACTTGCTGGGCACCCTTTGCTGGGGTACACTGATTCTAGGAGGATTTGCACCATATTCCCCTTTAAATGTAGCATATATAAATAGAAATCTTGCAGCACTCCAAAATGTGAAAAATAAGTGGTTTATTCAGCCAACAAACAGCTGTTTGTTGGGTGAATAAACCACTTATTTTTCACATTTTGGAGCGCTGCAAGATTTCTATATACTGTTTTGTCCTTGGATCTGGACGACTTGCTTGGCACCTATACACTTGTCTCTAGTGAGTGCTGCTGCTTTCTATTGCTATATATATATACATATATATATGCTACATTTATAATGTCTGCAACATCTTTAGCATCGAATATATGTTTTAACAACACAAATTCCATTAGTATCTATAGACATGTCATAATCCTTCATATTCTTTTCATCAGAGTAAAGTATCTGTGCTCCCACAGTTGCTGTGATCTAAATGTGTAAAAGACATGAGCCTGCTGTTAATGAATATTTTTGGTCCTGTTATATGTTTTATTATGCTATGAGTTTGCACACGCTATAAATTGCAATGGTGTTTATTGATGCTATAGTGCCTTTCAAAAAAATCCTCCCCCTCCTCTTGGTGTTTTTCCTTTTTTGTTGCATTACAACCTTAAAGGCTCCGAGTCCCAGCGGTGGGACCCCCAGCGATCAAACACTTATCACCTATCCTGTGGATAGGTGATGGGTTGATGTGTTGGGATAACCCCTTTAAAGGCTATGTAAACCTTTGAAGACTTTTTTTACTAAAACAATGTATTATAATGTTTAGTGCAACTTTGTAACTTGTTTTGTTTTTATTAAAAAAATAAATATTTTTGAGATACAGCTTCTATGTATCCTGAATACTTGTATCCTCTCGCAAACAAAACCCCAATCCGGATTCGTGACAACGGGTCCTGCGTGTCTCTGATATGCAGGATCCAGCTATTATCAGTCACATCTAAGTTCATGACTTAGATGTGATCCATAAAAGGTGATTTCTGAGACAAGCATGACTTGCTGTTAGTACCGCTGACCTGACTGATTCGGGTTTCAGCGCAAGACACAGCTTCTATGTATCCACAATACTTAGAAGCTGTATCTCAAAAAAGTAATTTTTTTTAAAAATAAAAACAAATTACAAAGTTGCACTTAACACTATAATACATTGTGTTAGTAGAAAAAAAAAAGTTTTCAGAGATCAGGAGAACGGGGGTGACAAGTTCCCAAAACAAATGGAGAGGCAGTCACACATGTGCACTACCGCTCCATTCATTTTCTATAGGACTGCTCTATTCGGTTATCTCTGGCAGTCCCATAGAGCGCGAATGTAACGGCAGAGCACAGGCACGACCGCAACTCCATTCGGTTAGGGGGCTCGGTACCCTTCTCTTGATCAGTGGAAGTCCCAATGTTGGGACTCCCAGCGATCAAACACGATTGTGGATAGGGGAGAAGTTGATGTGGTAGGATAACCTTTAAAATTAAAATAGATTTTTTGGGGTTTTGTACCATTTGATTTACACAACATGCCTATTTTAATGGTGCAAAATATATTTTACTGTGACACAAACAAAAATGAAAGTACAAAAACAGAGAACTTTAATGTGCATGACCTCCTGAAGGTCAATATTTTATGGAGCCACCTTTGCTGCAGTTACAGATGCATGTCTCTTAGGGTATGTCTCTATTAGCTCAGCACATCTTTAAAGAGAGATTTATTTGCCTATTCTTCTAGGCAAAACTGCTCCATCTCTTTCAATTTAAATGGGTTGTGTTGGTGTACAGCAGTCTTCAAGTCCTGACACAGATTCTCATTTGGATTGAGATGTGGACTTTGACTAGTCCCTTCCAAGACCTATAAATATTTTCTCTTAAAGAGGACGTGTCATTAGGTCATAAAGGTTGAACTGTTTATCTGACCTGAATAGCGCTGTCGCCCTTATTCCAGTGGCGTTTTGTTTCCTGGATCCCCCCATTCCAAAGATATGGCGCCTGTTGTATTTGCTCTCTATATGCTAATTTGCTGTAGTTAGCCAATGGGGCATGAACTACCCTCATTCTACCAAGGTGGAGCTAGCTTCCCTGTCTTTGACGCTGACCAGTCAGCGCGAGGCAGCTTCAGCGTGATATGCCAGAACAACCATATCTCGCAAGATCACGCTGTGCCCAGCCGCTAAAGCTGCTTCATGCTAATTGGTCAGCATCAGAGGCAGGGAAGTTAGCTTCAGTAACTCCAGCAAATTATCATATAGGGAGCTAAAAAAGAGTGGACCATATCTCCTGAAAGGGGGGGGGTGCAGAATCCCCCTAAAACAAATAAAACTCGCTCGAATGAAGGAGACAGCGCTGTACAGGTCAGTTAACCAGTTCAACCTAACCTACTGACAGGTCCCTTTTAAACCACTCCAGTGTACATTTAGTAGTATGTTTAGGGTGATTGTCCTGTGGGAAGGTGAACCTCCATCCCAGTCATATCTCTGTCAGAATGAAACAGGTTTTCCTCAAGAATTGCCCTGTAATATACTGCCATCCATATTTCCTTCAACCCTGACCAGTTTTCCAGTCCATGCCAATTAAAAGCCTCCCCACAGCATGATGCTGCCATAGCCATTCTTCTTTGATGGGAGAATGGTGTTCTTGGGGTGATGGGAAGTGTTGGGTTTGCACCACACATAATGCTTCCTATGAAGCGCAAAAAGTTAAATTTTAGTCTCATCTGACCAGAGAACCTTCTTCCATGTGCTTGGGGAGTCTGCCACATGCTGTTTGGCAAACTCAAAAGTCTTTCTATGTTTTTTCTCTTAACAATGATTTTTCTGGCCCTTTCTTTCATGAAGCCCACTCTGTGCAGTGTACGGATTATATTTTTGCTATATACAGATACTTCCATCTCCGCTGTAGATCTTTGGAGCTCCTTCAGTGTTATCTATGATTTCTTTGTTGTATCTCTGTTTAATGCCCTCCTTTTCCGGTCTGTGACTTTTGGTGGATGACCTTCTTTTGTCAGGTTTGCAGTTGTGCCATATTCATTCCATTTTGTTAAAATGGATTCAATTGTTCTCCCTGGAATATTCAAAGTTTGGGATATTTTTTTATAACCCAACCCTGATCTATACTCTTCCACAACTTTGTCTTTGACCAGTTTAGAGAACTCATTGGGTCTTTATGTTGCTTGTTTATTGGTGTTACAGACTCAGGGGTCTTTCAGAACAGGTGTATTTATACTCACATTGTGTGACAGATCAAGTGACAGTTTCATTGCGCGAAGAGGGACCTTATTCAACTTATTATGTGACTTCTGTAGTTAATTTAATTAACCAGAACTTATAGATGGGTTACATAGCAAAGGGGATGAATACATATAGAATACACTCATCACTTTTCAGTTTTCATTTCTTTTTTTTTACATTGTTACTGTAACAATTTGGACTATTTTGTCTGGTCCATTATATAAAATTAAATTTAAAATCCATTTTAATTGCAGGTTGTAATGCAACGAAAAAGGAAAAACACAAAGGAGGTGAATACTTTCGCAAAGCACTTTACAGTACATACTATTTAACAAATTCTACATTGTCTACATAATGATCCAAATGCTACATGCATGTTTTTAATACAGCAGAAATCATTAGAGGCCGTTTTGCCTCCAAAGCCTTGAGAAGATAAATACGGTCGTTACTTAGAACCAGAATTTTAAATTGATCTAGTTGTGAAAATAAATTTGTGCTCTTTTAGAGATCCCCTATTATTGCATTTGTCACACTACTACGGGTTACTGATCCTACACAAATGTTATATTAAATTAATTGAAGTAACCTGAGTAAACCGATATCATCCATGTAAAAAAGCTCCTCCTCAAAGTTGTTAACTGGTTGCAGGATTTTAGCCGCAATAGATGCAACCAAACACTCCCTATAATTTGATATCAGTCTTTTCGATCGATTTGGAGTCGTTTTGGCAAGCCACCCACCCTTAGCAAGAATAACCACTCTTCCAACTCTTCTCCATCTGGAGATAGTGGCTCTCTGTTTCAAAGAGGTCTTAGAAGTTTAGAAATATCTTTGTAAAGCCTTTGTTCTGGAATCTGCTTTGATTGTTGCATAATGTCAATGTAGAAACTTTGTAGTAACTACCTCGGTCTCACAGTAAAGTTCAATATATAATGAGGTATAGATTCAACAGATTCTGTAATCACGTTTGGCGGACTTCAATCACTGAATCTAATCATCAATTAAATTTGGTCCATTACTTGATTAACTAAGCGGACAGATACTTTGGATGATGTTGATGTCAGATAACTTTGTTCTTTAAATAATGATATCAATCACTCACTCAAATACTGTTATTTGGTTACTCAGGTTCCCTTTTTTAATATTACATTTTGTTTAAAGGTCAGAAATCATCAGCGTGACAAATGCGCATCATAAGGGAGAACAATGGCATTAAACATACTTTTTCATAAAATGTTTGTTTTAATGGTTAACAAAATATTTCAATTTTCCTCCAGCTATCCATCAAAACGGCCTCTCAATGAATCAGATGTTGATGGGTTTGTCTCCAAGCATTATACCAGGTCCGAAAGAAGGGGATCTTGCTGGTCATGAAGCAGGGCATGAGGCAAAAAGGATACATATGGAGAAAGGTTGGTATTCATTTAAACATGATTAGAAAGCATTTCTCCTCAAACATTTTACTTGGTGTAACAGATATTGGTTCACATTTATTATGCAGTTTACGCCAGATTTTGGTGTAAAGTGGGCCAAAACAAAGTTGCAAAGTTGCTCTCTAAATTTGGAAAGTGATTAGAAAAGTGGGCGTGGTCTTCAAGGAGGCGTAGT